>NW_025335760.1:992019-1041448 GCF_004798865.1 Varanus komodoensis
GGGCGCGGGCGGCGGGTGGAAGGGGAAATGTTGCGGGCGGGCGGGCGGGCGGGCGGGGGGAGCGATGGAGGGGAGGGGGAAACTCTCCCACACTCGCTGCTGCAGGAGTTTCCTGTTCGGGGGCAGACGCGCCTGCCGGGGGCCTTAACTCCTTGGGAGCCGCTCCGCGCTTCCTGATCAAAGGCGGTGTCAAATGGCCCGCCCCGCTTCCCGGGCCGCCGAGCGGGATTTAAAGCGCGCTCCCGCCCCGGGGGCCGGCGGCGCTGGGGCGCTCCCGAAGCGCGCGTGCGGGTCCCCCGAGCCTGGCGGGGCCAGCGGCCGCCCCCGCGCGCGCGCGAGCGCACCCCTGCCCTGCCCTGCCCTGCCCTGCCCTGCCCTGCCCAACGCAGCCCCGGGACGCGTGGGGGGAGGGGGCAAGGCTTTCCCCGAGCATGTGCAAAGCGCAGCGCCCAGTCAGCGGCCGCCCCTCCACCCTCGCACCTCTGCCCTGGGACAGTCCAAGGGGAACTTCCCGAACTAGTTTGGCCCCCGCACTTCTTTGAAATCAAGCACTGCCTGGGAGGAATGCCAGTCTCCGGCACCCCCAGTGCACCCGGCTGCTTCATGAGGTGCGAAATGCACTCTGCTTGTGGTCAGAAGCCCTGTTCTGTATTACTATTTTCAGATACTCCTGGACTGGAGCTGCAGGCAGGCTCTTTCCTTCACTTCCACTCGGGTGTTAATCAGAGCCCAACGTTCCTTCCATGCCCAAGCCCCCGCCCTGAGCTGTGTCATAAGAAAGGGCTCTCTGGCCACGTGCAGAGTGGTCAGTGCTCACCACTGACAGCCAGTGTCCACGTTGCCCTAATGCAGGAGCTCCCCGGGCCACGGTACCCAAGCGGCTCCTGCGCCTGGAATTTTCCAGAACCGGCTGGGCAGTGCTTTGACTTCCCTGTGGGTCGTCCCTGCGTGTCTATCACTCAGCTGCAGCGAGCGCCTAGCACAGGCCTTGCCTGAACTGGGTGCAGTGAGGATCACATACCCTCATCAACACCCTGGGTGCTTCTGCGGAAGGGGGGGCGGCCTACCAAAACGGTCGCTCAGTTGGGTGGAAAGAGAAGTGAGAGATCTGGGCAGGGGGTGCCTCTCCCAGTTTCTCTGTTGAGTTGGGGGCTGTGGAGGGGCGATTCCAGGTGACACCATCCCCATTCCTGAAGCAGCCTGGGGGGCTTCTCCTGCCCCCCAGAACCTACCTGCTTTGTTCACTCTTTGTGCCCACCGGGATGCCCTTCCCCAGCCTTTCCCTGCCGGTGCAGCCTCCGCACGGCTGGCCCGGCTAGTGCCAGCTCTCAGGATAGCCAGCCAGGCCCCCCGCCCAGTTCCCGGGGGGAAGCGGCTCCTCATGGCCAGGGTCAGGGGGCCGAGGCAAGGGGAGGGCTCTGGGGTGGGAACAGGCTCAGGGGTCAGGGTGGGCCTGCTGAGGGAAGGGCCACAGTGACTTCGCTGGGCTAGCACAAGCCGCTTGGCATGAGAACAAGCCGCTCTTTGGATCCAGGCCTTTGCCCTTTGGCACGGCAAAGCCGGAGTAAAGTTTGGCCAACTGACTCCCTACCCCATGTTCTCGGGAAGGCGATGGCTCTTGCGGGCCTCTGCTGCAGAAGAAAAAATAAATAGGTTCCAGATGGATCAGGGAATGCGTAGAGCTGGGCCCGTTTCTTTCGCTTGTGTGTGTGTGTGCGCACACACTCACACACACACTCACACACACAGAGGCACATTGCGTGGGAGAAAATAGTTCGCATGGAAAGGAAGCCACGGCAAACAAAGCAGCAGCGAGCGAAGGCCAGGCCTTGGGGTTTCTCCTCCCCACCGCCGGACCTACCAGATCAAGCGAAGGAAAGGAAGCCCGGCGTTCTCCACATCGGTGCTCGCTTAGCATCTCCGCGCCCGTTTCAGCATTGCTCTGCTGATGATAGAATTTCCCATCCCCTTCGTGACAGCTCTGATGACGTGGGCCCGACCCACGCCCAGCCGTTACCTTCCCAGCACCCCACCCTGCCGGGAGCGTTGCCACTCAGTGGCTGCTTTCTGGGATTTGGCTCCTGCCAAAGCAAGTCCGTGGGGGGCCACCCTTGCAGGAAGCACATGGAAGCTCCCAGTTCACCCCAGTGCACATGCGCTTGACACAGCGGGAGACCATGGGGAGGACGAGGAGCGGGGCTGGAGGGCCGCTGTCAGAATGCCAGAGTTGCCGACTCCGACGTCGGATGTTCATCCAAACTGGAGCACCGAAGAGGGTGGGCTGAACGCCTGTTCCTTGTTGCCGAACGCGATTTCTGGCACACCTGGCGTAACCGGGCGCCGCCCTGCAGTGCGCAATCTCGGGGCGAGGAGGCAGGGAAGAGAAGGCAGCGCAGGAAAGATGAGCGGCGGTGGCTTTCGTCACGGAGAACCAGTGCTTCGGCGTGTTTCCATCCTCTGCCCGCCCAAGCCACGTGCCTTTGGTGCTGCGTCTCTTCGACCGTAAACCTCGGGCAGGGACTGTCCGCACAGATTCCGCACGATGCTCCGCCGGCCTCACCGACCTGCCCCGGCGAGCTTTGCTCCAAGCGGGGCCCCCGCGGCGAGCCGAGGAAGACTCTGCCGCGGGTCCAGGCTGCGACGCCGCACGCCGCAGCAGCCTCCCCCCATCGCCTAGCAACGCTCGGTGCTTCCCGGCTGGCACGGCCACTCCCTGCCGAAGCACAAAGGCCCGATTCATCGCTCCAAGCCCGTTTTCCACCAGAGAGTAAGAGGAGGAAGAGGAACTTCTGCAACTGGTGCTGGCTAACGCAGGGGCCACCGCTGGCCGCTTGGTGGAAAGATCGAGGGCGCAGCCTGTCTGTTGTGGATCACCACCCCAGAACCCACTAGCCAGTGCCAGCTGCAAAAGACATATGCTGAGAAGGCAGAATCGTCCGCCCGGAAATTTGTTCCGAGTAGCAGAAGGGAGCAGAGTGGAACTCGCCGCCGGCCTGCTCCTGGGTGCCGCTCACTTCCTGCAGCGCGGCAGGAGAATCTAGGGGTGATTTGCAAACCGCTGGCTGACTGAGGGGCGACCACACCGGCCTCCGTTACTCAGCTTCTGGCTCTGGGGGCCAGGGAGCCAGTATTTGCTCCAGGGCTGCAGAGGGGAACACGGACCCCGGCAGGATGCTCCCGGCTGGGCAACCTCACCAAAGGGCCACCGGAGACGCCTGGCGGTGGCGATGAAAGCCCTCTAGTTTAGGGAGAAGCCACGCTGAATGTCCTGGCTGCCAGAGCAAATGGAACCCCTGGGGGGGGGGGGGGGGGCTCTCCCACCTGAGGCATCCAGGAGGCAGCTGGGCAGCCCGGAGAGGGACGGGCTACGGGGGCCCTGCGCTGAGCAGGGGGCTGGACCCGCGGGCCTTCTTGGCCCTCCCGGCTCGATTATTCTATGCTCTGTGACCCGTGGGCGGAGGGGAGACACGATGCAGATGAGCTTGGGAATGGTGTTTGGGGAACGCGGGGAGAGCATCTTTCCGGCCCTCCTTCACGCTAGCTGGGCTTGGCTGGGGGCAGGTCAAAGGGTGCTCCTTCGGCAGGTTGCGCCGAGTGACTGACAGACCCCCCCCCCAGGCCCTTCTGGCATCGGGCGTGGGCAGCTTTACAAAATGGAGGGGAAGAGCGGGACAATTTCGCGGGAGACCTCGCTGACGCCCGTGAGTTGTGATCGCGCGGTACAGCTCTGATGTTTAGAAGGGCCAGTCTCTGAATCGCAAACCGGAGGAGAGGAGGGCCACCCCACCCTCTCGGCCTGCTTGGGGGGTTTTCTGGGCCCCTGCCTTAGGGCAAAGGACCGCCCACCTGAACCGGCAGGTGAGCGAAAAGCAGCAGGCAAGCCCGGGGCGCGGGCAGGACGGCAGGCGGAGGAGCCCTGCTCGGTGGTGGTCGCCTCCACGGGCCCACGCGTGCGATCGTGTTGACGGCGGGTGTCCCGCGCAGCGCGAGAGCCACACAGGGGGCACCCGTCCAGGAGGACTGCAGCTGCAGGGGGAAGGGTGGCCTTCCAGCTGAAGGATCCCCTGCACAAGCACTACCCTGGCGGGGAACGTGCTTCATTGACTTGGATGAGAAAGCTGGCTGCCTTTGCCTCCTGTGAAAACTAAAGCCGCCCCAGTAGTTGGGTCTATACTCGTGTCGATAGATTTTAAGAGTTGTACAGATTTGCATCCAGGGGCCCCGGGCACGGCCGAGCCCTCCGAGTGGGCTCAGGGTCCCATGAGTCTCGGGAAGCGCTCCGTGTGTTACTGGAACTATTGTCCAGGACTTGCTGTATACTTTGCGTTTCTCTGCAGCTATCAGAAATGAGGACGACAGCAACCAAAGGCCAAGAACCGGGAAAACTTTCCTCTGTGGGAGGCATCGCATCCCAGGGCAGAGAGCGAAGGAAGGACTGAGCTCGTGGCAAACGCAACACTGCAAAGCTATTTATAAACCATTTGGGAACAATTAGCAAATTGGCTGGAACAAGCCCTGGTTTCTCGCTTAAGGGCGTTGGAGAAGCCCAGATCCGGCTCCAAGGAGGGGCTCGGCAGACTTCTGCTGCGCTGCTTTTCCGAGGAAAGCCGGTCTCCGGACAAGAAGCAGCGGCCGAGGGGGCGAGGAGGCCTGGTTGCTCTGCTCTGACTCCGGCGGCGTGTGGCGTGCAAACGTTAAGCATCGCACAAAACTCTTCGTCACGCCGGGTGTGCGGGGCACACGGGGGCACCAGCTGCTGCGGCTGCCGCTTTTCCCGGGCGCTGGCCCTGGAATGAAGCCAGTGGCCAGACGAGGCAGCTCAGCAGAACGCACACGGAAGCCCAAGGCGGACGCCCAGGGCTGGGGCCTCTGGTCCCTGGGGCCCCAGGGAGCCCCGCCCCTTCGCTGGCCCCACCCCCTTCCCCACCCACCCGGGGACGATCTCGGGCCTTCTGGGCAGCCCCGTCCCGCAGCCGAAAAGGCCGCGCTGCCCCAGCCGTGGCCGTGGAGGAATGCCAGGAGGCGCGAGGCCTTCTCCCGTCCAGACCTGCACAGAATGGCCCCGTGACCCAGACGAAGCCGTGGGTTTGCACTCGCGGCCCCACCCTTTCGTGCTCAGCCCCACACGCCGCCGCAGCACCGTCCCCAAGTGTGCTCTTTGGTGGAGCGTGGCCTCGGGCTGCCCGGGCGCAGCTGCCCGCCCCACATGGTGCCTGTCGTGTCTGGTTCCTGCTTCCACGGGGCACCGTGGCTTGTCCCAAGCTGTGCGCCCATCGTGGGAAAGGCCGGTGGGGCCCCTGCCTTTGCTGGGCACGTCGCTGGCACGGCCTCCCATCGCGCACGCCAAAGGCCAGACACGCGCGAGGCCTTGGTGCTCCTTTTAATTAATGCATTTATGCGCTATAGTCATCTCCTGCCCCTTCTGTCAAGGAACTCAAGGCAGCATGATTTTCAGTCACATCCTCACAACAGCCCTGCGAGGTAGGTTGGGCTAAGAGTTTCGGACTGGCCCAAGTTGCCCAGGGAGCTTCACGGGTGACTGGATCCTCAGGCCAAGACCAGCCAGTGGCTCTCAGTGGCTCTGGTTCTTTTCCCACTCCTCGGCAAAAGATCCCTGCAGTCGATTCTTTCCGTGCCTCATGTCTTTGCCGAAATTCTGGGTTCTGCGGTTGGCTTCCTGTTAAAATCCTCGCTCCTTAAAGCGTTCTCGCACCACACAAAACTGCACTGCACCATGGGTCTTGTGGTGCTAAAGGCTGGCAAACAGACCTGCAGAGATGTCTTGCGTAAAAGGTCAAAACAGCACGGGAACGGAGTATGTCTGAAGGGTCCGAGTGTCCTTAGAGCCAACCGGGAAAAGCCGAAACGATCTTAAGAACTGCATGGCGCAGGCATGTCTGGAGGGCGCTGGCGGCGCAGCCCATGTGGCTCCCACCGTTTTCCGGCAGGGCTGGTGCAGGACAGAGGTCCCGGGGGCAACCATGAGCTGGCCTCGGCTGCCTGCTGGCCGCCGTCCCGCGGGCCCTGCTCCCCGGCTCCGAGACAGCGGGGCTCAGGGGGCACGCCAGCCCACACCGCTGCTCCCGCGACGCGTCACGAGCACAGCTTTCCACGGGCAGGTCTACTCAGCTTCGGGGTTTGGGAATGAAGAACAAGACAGATCCTCGCCGGTCGGCGACCTCAAAAACCGGCTCCCGCTGTCTCTCCTAGGCTTCTCCGGCGCTTCGTTGTGAAGTCAGCGCTTAGGAATGCGCTGGGGCCAGTTTTTAAAGTAATTACTCTCTTGAAAGAAAACACGTGTTGGGTAAGTCCTTGGGAGCCAGAGGGGAGGGGAAGCAGAGTGGCGGAGGAGGAGGGGGCGCACGGCTGGCTCCATTTCTGCCACGCACGGAGGTCCCCGTCCGTCCCGCGAGGCTCCAGGTGCGCCAGCGCATGAGGAGGCCCATTCAGTGCAGCGGCAGGAGTGGAGCGGAGCATGCCCTGAAGTCGGTGGGGCAACTCTTGGGCTCCGCCACGCCTGGAGAGAAGCCGTGGCTCAGGGCGAAAGCCCTCCCGCCTTTGGACCGTGCACGACAGGGCAAAGCGTATTTCTCAAGCCCTGCGCCTTGCTTCTCGCAACGGCACCCCTAGAAGCCCCAGGGAGGCAGGACACCCGCCATCCCTTGCACTTCCTCCCCAGCATCCGGTAGAGATAGACTGCCTCTGAACATGGAGGTTCTCCTACGCCACCATGACTAAGAGCCACGGGCTGGGCCAGTGTCCCACCTGTGGCAGCAAAACGGAAGCCGGCATCAGGAGCCAATTCTCCATGTATTCCCATTATTCCACATTATTGGCAAATTATCAGTGAGCAGGTTCCTGCTTTGGGTGAGCATTTGGGGTGTGTCTACCTGCTTGGAATTCCCCCTGAAGCCTGTTTTCAGTGAGACATTGAATACAATGTCTCACTGAATAAAACAGTTTTTATTTTCATTTTTTTAAAGGGCAAATTTGATACAACGTGAATGATAAGCACCAACTCAGAAGATGCGTCCTGCTTTCTCAGGACAGAACTCGAAGTCGGACAGGACCCGCCTGCTAGAAACGCCTTCCCCAACCTCCCCCACCCAGCAGATATTCTGGAACACAACTCCCATCAACCACGAGAGCTGCTGTCTAGCACACGTGGATGTGCCCTAGAATGAGTCGCTTTCCCGTGCCATCCACGGCCTACTTTCCAAAATCCGTAAGGTCCCCCCTTTAAAACGGAGCGGCCCGCTTTGAATTTATGGGACTTCCGTGAGTGTCGCCTCCGCATCTGCTGAAAAAGGAATTGAGGCTTTTCATGTCTGTTTCAGCTTCTGCTTTCCATCCCATTGTCGTTTTGCGTCTTCATCAGCGGACCACCACCAAGAGCCAGAAATTGGCCTGGCCCATTTTTAGCCCAAGACAGAATGGGGCAGCCCCCACGCGTTTCCATGCGCCTCCGACATGTCACAAAAGGGTCAAGATTTCTTCATGCTTTCTGAATGCAAGATCTGAAAACTTCACAGCCCAACTTCTCCCTCGCTCTCCGCCTCGCCTCGCCACACCACACCAGCTTCCCCATTTTAGCTCGTTCTTTGCCCAAAATTAGAAAGATAAATTCCCCTGGGCTCCCACCCTGTTAGCGATGAAATAACTTTCCAGCCACCAGGATTCTACTAAATCTGCCCTTTTCCTTTTGGGGACAAAAGGATGTTTTGCCTTTAAAGGCTCAGCTCTGACAGGCGACCTGCGGTCAGATTACTCACTCGCAGCCCGATGTCATGGGAACACGCGAAAACGCTCGGCGACGGCCCCCTCCTGCCCCTCAGCTGCCCCAGCTTGTCCGTTGGAGGGTTCACCCGAGCGCAGACCCAGCCCAGACAAAGCCTCCTCTCAGAGGGAAAACTTCCATTATACTGAAAGATGCAGCCCATGATGTAAAAGAGTGCCTCTGAGTGTATGCAGAGAGCTTTGCCTGCAGTGAAGGAAGTGAGGCGCTGTAACTCAGTGAGGGGCATCTGCTTTGCATTTGGAAGCCCCTGGGGTCAAACAAGCAGGAGTCTCTGTCCCTCGGAACCCAAGGAGATGTGTTGGAGTGCAACTCCCATCGTTCCCCAGCCAGCAGGATGGTCCAAATCCACCAGTTAAAGAACAGTGGAATGATTCTTTATTCTAATCAGTGGATAATATCTTTTTATCGGTAATTTGAGGAGCTACATCTCTCTAGAAAAACCAGGCCCCTGGCAACTTACAACTAAAATGGCTAATGAGCGTTCTTATTAATTTATAATAACGAGCATAATTATTTATTTAAGCGTGTCCTAAGACCCTCTGATGAGCTTGCGGGGGAGGTACTGGAGTTCCCCCCCTGCCTTTATCTACATGAAAGACGCTTGCGGTGGAAATTCGGCCGTGACTGATCGGGTGCAGACGTGTCCCTGGGTTGGTCGTGGACTCAGAAGTCATTTCAGACTCTGGGTTCAGAGCTCGGACTGCAGGGGGGTTCTTTAAATGGGGATGCACAAGCCACTCCTAACAGCAAAAGGCTGCACTGGGGGCCCGCGGCCTCTGCTCCGGGGCCCTCCCTGGCGGGTGCGCCCCCCACCTCCCCGCCCCTGCCCAGACCCAGCCTTCTAGCTGCTGCACCGCACAGAAGGTTCCCGTTGTGCCCAGAGGAGACTTCTTCCCGGCCTCCTTTAGAGGCCTGCTCCACTCAGTGGCCACCCAGCACTGCTGCAATGGACACACACACCGCTGTGTGGGGGGAAGAGAGCCATGCCAGAGGGGCCCCGAGCCACCGGGAGCCCCTCCACCTGTTGGCCGCGACATGGCGCTGGGGCCCGCCTGCAGCGTGGTGCGTCGTGTCCCGAGGACCAGCGGCTTTGCAGTTTCGCCAGCCTCAAGGAGGCTGCAATCCAACAGGTGCATCACAGGCGCTGCAGCCGGTTTCGGGCCTCCCTGCCTGGATGCCAGCAATTTACATGGAACTCGGCAAGCTTTGCTCCGATCCAGCCAAGCACGTCTTGCAGAGAGCAGAGCCACAGGTATCTCGCTCAGGCGGCTGAAGTACGGGACCCTCTGCAGCCCGACGCTGGGAGGGGCCGGCGGTGGGCGGGCCCAGGCCAAAAGGGGTGGAGCAAAACACACCTGCAAGGCCCCTGCATTCACTCTGAAGCACTTCCTACCTGTAACAGGGCTGCTAGGAGTGGCATTTCGACTCCTTAGAAGGGGACGGAGCCTGTGCACCAGCCAGGAAACCACCAGACCATCCTCGGGCAGAGGAAGGGGGTGCGGCCCTAGAAGGCCAGACGGGGATGCCAAGGGGGCGGTGTGAGTCCCCACGGCTGCAACAGGGAGGGAGCCACTACTCCTTGCTCAGCGAGCCTGCAATGGGCCGGGCTTGGTGACTGTACACCTTCGCGGGAGGCCAGAGTGCAGAGAGAGAAGCAAAAGCGCCCCGTAAAAGGGCCATCATCCCACCTCCCCAAATGCTCGAGCTGCCGCCCCGGAGCCAAGCGCACGGTCCCCCCTCGCCCGCCGCTCCCCCTCCAACGCCAGGTGGCCTGTTGCGGGTTCTGGGAATCCCCACGCCGGCCTTTGCCGCCACCTGCAAGATCAAGTGAGAAGGGGGCCTCTGGGAGGTGGGGGCACCCCCTTCTCCTTCCGCTGCCGCTCCTCCTGGGCCCCAGAACTCCTTGAAAGACCTCACTGCCTCCTTTCCGCCTCCTCTGGCACAGGCTGGCTGGGAAAACCTCCAGGAAAACTCCCCGGGGCACAACGGAAGCATGTAGTTCAGGCGGCCTTGCCGAATGCAGAAAACCGCCACCGGGAGTCGAACTCCACGGGGGCCGCCCAAGCCCCCGTGCCGTGGCGCAGCGAGGGCGCTCTGGGTGGGACGCGGGCAGGCCACGAGGCACGACCCCAGATCCATCGGGCACCAATGGGAGGGCCCGCTCCGCAGGGGCCAGGGACGAAGAGGCAGCTAAAGGCCAAGCTGGACGGGACCAGGGAAACATGACCAAGCGGCCCCTGGGCAGGCGTCAGCCCGAAGCGAGTGCGACGCAGGGCAGCGGCTGGGGCCCAGGAGACCCGGTTCTGGTCCCGCTGGGCCAGGCAGTGCTCCGGACAACTTTGGGCGGGTCGCTGGCTCTCAGCTTACCTGTGGGGATACCGTGCCTGCTTTGGGCCCCTTGCCCAAGAAAAGACGGGCTCGAGACATAATACACACACAGAAAATCCAGGTGCCAGGCCCAGCCCTTCTCTCTGCTGCCATTAACACCGGCTCCCACTCTTCTCCCAGCGAAGACCGGGCAGTGTACACGGAGGTCTGCAATTCGCCCCTCGCAGCATCCCTGCTGGGAGGCCGGACTCTGAAGACGCGGAGCTGGCACAGTCCGGCTCGGGCTGGTTCATCGTGGGGCTGTTGAGCCACTCCCCGCGGGCACAAGCAGGCTGCCCAGGGCCCCAGCCTGGCCCCCTGGGTCTTCCCCGGAGGGGCACCCCCCCCTTTCCCCTAACCGCCCCGTGCGCGGCCCCCTTCTCCCCATTCTCAGACGTGCAAGGGCTTCTCATGCATTCATTTCCTTCCTTCGCTGGGCTCTGTACTGCCCAACAGCCAAAGCTCTCTGGGTCATTAAGACGACTGCAAACTGTGAAAATACACCGTCTAACAACCGTTTCCATGCAAACATATAAACAGACTGCACACCACATCTGAGCAATTTTCAGTCATCAACAATAAACAAAACCTTGCCCCTCTTCATCTGCCTGTGAGATGGGGAAGTCCTGAGCGCTGTGCTGGAAGGGTGACAAGGCCGGCAGAAGGTGGGCCTCACCAGGAGCCACCACTAAGAAGGCTCTGCTAGGGCCGCTCGCCCAGCTTCCTCCCGAGGAGGCACCTGGGGGGCCCAGGGAGACTGCGGCTGAGAGAGGCACCCCCCCCCAGGTGCTGGGGGCCTGGAGCCACACGAGGCTTTGTGGGTTCAAACTGGCAGCCTGAACTGGGCTCAGAAACACGCGGGCAGCCAGCACCAGCTGGCCAGGAGCGGTGCGGCGTGTCCCGTCCTTGAGCCGCAGGTCCACGCGGAGCGCGTGGCAGAGGCTACCGCCGCAGAGCCGACAGAGGCCCCGTGGCCTCTGTACTGCCGGGCCAACGACTTGGGGTGCGGGGAGGCCACCCTGCCACCAAGGCTCCCCGAGTCTTAAGTGGGCCACGGGGCTGGCGTCGCAGCCTCTGAGCCAAAAGACGGGGGCATGGCAGGTCTTTTGCCCAACGCCTTTGGCTTTCTGACGCAGCTGCCGCCAGAACGCAGTCGTGGGAGCGTCGCCAGAGCTGAATTTGGCCCTCGGGCGGAGGGAGGCGCACGGTCCCGGCCCTCTCCGTCTTCCAGCCCTTCTACAGAATCTCAAGAAAGGGCGCCTTTCCTGCCGGATCCTTTGAAGAGGACACGCCAAGGACGGAACCGGAGCCTTCGGCAGGCGTGCCTCTAAACGTCAGCACCCACAAATCAATCTGAGGAATTCGGCAACCCCTCCGGGAGGGGACCAAGGCAGCACCGCCCGCCTCCCGGCATGTAAGAGACCCGCCCTGCCCCGTCCATTGGCCAGGGAAGGAGCGGACACGGGTCCAACTTCGCTCTCCCCTGACAGAAGTCACGCCTAGAAGGGCCGTGTGGCCAAGAACCAGTGGCCGGACGAGCTTGCCTCTTTCCTCCTCCCCCCTCCTCCCCTTTCCTTTTGTGCCACTGCACATTTGGACTGGAAGCCCAGGGCAAGGGCTGAACTTCGCAGCCAGCCCTGGGAGATGACAAGCAAGCCTGAAGTAACTTAAGACGTGCGATGACAAACTAGGCCGTGCGTCGAAGCGAACTGTGCAGCACAACACACCCTTGAACAGGTGGGATGATGAAATGCTGCAGGACATATTGCAGGAAAAGGGGGGGCGGGCTGGCCATTTGCCAAGCCAGCGCAGCCCTGGCTGTTCTCTTGCTCTGGCATTGCTGGTGCGTTACCTGTTGTTACCTGTTACCTGTTTGTTCCGGTGGCGTTTCTTGGAGGAGGTCAAAGCGACTGGCCTGAGAAAAGCCGGGAAAGGGGCAGAGCCAGCGGCATCCTGCGTGAGGCCCACTCGCCATGTCCAATTTTGGTATGGAAAAGAAAAACCAACAACAGTTTACAAGCTGAGCAACTGAAGAGCTCAAAGAAACATATAAATAAAGGAATTATTTTGGTCCCAGACTTGGCTCAGACGGAGTGACATGCTGCACTCGCTGGAATAGCCGAGGCCCATGGGAAAGGGCCGGCTGCTTCCGGAGCGTCTCACACGGGAGCTGGCGTCCCCCCTTGGGTTGGCCAGAGCTGGAAGGGGCCCAGAGGCCGGCTGGCTTGACCAAGTGTCCGCCGGGCACAGAGCGCCAAAGAGGCCTCCCAGGCCAGGCCCACGGCTGGCCCAGAGGCCTGCCATGCGCGGGCAGAACCTGGCTCTGCGGAGCCCCGGTCAGACCCTCCGGCGAGGCGCCTGGCAGCAGCACGCACGACCCCAAGCCGCCAGCTCTCCTGCCGGGTCAGAGCTCAGGAGCCCCCAGGTGGCAGCACCCCCTTTGCGTGGGGACTTGCCGCCTGCAGCCCGCTTGTGGCCCGTGGGCCACACCTTTCGCACCCCTGCCGCACGGCGGCCGCACATGGCGCGGCGGGTTGGGGCTTGTGCATGCAGTGGAGATGGGAGACCGCCAGAACAGGAGAAACCGGCAGGAGGGCACAGCCGCGGAGTGTCCCCTTCATCCCGATGGGGATCCCTGGAGGGGGAGGCCTGGAGGAGGACGAGCCGGGCTGAGGAAGGGGCGTGGGTGGGGGGTGAACCTGCTCCCTCTCCTGTCCCAGAGACGGCCTGCTCACACGGCCTCAGAACGGACGGGCAGCTGCCCAGCCCAAACATACCACCGTATCTCCTTGCAAGCGTGAGAGCACAAAACTCCAGCTCTTTATTGCCCCTCCCCTCCAGACGATGCCCTCACCTGCCCCTCAGGAGAGCGCCGACGGGGTGTGTGTGGCCAGGGACGACGGCCGGGGCCAGAAAGGGATCCTCCACGGATGTGCTGCTACCTAGTGGAGAGATTGGGAACTGATGCCGGATCACACGGACGCCAGATCCCTCCCCGGCTGCAGGACGGCCTCCCACGCAGCGGGACTTCCGCTTCCCCCCGTGGAGCCGTGGCTCTACGGACAGGGCTGGGGACCACCACTGGATCACGCTCAGTGCCCGCACCAATCCACACATCCAGGGGGCATCTCCGGGGAAGCCCACGCACGAGGCTTCACCAAGGAGAGTCCTCCCTTTCAGAGAACAGAAGGTGCTTCGAGGGCGTGCTCTGCTGGAAGGGCCGTCCGGCCCCGGTCCTGCCGAGCGTGCAGGGACCCTCAGGAGGGAGCATGGAGCGAGCCTGGGCAGGCGGGAGCTCAGCCGGCAGAGTCGGGCCGAGGAAGGGATCCGGGGGGGGGGGGGGGGGGGGCAGCCCTGTGCGTAGCTGCCACGAAGAAGGCCGACTGCATGCCAGGCGTCGTTAGGAAAGAACCGCAGTGCTTTTTTTGTAAGAAAAACGGTGCTGGAACTCATGAAATTATTTACTGTTCGCACATAGTCAATCACTGTACACACACACACACGTCAGTTGTGTAACGAAACATAACGGTTGCCACCCGCAGTAAGCACTCAGCGCGCAACCACACGGCCAGTCACAAGCCGAGCAGCACCACCAGCCGAGCAGCGCCCTCACAACCAGCGCGGACGAGGTGCGCACGCATCGGACTCGACACGCAAGCGGCCCGCATGCACCGTTTTAATGATTTTGCCGCCGACCTGCTGTGCTCGACAGGGCAATTCGAATCCACGCGGACCAAACATCAAATTTTCAAAAGTTACTTTTAAAACTTGGAAAATCTGTCGGAAAAAGGTGCCGGAACTCCATTCCGGTGTGTTTTATGACAAAAAAAGCACTGAAGAACCGAGAATAAACTGGCTAAGATCGCCACCCCGTATACTGATCTGCGGTGTGGCTCCGGCCCCGGCAGCTAAACAAGAGGAGACGGCCGAGTTGGGGAAAGTGCGGGAGATGCCAGTCCGCGCTCGGAGGCTGGAGCAGTGAGAAAAGGGGGCAAGTTGGGGGCTGCCGAGCTTAGAAAAAGGGCGAGTCGGGGGGACAGGACAGAGGTGCACAGAATCCCGCCGGCGTGGGGAACCTGGAACATGCCCCATGAAATCCCAATCCGGCGTGGGGAACCTGGAACATGCTGCATGAAATCCCGATCGGCAAATGAGCTGAAGGAGGGCTACGTCAAGCAACCGCCGGGTGGATCCACAGCTGAGTTGGGCTCCGAGAGCGCAGGATGGGGCCCGAAGAGCGCTCCTCCCTTTCGCAAACTGGGGGTCGGTAACAAATAGGGTTCTGTTACTACATTTACACCCCGCTTCTCTGCTTCTTGCAAGCAGCCCAGCTTCTTCTGCGGGGTTCAGTTCCGAGTCCCATTTCCAGCCCCTGGATCCTCCTCAGAGTTAACCTCACGTTGGAAGATTTGCACCCACAAGCTTCAGAGGGTGGGTGGTGGAGACTGTAAACTTGAGATCCGAGGGAGCTGAAACGCAGAGAATTGCCCTGCTTGCCAAGGGCTGCTCACAAGGGAGTCGTTAACGGCACGGGCACCATCGCACCAGGGGGCTGATCTGCGCACGCAGGGGCTGGTCCTCATGTGGCCGAGACGAGCCATCGATTACTTAACCGGAATTTGCCATCAGCCTTTCCGAATGCTGTGGGTTCAGGGCATCTTCGCATTTAACATGTGAGTTTTGTTTTGTTTTGCTTTGTTTTTAGAGATGCAAAGAGGATGGCCTAGTTGCAGGACCACGGGACTTGTAGCCAATGCATCTGGAAGGTTGGCGAAGGCCACTTTAAAATGCCACAAGACTTGTTTATTTGCACAACATCAGCAATCTGACTCAGTCCCAATTAAAGTTAATGCAGGCAGCTTGTCAGGTGAATATCAGTCAGCCAGAAAGAGGCCTGGGAATAGCACCTATGGGAGGTTGGCATGAGCTGCATGGATCCTTACAGACACCCATTGTGTTTTGTTTGTTTTAATAGATGGAATCAAGTTACTAGACCTCATTGTTCTAGGAGAAACAGTGAAAAATTGGTGAGTATTTCCTTGAAAGGCTGAGCAAACAAGAAGAGCTTCTGAATCCAGGCAGTGGTCCAGAACCAAGCGGAGGTGGGCTAGTGTGGGAAAGCTCAGAGTGCCCCTTTGTTTCTGCATAAGCCGCGGGGATGAGAGCCGTACCTTGTTTGCATGGAGCATTCCTGAAAGCAGAGGGGCCTTCAGCATCGCGTGGCCGACTTCTCGGTCTCCGGGCGCCTCAGGGAGGGCTGGGCGCCCGCGTCACAAGCCTCGAGTGGCTGCCTGGCTCCTCTGCAAGCAAACACTCCAGGCTCCTTGTCCAAACTCGACGCTCCTTAATATTAAAATGTTTACCTGTCGGGCCTGATCAAATAGCCCTTCAGCCTGCCGCCTGCGGCCAAGAACGGCAGGAGATGCTGAGAACAGGCTCCGGAGGGAAGGACATGGAAGCGGAGGCTTTGGCCCGCTGGCTGGGCCTCTGCAGGTGGTGGGAAGGCCACATCGCTGGCACTGGAGCTTCGAGCAGGTCCAAAAAGCCCCCACCTTCGAGTCTGCCATGAGGGCCACCCGTAAGAGGCCGGGCACTGCCACCCCAATCCCGGATGTTTGGCAGTACCTTAGAGTTGGGCAGTCTGCACATGCCCAGAAGCAAGGTTCCCATAGCCTTCTCTCCGCTCAGGCTTCGTTTCTACTAGCAGCTTTATGAGACAAACATTCGGCATCCCTTTTGCCCAGCGTGGAGATGCCATGAAGGAAGAGAGCTTCGCCTGCCGAATTCCTGTCTGTTGCGCCAGCCCTTGCAGCGCAGGGCTATTTTCACAGCAAGAGTAGCAGGAACTCTGGCCAAGGGCTCCTCCCTTCCTGTTCCAGAGCAGCTGGTGCTTGAGCAACAGGAGCCCTGCTAGGAGGCGATCTGACGGACTGCCGGTACCTGTACGGGCTGCCCAGGCATCGCGATCAGGGTCGGAAGCCCCGATTTCTGACTTCCCCATCAGAGCCGTTCGCCTGGCTGGTAACAGAAACAGGGTTTTCTCCGTGTGTCCCCACATCTTTGGAACTCCCTGCTAGCTTTTCCAGCAATCTTGAACGCACCTTTATTCCAGCCTCCAGCTCCGCAGCTGCTCCTTAGGAGAAAAACATTCTGACTTTATGTTCACACTGGTGGCCCCCTGAAGCAAAGGAAGGCCTCACTGGGAACGACTGGAGACGGGGGTGGCGGAGGGTGAGGTGGCCGAGAGTGCCACGGATGCCACCCACGTGAATTTGGGTGAACTCTGGGAGGCAGTAGAGGACCGGGGGGGCAGCGTGCCGTGGTCCGTGGGGTCACAAGGAGTCGGCACGACGGTGCGACTGGACGACAACGAGGCTTGGAAGTGGCCATGTGAGCAGCGCTCAGAAGTGCCCTGAAAGGCAGGCGAAGCTCTTTCGAAGCAACAAGGGTTTGCGGGCTCGGGGCAGGTGCGGCTCGCTCTCGAAGCAACCAGACCCTGCCAGCGCCCAGCTATGCGTGCAGTTAATGCCGCTTCCTAAAAGAGCCGACGGGCAGAAATTAAGGGAGCAGGAGCTTGGGAGAGGAAAGAGCGGCTCAGCATACGCCCCACAAAAGCGGCTTCTTCGCCCTCAGGGGTTGGCGGTGGCGATGCCCTGGGGGTGTTGCGGGGGGGAGCGGACACCCCCTTCCCCCAGGAGCAATGCACATCTGGATCGATTCCTCCCTCCATCAGTTCGGCCGCAGGGAGACGTGGAAGGGGTGGCTGCCACTTCCACAGGCTGCAAGCAGAGTGGCGGAAGCCCCTTTGCTGCAAGAAAGCGAAGCGAGAGGAAGGCGGTAGACTAGACTAGACTCTCCTCCAACCGGAATTCAGGCAACTGGAAAAAAATCGAAGGAATAATACACAAAATATAATCAATTTCTAGTGGAAATGTAAGTTTAAACTTGGCCTGCCACGCGCCCGTGCCACGAATAAGCCCACGCGTCGCACACCAGTTCACCGTGTGTAAACAGACCTGTTGGTTGGGATATATTGTTACTCAAATTTTGTGTTCTCTCCCAACCTCAAGTATGCCAAAATTGGTCCCGAGTAAGCATAGCTTGAAGTCAAAAATATCTATAATAGAGAAGTTTAGTAAGTTGAAAAGTTTATTGGCTGCCACTTAACTTAAATTGCACACTGCATTCTCAAAGCTGTTTTTATAATAAAACTGTCATGTTAAGTTTGTCTTCGTTCGTCTTCATTTGCTTCTAATTACTGTATTTTGAGATTAATATTGAGGCAATATAGAGTTCATGGTGTGATATAGTCTGGGGTACCGTCTCAGTTCGGGCTTTTTTTAATAGTAGCTCTCAAGCCACCAGAAGCTCCGTTTCTCCAGCAGCTGCCGCTCCCGGGCACCGGCAGCTGAGAGTCGCCTGACTTAAGACGGGCAAACCCTTCCAAGAGACACCCTGGTTTTGCATTTGCTCACGAATCTCACCGCGTCTTTCCAAAGATGCTGCCAGGCCAGGAAACCGGGTGCACACGTGCCAGAGCATCACGAAGCAGGAAGGGCGTTCCTTGGCCGGCGGGAGGACCTCTGCGGGCAGCCGGAGGGGGAAGCAGCCCCCCCCGGGCCAGGCAGGCGGCTGCACAGGGCACAGGTAGGGAGGCTGCGCCAGAGGGCAGGGCACCGATGCCGAAGCCGGGCGCAGGTGGCATCCGCTCCGTGCACAGCGTGTGCAAAAGATGCGGTCACACCGTGCCAGGAAAAGGTGCACGGATGCCTACTGCCCGGCAGAGAGCGAGAGGGAGAGGCCTGCCGCGGAGGAGCGTGCGAGGAGGCCTCGGCCTCCCGTGGGCCCGTCCCGACCTTGACCGCGGCCTGCCGGGATCGCTCCTCTTGGTGGCCTCGTGGCCCCAAACAGAGCCTAGGACTGCAAGGAAAGCTGGAAGGCAAGGCGGGCAAAAGCCTTGTGCTGTAACCCCAGAACCCTGAAAGCTCTGCTGGAGCTCTGTGGAGATCGAGGGGCCGGGCTGGGCAGCCGCTCCACCGGCCCCATCGCCGGCTCCGGCAGCCGGGAGCAGCAGCAGCTCCTCGCCCAAACCTGGGCCCTCGGCTCTCTGCCGGGGCTGCGGCGCTGGTGGGGCAGGCGCCGCTCCCTCCTGCGGCCTCCTTGCAACCCGGCTCCCGGGGCAGCCTCGGGCTTCCCTCTGGGGCCCGGTCTGGCGCGCTGCCCTCTTCCGGGGCGCGACACAGGCCCCCTAGCGCTTGCACCGCCCGCGAGCCGCGGCCATTCACGGCTGCACGCTGCCCCGTGCCAGCACGCTCCACCAGCGGGGGTGGCGGGTGGCCCACAGCCCTTCCGCACTCGGGACGGAAGAGCGAGGAAAAGCAAGGCCCTGCGCAGGGCAGGCCGGAAGCACGTGCCATCTGGGAAGCTGCACACGCCCGTCCTGACAGCGGGCGAGAGGGCCTTCCCGGCACACACCGAAAGTGGCACGTGCAAAGCGGCCTGTCGCTTGGGCCCCGCCGGCCGACTCCCCAGCGGTGGGGTGCCTCGCGCCTCCCGGGAACCTCCTGCTCCCAGACCCTTCCGCATCCTCCCTGCTGCGGGGACCGGGGAGGGCCCTGCCATGGCAGAGAGAGATCCGTCCCACGCCCTCGGCCGTCAAGTGCGGCAGGCGAGTCTGAATAAAACAAGCACTTCCCAAATGAAGCCTCCCAGTTCGCGGCCGCCAGCACCGCCCGCCTGGCAGCGCCCACCTGGCAGCGCTCCCCCCGGAGGGAGCCGGCAGCTCGCGGAGGCAGCAGGTGAGCCGGGAGCGCGTCACGGTGTGGGACCAGCTGGAGGCTGGGGGGCACGGGGGCAGAGCTCGCCTCCGTGGCGGCGGCTGTCCAGGAGGCGGGGAAGGCCGACCGTGCGATGCCAACTCTCGGCTGCTCGTGGGACACCTGGGCCCAGGAGCGCTCGCAAAGGGCGGTTTCCAGGTGTCGCCCCATCTCCGATTCTCGGCCCGATGAGCACAGGACAATGTGCCGACCCTTCTAGATGGGGGGGTACGGGGAGCTCCCAGTCGGTCTCTGCGTGACCTGGAGGGGATCGGCAATGGTTGGGCTGCCCGGTTGTTCAACTGCCCCGACGGATTAGGCGGCTGACATGCAGAACGCTGGGGCTCCGCCGGGAGACTTCCGTGCGCAAGCCCTTTGTGAGCTCAGGTTGTTTCTGGTACTGGGAGAGGACCCTTTTCTTCTCCGTCTGTGCCTTTTGCATCGGTGGATCTCGAGCAGAATGAGCCGGCCTGAGCTCTGCCCACCCCCGTGCCGAGCGAGCGGACCCCGATGCGTTCGCAGGCTCGGGGAGGAGGCGAGGCGGGGTCCGCCCATGGGGTCCAACGAGGCGTCTTCCCAGCCGAGGGTCCCGGCTGCCCCGTGCCTGGCGCTGGAGAGAGGCCACAGCCCCCGTGCTCGGAGGCTGAGGGGCCCAGGCGCGGACCCCGGCAGCACCTCCCGGTTGAGCTGGGGAAGGCGCCTGTCCAAGCCCCTGGAGAGCCATGCGAAAGACCGGGTGATGCTCTGGTCCAAAGGCACCGCGAGTCCGGTGAGGGCTCCCCCCACGTCGTACAAGGGGTGCCCGCGGGAGATCCGCCAGGCCGGCGAGGGCTGGAACCCGAATCCTAGGAGAGCCGGCTGAAAGAGCTGGGGACGCTTCGCCCAGGCAAGAGGAAATGGAGGGTTGGGGGCGCAGGACACTTCCCAGCGGAGCCACCCCCGTCCCGCAGGCGCTTCTTAACGGAGGATGGGGCCGCTGCAGCAGCAACACGCTTGCCTGGAAAGGCGAGTCGCTGTGCTGACCTCCAAGGTCCGCTTCCGTCCCAAAATTGCTACCAGCTCTTTGACTCGAGGAGCTCATGGACCGGAGCCTCGCCGGGAGGCCTCGCCGGGTGAAACTACCCATACGCCGCACACGTCATTTCCTGACTCTCTCGGTCATTTCCGACCTTGGGTGCAGCCTCGGCCCTTTCCAGTCCGCCTATTTTGCAGGAAAACGGGCAGCAGCCCTGTCATCCTCGACCAGAGGCTGTGGGAACTCCTCTCTCCGGAAGGCACGGCGTGGAGGGCCTCACCGGCGGATAGGGCCCCAGAGAGTGTCTGGTTAGGCCCAGTGGCCGGATTCCCGCCGTGGTTCCTCCAGGGCTCGCAGCGCTTCACGCCCATGAGCCGTACAACAGCCCTGCAGGGTCGCCCAGCACTCGACGGGCACACGCAGTGCCGTTCGACCCAGGCCGAGCCCTTGCGATGCGCACCTGCCGACTGCCACATTCCGGCTGATGTGTCACTTCACCCACGCGGGAGGCATGTTTTAATTGGCCGGCTTGTGGCATTTCCTGAGGAACATGTGGGGGTGGCTCCATGACTAACCAACAGATAATCGGGCACCTGATTCTTTGGCCTTGCTGACCGAGGGCGCCCTCCGAGCAGCTCCCCGGGAATGCTGGCCTTGCCTCTACAGCAAGCGGGAGCCCAGGGCAAGTTCCCTCTCCCAGAACACCATGGTGTGATGCCTCCAACCTTCGAAACAGATGTGGGCAAGTAGCTGGCACTCGAGGGCTCTGTTTGCTTTTCCCACATGTCAGCTTTGGAAGATGACGACGGTGATATAAAACGGCACCGCAACGACCTTACCAAGGCGGGATGGCCTCATCGGTGCTGCTAGTCCTCAGGAAAGACTCTTCGACTGCCATCCGGGTCTCAGTCGATCCTCTGTCATCGCAGCTCCTCCCCATGGGAATATTCGCCTTCCGTGGAAGCTCTGCATGTTTACATTCTTCCATGGACTTTATAGCGTTCATTCTACAACCGCCCCATACGGGAGGCTAGTGTGTGAGCTTTGAGGCAGGGGCTCTGGCCGAGAGATCGTCACTAAGGAGGCCTTTATGTCAGGGGTCCTGCCCGCCCTCCGCCACGGCATTTTCCCCAGTGGGTGAGATTCTTGGAAATAAAATCGACTTCGGCCAATTGCAGTCACATTTCTAACCACAGAAACTGTGTTTTCTTTCTCTCCGAGCGGTGCTTTCCCTTCCCTTGAGCAAGGAAAGAAAGCAGAAAACCTGCCTGTTCTCACAGCAGGCTAGCTGGATGCCTGTCGCTCCCCTTGGCCTGTGGGAGCTTAATCCGCTGGCCAGGCTGGGATCGGATCAGCCGAACAGCGGAGCGGGGGGGCACCCCCAGGGCTGCCGGGCTGCTGCTGAAGAGCGGAAGTGAGACGGCTCAGCTGCCAAGGGATGAGCTGGGAAGAGGTGCTGGTCACGGGCTTCCTAGGAATCCTGCCTGCTGACTTATCAGTGCTCGGTTTGCCAAATGTTCATCAGGCTGTAATAAAGAGCAGAACGGAAATGGTTCTTCTTCCGATGGCATTTAATTATTTAATTATGGCCGTCTGCAAAGGGAGAATGCCTCAAGGGGTTGGAGAAGCGGGGCAAGGAGTGACTCACCTGCAAAGCAGGGGGCCCAACCTGCTTTTTCGGCACAGGCAGTGCCCACTGAGAGATGCTCCTCCCCTGGAGCTGGAAACTTCAGGGAATTAATTCATGCCACTCCAACCACTAGGCAACAGTTCCTTCCAGAGCCAGGAAGGCATTCCAGGTGTCCTGTCCTGTCTCCGCTTTATTCTGCCTCCTTTGTCGTTCGTCTGTCTGCACAGGTGAGCAAAAGGTGCTTTGAGGAAGAAAACTGGAGTGCTAGTTCAGCAGTAAGTACCCCGCTTTTGACCGGTTTCAGGGGGAATAACCCAGGAAGAGCATTTTTCCCATATGTTCTTCCTCAGCTGCTTCAGAGACCATCTTCTGGGTGCCACGAGGCACAATCGCATGACGGGGAAGGGGAAGGGCCTTCCTCGCAGTGGTTCCCCGTGCCTGGCACTCTCTTCCCCGCATCCACATGGCATTTGCCAGGCTGAGACCACCTGCTCTTCCTCCTCCGCCCTGCGGACACTTGATTTCTAATCACGCTCTGGCCATTAAGCTGGCCCGTTCTGGCTTTGCAATTCCAACCTGTTCACGTTGTGTTTCTTGCTTTGGTTTTCCTTCATGGTTATTTGTCTTGTGCTTAAGCTGGTCAAGTGCCCCTTGACCCCACTCCTCCTCCCGGCCAGCTGCAAACGGGCTCCAGAGTTAAGAATTTATTTTTCATGGCGCAATACAAAAGCAACCAAACAGCACCATTAGAGAAGGGGAAAAGGCAGAGGACGGATAAAGCAACCTTGTAATTCTGGAGTGAAAATGTTAAAAACCAATTACACCAGTTACATATAGACGATAGCTCTTGCACAGGTAGATAACAGAACATTCTGCTGTTGGGAAGCGAAATTATGCATAGAATTCAACAAGGGCACCCCATGTACCCACCTATTTATCCACCTACGGATTACGCCTGAAGGCCACCTGTTTCGAAACCCAATTTTTCATTAAATTCCCCACCCGTCGTGTTACTGCAGGACGGCCATTTATCTTTACACCGCCGTTAAGGTTCCAAAAACGGCTGCCACGCCGCCCCCGGCCTTGCTGCAGAGACCCTGCGCCGGTCCTCTTGCCCTGGCCGCCGGAAGCCCGCTCTCAGCCCCTTGGGCAACGCGGCTCATCCCCAGCAGTGAACCCTGCCGTGGCAGATGGGCCGCAGGGCCGAGACTGCGGCCAGCTGCACCCGAGTTCTCCCTTGGCTCCGGGGCCCCTCCTGCGCAAGCCTGTCTCGCGGGAGAGCCGCCGAGATGAGAGGGGGGCGGGAGGGACACCCCTCGCGGGGGGCCAGCGAACGCTGTGTCAGTGGCCTTTCCCAATCTCGCTTGCAGCTCGGAGGAGGCGCGTCCTCAGCGCTCACCGCCGGCCGGCCGGCCGTCCTGCTTGCTGCGCACGGGCCACGGGATGGGGCGCACCGGGGAGCCCCTGAGCCCGCTGTACCGCTGGTACATCTACGCCATCCACGGCTACCTCTGCGAGGTGCTCTTCACGGCCCTCTGCGCCTTCCTCGCGCACCGGGACTGGAGGTTCCAGGGCGTCTCCAGCGTCTGGGCGCTCTTCATCTACGGCACCTGCAGCCTGGCCCTGGAGCGGCTCTACGTGCGGCTGGGAGCCTCCTGCGGCCTCCTGACCCGCGGCGTCCTCTACACCCTCTGCATCTACCTCTGGGAGTTCTCCACGGGCTTCGTGCTGCGCCGCTTCGGCGCCTGTCCCTGGGACTACAGCCACTTCCCCTACAACTTCATGGGGCTTGTCACCCTGGAGTACTGCCTCTTCTGGTTCTTCGGCTCCCTCCTCCTGGAGAAGGTGGTCATCAGCAACGCCCTCCGGCTCAGGCTGGATGCAACCTGGGAGGCACCCACAGCGCGCCCCGGCCCCGGCGCCAAGCGGAAGCAGAACTGACCCCGCGCGTCCGGGGAGGGAGGAGAGGCGTGGGGGGCAGGTTCCGTCCAGTGCAGCCCTGTCCCCTCGCAGGCTGGGGAAGGAAGCCAGCTGGTCCGGCCCCGGCTCCTCTCTTGCAGAACCACAGTGGACGGTCAGGCGCTCGATCCAGGAGGCCAGGGGCTCAAATCCCCGCCGCCAGCCAGCTCTGTGGACAAGCGACCATCTCGCACCTCCCTCGCCAGGTTGTCACAAGGCTGAAGGCAGGGGCGGGCGGGGGGGTTCAAAGATACAGCCCAAAGCTCCGAGGAGGCGTTAAGGGATCAAGGAAGCAGCCCTTGAAGGGCTCCTCTGGGGTCGGGGGTGGTGGTCTTGGGCTGCCTCTGGCCCAGGCTCCTTCCAGCTCTGGGATCAGTCCAGGCCTCCTTCCTCTCAGATTGATAATGCCACCAAAGATCCATGCATGGGATGAAACACAGAAACAGAGCAAGCCAGAAGGGGCCTCCCGGGCCATCTAGTCTGACCCCTGGCTCCAGCTGGCTCCGCTCACGACATGCCCACCATGTGCATGTCCAGCCTGTCCTTGAACACCCGCACCGATGCGGCCTCAGCCACCTCCCGTGGAAGCCCGTTCCGTACTGTTGGGGTCCCAACTGTCAGGAAGTGCTTCCTGGCATCCACCTTGAATCTTGGCCCCCAAGACTGAGTTTGCGGGCCTGGCTGACTCACGCCAGTTTGGGAAGCTCAAGCAAGGAATATTCTAAAGAGAGCTGGGCTGAGCGACACCTCAGCCGATGGAGGCAGCGGGTGAAAAGAATCCGGGTGCCGAGGAAAGTCCTTTCCGAGCCATCTCAGCTGCCCTTCCAGCCGCGTCCGCAGGTGCCCAAGCCTTCTCTGGGAAGGAGCAGAGAAGCCCTGGCTCTGGAAAGCCTTCCAGGAGCATCTGGCTGCACCTCCCATCGCTGCCGGCCAGAGCGGACTCCACCACCTCGCGGATCATCCGGCTGAGCAGCCGAGGTGGAGAGGCTGCTGGTGTTAATAGCCAAGGGCCGGAAGCCGGGAGGAAGGCCGACGGGCACCTGGGGACGGGGGCGTGTGAGATGGCACATTTACTGCTTGTGTCTAGACAGAGGGAGGGGCGCAGGACAGACACGGGTGGCACCCTGGAAGGTCCTCCGGCAGGGCCATGCGCTGGAGATCTGGGGCCGGCCTGAATTACGACCGGCCACTGCACTGAACTTCTCTCCAAGCAGGAGACCCACCGCTTTGGCCCCCTGCCCAAACAGGTGTGTTACCCACATGCCATGCAGAGCTGGGCCACCAGTAGCTCCAATCTTGGCTGTGCCGGCCGCGGATGATAGAAGTGGTTGTCCATCGCCTGGAGGCCACCGGGATGGTGGAACACCGTCTCCAGCGATCAAGCCGTTCCAGGACCCCCCGTCCTTCCTGCAGCAGCTTCCCTCCCCCACGATCTCCCGCGTTGCTTCGACCCTTGCCCTGCCGACCCCCGAAACCCACCACTTGGGCAAAATCTCCCGGGAGAACCAGGGCTTCCACGCCTCGTCCTTCAGTGGGGGGGGGGGGAGTGCCACCTCGGGGCCTGGCCTGGGGGGTCGCGCGAAAGAGGAGGGCCTGAGGATCCAGGCGTCCCGGGTGCATGCCAATCGTTTCTGCATAAAGCCGCTAATCGCTTTATCTATTTTTAATATCATCGCCAAACTGAGATCTTGGGCTCCCCCGGATGGGGCTGTGCTGGAACAGAGTGCTGCAGGAACACACGAAGGGAAATGCCTTTTATTTCACGCTCAGAAACGATGCTCCTTTTGGATGCTCCAAAACTGTCCCAGAACCTGCTGATGCGCAAGTGGAAACAGAGGCGCACCCATCGCCTCAGGGTCCGCACACGACCACGGGGGAGAGCTGCAAGCACACCGCCAGCCCCTCTGCTTAAAAGCTCACCGTGACTGCAACACCTTTCTTGCTGATGCATTAAGAACTGCTGATAAATACTTTGCGGGACAGAATCTGTACTCTGCACATGTTCCAAAGCCCGCTACCGGGGCACTGGCTCTGCAGGAGGGGAGCAGCCTGGGGTGGGGTGCTCAGGAGGACGGGGCTCCCGTCCTCTGCCCAGCCTCTGTCCCAGAGACCACGCAGGGGAGCCAGCCCCCTTGGCTGCTCGGCGGCTCCTCGGAGCGGGCTTGCAGGATCCCCGCTGGCCACCAGAGGGAGCTGCGGCTGCGGCCGGCGCGCAGAGGAGGCCGAGAGGGGCAGATCCAGGCGCGCGCTTGGCAAGACCAGGGCGCGGGTCCAGCCTTCCTCAGCCCGGTGCCACGCAGAGCTGCTGGCTGGGAATGATGGGAGTTGCACGTCACACCTCTGGGGAAGGCGGGGCGAGGCGTGCTGCCTGGTCCCGCAGGGAGGGGAGGGCGTGGAGTTCAGCTCCGTGGGCAGCGCTGCAGACCCGACCCACGGCAAAGGAGGCCGCGAGCGAAGCCCTTTCCGCCACCGCCCCAGCTTGCTCTCCACGTGCGGGAAGGGTGCGCTTCACGCCAGAGCTCCCGCGGCAGGAGCCAAGGGCAGCCCACACGCCCCGCAGTGCGCGGACCCCACGGGGGGTGCAAGAAGGCGCACGCCGCAGGGAGGGCAGGTTGCTCGAGGCAGAGCGGGATCTGGGCCGCCCCCGTCCCAGGTCCCGGAAGGGCTTTGGATTCGGGCCGCCCGGCAACATGCTCCCAAGGCTCCGTGTGCCCTGAAGGGCACCCCGTTTGGGCGAGAAGGAGGAGGAGGGCGCCGAGTTCAGGAAAAAAGGCCCAAGGCGGAAGCGTCCAGGCAACGTGCATGGAGGCCGCAGGGATCGTGTGGGGCAGCGAGCCCCAGACCTCTGGGCCTTTGTGCCAGCCCATGCCCCCGGCTGCAGAGCGGCTGGCAGGTCTCCGGGGCTGCAAAGGGAAGCCCCGCCCCCCCCCGCTCCTCATGCGCCTGCTGACCTCGGAGCTCTTGCAAGCCAACTCTTTCAGG
This sequence comes from Varanus komodoensis, assembly GCF_004798865.1. Classification (NCBI taxonomy): domain Eukaryota; kingdom Metazoa; phylum Chordata; class Lepidosauria; order Squamata; family Varanidae; genus Varanus; species Varanus komodoensis. The sequence continues at coordinate 1,018,587 of NW_025335760.1, forward strand.
GCGTGGACGGCAGCATTATATGGCAAACGAAGGCCCGTGCGGTGGATCCTCAGCCTGAGGACTCTGTGGGGGTGGGGGTTCTGTGGGCCCCTTCGGGATCCTTGCAAATGGAAGAGAGAGGGAATATAATCAATGAAGAAGAAAAGGGTGTGTGTCTGTTCTGTTCTTAGGGCCTGCACCATGAAATTGAGACGGCTGAAACCGGCCACACCTGCAAGGGTGGCCCTCACCCTCCGGCCTTCTGGGGGTGTTTGTTTTTCAAAGTGTACCGATGGAACGGAATGATCATAAATGCCTCCTGGGGCAGAAGCCTGCAGCCTGCGACCACCAGGGCCAGCCCTCCCCACAGCCTTCCTAACCCTGACCCACGAGCGCAGGTTTGGCTCCCAACGGCAAAAGGACTTTGCTCTGAGTGGGGAAACAATAGCAAACTGTAGGGCAGCAGCAAGAGGGAGGGTCTCGCCGGGGGCAGCCCCCCAGTGCGAGGAGGGTGTCTCCGTGGGGCCTTCCTGGCGCCGGCTCCGCTCCACTCCCCTCCGGCCCAAGGCAGCTCGCAGTCCTAACCAGCCCTGCCCGCTGTTTTTGAGGGTGCCAGTTATACTACATCGCCTTGGTTAACTCCTGAAACTCCTGCGAGGGGCTTTCGTGGCGCTTTGGTCCGCATTCGGTGCACGTGCGATTGCATCGCAGGAACACACCTGCGTGCGCGCAGCACGACGCACCGGAGAGCCTGGCCAGGGGGGAGAAGAGAACTGGGACGATCGACCGGGAGCGATGAGGAGCAGAGTAGCCCGTCCTAGTCGCCGTCGCCCTCGCCGCAACGCCCGGCCCGGCCCGGCCCAGAGGCGCCCCCGCCGCGGCTCCAGGGGCCCGAGCGCCGACGCACGCGGCTCCCCGGGCGGCGCCCCTGCGCGCAGGAAATACCTGCCGGGGTTGCGAAACGCCCCGGGGCCGGCGAGCTCCTCCCAGCGCAGCCGCGCCAGCGGCACTTCGCCCCCGCGGGGCCCCCGCGCGGTGCCTTTTCACCGAAAATCAGGTGGGAGGAAGCGAAACCCAAGGCGAGGCGCTGCCGGTCCCGCCCCTGCAAGGCCTCCGCGGAGCACGCGCAAAAGCAGCCCCGGCGTGGGGGGGCAGGCTAAGGGCCGGCCAGTCCGCCCCCCCGCCCCGCCCTGCCCCGCCCCGCAAAACCCAGCCGCGGGATGGGGGGACGACAGCCCCCCCCCCGCCCGCCCAGGTCCCCTGCAGCTGGTGCGCCCAGGCATCCTGCCTCTGCGACCCGCAGCAGCATGGAGCCATGAGGACTAGCACCACCGAGAGCCTTCTCCTCCGGTCCCCTTTGGAAGCTGCCCGTCGCGTGCCAGCGCACAGCACAGTTAGACGGTGAAGAAGCCCTTCCTCCGATCTGGGCTATGCTTCCTGAGATTCCCCCCAGGCAGCTGCAGGGGCTGCCCGCTGGTGGCTCCCGGCTTTGGGAGGAGGGAGAAAACTCCTGCTGAGGTCCGGGAGGGGCAGTGCAGAAAAGCGGCCAGAAGGGGGGATGTGCCAGCTGGATGGCCCTCCAGGCTGCAGGCCAGCACTCCACTTGCAACACAGGGATCTGCCCTGGAATTTCCGAATTGCACAGGAAAGAGTGCCTCCGAGCAGGTGCAGCGCACCGTAGCCGAAAGGTGGCACCGACTCGAGGCTTTCGAGAGGCGCAGCCCCTCGGACGTCCTGCCTCTTTCCCCTGGGACCTGCTTTCCAAGGCGAGGGGTCGCAGAGCCTGGGGGTTTCATGGGGGGGTCAGTTGGCTGGCTGGCTGGCTGGCTTGCAAGTGCGGAGATCGCTGCAGAAAGCCCGGCGTGAGGAGGATGCGCAGGCGATGGCACCTGATTGCCTCAGCCGTCGGAGGCAGGCGCTCACTGTAATTAACCTGCCTGGGAATGGTGGGGAGGGAGGACTCCCCGAGGAAGTGACTCACTCCAAACAGGGAGTGTGTCCCGTGAAGCCCGACCACTAGGCACCACTCCCTTCCAGACCTGGGAAGCTGCCACGAGGGCTGGCAGCCTCCCGGCCTGCCTGGCTTCAGGCCCCGGCCTGCTCCTTGCAGCTGCGCTCCGTACGGATGAGCCGGAGGCAGGCCAGGGGAAAGCCCGCAAGTCCCCCCAGGGTAAGTTCCGCGCTCTGACTCTGTTCTGTGGGTGGGCAGCCCAAGAGCCGGCCGGGATGCTTCCCCCGAGGGGCGAGTCTGCAGCAAAGCTCCTCTGGGGCCTCTCCCAGGGCCGGCGTGTGCCTGAGCCTAACCAATGCTCAAAATGAAGAGGAGCCCTTGCATCACCGGAGCACACGCCCTGGCAGCTCCCCGGCTCTGCTTCTTTTCAAAAGGCTCATTCACGGAAGCCTGTCAGCAGCCGTGAGGGCCGAGTGGATCCTCCATATCCCAGAGCAGTCTACCTCTGCGTTCTGCTTTCAGGAGGCTAGAAAGCAGGGAGGGCTGCTCTTTTCTCGCTCTGCCTGTGAGCGTAGCCGTTGGAAGCAGGAAGCTGGGTCAGGGCAAACCCTTCTTGTCTGCTTGTGGGTTACTGCTGGAGGGAAGCACAGACTCAAACTGGTCAAACCAACATTGTTTCCAGTTCAACAGCTCTGCAATCACAACTCGGCCACTTCTGCAGACGCGGAAATTCCACAGGTGTTGCTCTTAATGGAACAGAGCTCTATTTCTAGCCGTACAGGTTTCAAAAATAAGCACAAAACTGTGCAGCTGACACCAAGCGGGGGGGGGGGGGAAGAGACGCGTGCAGCCCCTTGCTTCCCTCCCGGTGCCCAAAGCAAGACAAGACGACGGCAGCGCAACGACACTCGTGTTGCGTATCCCAGCACGCAGACTCTGGCCAGTGTCGCTTGGTGGTGAGGGTGCTGGATCGGGGTGGGGGGGGTCTAAGCCCCACTTGGCCCCATGCTGCTCGCTGGGTGGCCTTGGCCAGTCACTTGCTCTCAGCCCAACCTGCCTCGCAGGGTTGTTGTGAGGGCAAAATTGCGTCGAAGAGGACTAGGGAGGCTGCGCTGGGCTCCTTGCGAGGGGAAAGGGCGGGCTGTAAACGCGACGGAATGACCGTGCGGCAGCTTCCTCGGCGAAGCAGCGTGTCCCCGGCTGGCCCGCTCGGATCTGGGCAGCCCCCAGTGGGCTCAGCTGGTGTGTGGGCACCGGTGTGACCCCAGAAAGGTTCCTCGGGCAGCCCAAATATGCCGGCCACCCCAGGCCTTTCCTGCTCCGAAAAGAATCAGGAGGCCTCAACCGGCACGAGGGTCGTGGTGCCCGGCAGACGGGTAAAAATGCCGGAGCCCACGGCCCATGCTGTTTGTGCTACAGCCCTCTGCACATGCTCATCTGTCCTGCAGCAAGCACACCGTTGGCTTCCGCAGCTGCATTCCAGAGATGGCATCCCTGGAAGAAATTGAGCTCCTCGGAAAAGGAAAGAGGTCAGCTTCCTCGCGGAAGGGAGGGTGAAAGGAAGGGCCGGGAAGCATGTGGGCTGGATTCACAAAAGCCGGAATATCCCGAACCCGCCCGGATTCCAGCTCGGTGCCACGCCGGCTGGTGGGTGGGGGGACTGGCAGTGCCTGGCGGGGCAGCACTGATGCTCCCTGGGTAGGCACTTCCCCGACCAGGTTCAGACAAACCACAGTCACCCTTGCATACGGGTTTTCGTGACTGCTGCTGAAATGCAACTTAGCATGTCTGAACTCGACGGTGCTGGTGAGGCATGGCTTGCGAACAACCCACGAAGAGCCCCCGGTTTCTTGTTGGGCTGTGATCTGTGGTCCATTCTGCATGCTGGGCTACCTCTTTTGGCAGCACGTGCCCCGATTCTCAGGCCGGCTGTAATCCAGTGTCTCGGGAGGCACCAGGCTGGGGAGGGGCATCACGGCCCAACCTGAGCCCCCCAGCTCATGACCCCGGGGTCCCCGAGCTAAGCCCCTGCCTGCCCTCTCCGCTGGGTGCTCAGTCGGGGTCTTCTCGGGGGGAGCAGGCGCCGACCCCACACGAGCCGCGACCCTCTCTTCCCGCACGCAGGTCCCCGGCTGCGGGAGGCCCCGGCGAGCCCCTGCACCTCCTGTGCCGGGCCTACGTCTATGCCATCCACGGCTTTCTCTCGGAGATCCTGTTCGTGGCAGTCATCCTGGGCGAGGACTGGACCTTCCGGGGGGCCGCCAGCGCGTGCGCACTCCCCGTCTACGGCGCCTGCGGCCTGGCCCTGGAGCGCCTCCACCTCGGCCTGCGGGGCGACTGCTGCCTCCTGACCCGCTGCACTTTCTACATGGGCTGCATCTTCCTCTGGCAGCTCGGTGCCGGCTGCGTCCTCAGCCTCCTGGGCGGCTGCCCCTGGGACTTCAGCGCCTATCGCTTCAGCCTCCGCGGCCTCATCGCCCTGGAGCACAGCCTCGTCTGGTTCGTGGGCTCGCTGCTGCTGGAGAAGCTGCTCATCTCCACGCTGCTGAGGCTCAGGCTGCAGCCGGCCTGGAGGAAGCCCCGGAGGGCCCCCGTGCCCCGCTTCGCGCTCAAGGACGACTGAGCCCAGCCGCGCCGGCCCTGCGGGGAGGGGACGGGGGGCAGCCCCCTTCCGCGCCTCCTCGGGGCCGCCTCCTCGGCGGCTCCTCCGCTCCCTGCAGAATCCTCTGCAAGCGGGGACGGCGGGTCGGCAAGAGGGTCGGACGAACCCCTGGGGGGCCCAGGTCAAGCCCCGCAAGCCTGGGTGGCCCGCTCCTCCACCTCACCTGCCTCGCTGGGTTGCTGTGTGGGTGCCTTGGAAGGGCCCACGTAAGCCAGCACCCTGGGCTGCAGCAAGCGGGAGCAGGACAGGAGGGTAAACAGTAATTAGTGCTAATGATGCTTCTGGCAGCACGGAAGCCTCCGATCCTCCGGTTCGCTGGCCTGCCCTGCCCTGCCCCCTTCCTGACGGTTCTTTTCCCCAAAGGAAGCTGCTTTGGGGTGCAAATTACAGAGAGGAGCAGGGAAATCGGCAGCTGGAGTCCCCAGCCACCCAGAAAGGAACTGAAGCCAAGACTGAAGCCGAGACTGGGCATTAGCAATGCATCCCTGGGGCGGAACTGCTGGGTGTCTAGGATCATTAAAAAATATTCACTTTTTATCGCGTCCCAGACTGACCATCCCGGTAGCCTCTGGACCTCAGGGGCTAGAACTCTCAGCATCCCTGAGGAGTGGCCTGGAGTGCTGGGGCTGATGGGAATCGATGGCACAGGCTGGGGAAGGCGGCCTGAATGTTTCTCCCGACAGGCCCCAGCCCGGGCATCTGCTGGGTGTCCAAGATGGATCAGCAGCTTCCTCGGAGCATCAAGAGATGCTCCGGGTGCAGCTGGGGTGGCTCGGTTCCCACCCATCCATCTTGGAGCCTTCCCCTCCCTTTTGCAGCAGCAAAAGGGCTTTTTCCCTCAGAAAGAAGGGAAGGGGGGGGAGGCGCCCCCTGTCACGCGGCTGCTCCATCCACAGGGGGCCCTTTCTTCCCCACCCCTCCCCCAGTGCATAACTTCATGGGAACCGCACAAAGCTTCCCCAAGGGTGTGGGAGAGGAGGGGTTAAACCGCCCCTGCCCCCTCCTCCACCCAGGCAATTTATCCCCTTAAGCAGGGCTGGATCGCCCCGACTTCACAAGGGAAGCACAAGGCAATGGAAAGCAGAACGGGTCACCTGGAGATCATCCAGTCTGACTCCTGCTGTGATGGCAGCCTCCAGGCGGTCAGCCCACAATCCCACCGGACTCACCTGTTCCTCAGAGACCGATTCTTTTGACCAGCATTCAAGGTTCAAGTCCTCCCTCATATTCTGCTCCAGAGGGTGTCAACCCTTTTTTTAAAAAGTCACCACCACCACAGCAGCCTTTCCCAGCTGGCGCCTTTCAAATGTGCCCAGCTGCAATTCCCATCGTTCCCAGCCAGTGTGGCGCAGTGGCCCCCACGGCTTTTTCCTTTCCGTCAAAATGCTGCAGTCTTGGGCCTTCTTGTTTCAGGCCTGGAGCTGCAGGGGAGCAGTTGGCACTGGCTCGCCTGTTTGTGGCAAGCAAGCAAGCTCCTTCTCGCTTGCCACCGAAAGAGGGCAAATCATCGTCAGTTACGCACCCAGGAAATGGGTATAAGCCTGGCCTGGCCGCTGCTGCAGTATTTGCCACAAAAATGCAAAGAGAAATGTTCATGGTTTAAAATTAGAGGCAGAAAAAGAAAAGAAAAGAACTTTATTACACTTAGACCAAGTTGAAATACAGACAAATCCATTTAAAATAACACTTACTTGCTTCAAGACATGTATAAATAAAGACAAAACTGGCAATAACTTAATACAGAATACCCCCACCCAACAAATTAAGGCAGATGTTGGCTTTTTAATTTTAAAGTAAGCTAAGAAACTGAGAACTCTTTATATACTATTAAAAGAAACAAAACTGGTTCCAATGATCAGAAATAAAGCTGTTCTTTTTAAAGTCACAATAAATAGCTTAAAATATATTAAGAATTCAGGCTGGAATTTGTACAGCTGCCTTTACATAATTCTTCAACCAGAAGACCCCTGCTTTTGCCACATTGCAGGACTTCATTGCACCGCATGGATTTTGTGTAAAGGTGTCGATACTAGAATAATTGTTGTTATATGAACTCAGGTCACATCTCAAGTTACTGGCCTGGGAAAGGACTTTCTGAAGACAGAAAGGGGCGGGCAGGGGAGGAGTCTTAAATCTGAAGCATCAGCAAAACAGCACCTAAGCTCTGGATCAAATCTAGATGCAATCGATCCCAAGTTGGTTGGTTGGTTGGTTGGTTGGTTATAAAAGACAGGTGGACAACACGGCAATTTCAAAATATATTTAGTGCTACACATGCTGGCTCCCTCTCTCATGGCTAGCCATGGCCTTAAATGGATGCCAAGAGATCTTCCAGCTGGGAATTCTTAAATTCCAAGGAATAAAATTCAAAATTCTTGAGAGGGGAGTGAACAAGACCAAATTGGGAGAGGCCAAAGTCTTATGAATTGTTCCAACAAATGTCTCGTCCTGCAGACTCAGGACTCTTTGGACGGACTCTTGGTATGCTCAGAAAACCCTTGCTGGCTGGGCATGCTGAGAGCTGGGACCTGTTTCTGTCTAGCGAGGCACAGAATTGCACCTGTATCCCACCTGCGCTGAACCTAAAGAGGAGCTTTCCACACTCTCACCTTGGGGAATATTATTTCCGAGTGCTCCAAACCGCCTCTCTTGCACTGGCTTCCCACAAGCCGCACGGACGGACGGACGGACGGCCATCAACGGTGTTTCGCCTCCCGTCTGAACCCAGCCGTGGCCGTTTCCCATCCAGAGTTGTGCTCAAAACAACAGGACAGCGGAATTTACTTTACGAAAACAAAATCCCGCATGGTAATTCTGTCCTAACCAGGACAGGGAAGAATGCGATTATCCCCCGGGGGGGAGGCGGTTCGGTTTGGGGGCACAGGTGGTGGGCTGTTTATCAAGGAGAGGAGATTAACACGGGCGTGGGGGGGGGGGCAGTCCTTTCTGCCTGGCTGTTTCCCTCCCGTAGAGTTGAGGGCCACTTGCAAGGCAGGCCCGAGTGTGCGCCCCCCCACACACACTTTTGCCACTAGCAAGCCAGTTGTGCGGGGTTCTGCTCACCTGCGGGAGGCCATGGGAAACCAGGCAGAGGGGCCAAGGACATGGGAAGGGTCCTCCTCCCTCAAGCCCCCCTTGGGCTCTCTGCCAACGCCGGCAGCGCCCGCCTCTCCGCTCGGGTCCCAGAGCCGCACGACAGGCTGCAGAAGTGGCCAGAAGGGCCCTGGCACATCCCGCCCGGTCCCCCCTCTGCCACAAAGTGCAAGATGCACAAGGCGCTTGGCCTCGGAAGATGCGCGCCACGCGCAGCCTCCTCTGCCGCCGGTCAGGATGGAAGCCGCCCCCAACAAGGGCTTGCAGGCACTCGGAAGCTCCCTGCACAAGGGAGGATCCGCAGCCGGATGCCGTCCTCACCTGGAGATACACCACCCCATCTGAAAATGTTGCTTTCCTCCGCCCTCTGCCTCCCGGTTCTTCGGACAAGCTGGGCAAGGGAGCACTCGCCGCTTCCCTTCCCAGTGTCTGCCCACTGACCAAAGCGGTTTCTAACCCAGGCCCTTAATTTCTTCCTCCTCTGACAGAAAAGAAAGGCTTTGCACTGGCTGATGCGCCATGCTTAAAGCACGCACGCACGCTCCTCTGTACGATGTGGCCACCTTGAAATCACAAGCACGAGGGGCTGCGGGTTCCTTTCTCCATCTTTCCTTCCTCCTACACAGAAAGGTCTCATCTTGGAACCGTGCTGTGCCGGCACACAGAGCTCGGAATAATTTGAAAAAGTGCCTTTCTATTTGCCAAGCCCCTGACCTTCCCCTGAAACCTTATGATATTCACAGAGGGAAGCATGTGGACGTGCTGGAATACAACTTCCAGCATCCCCTGCCTGCCCAGCCAGCAGTCGTCTCTCCTCTTCCCTCAAATGGATGTAACAGCAATGGCTTACAGGCTGTTCATCTTACTGAGTCACCTGGGAAATGCAGGTGGGTTTTGCTTCTAAATGCAGTAAACAAATAAATGAATCCCAGAAAAACAAACATTCATTCTCATGGTAGAAACTTGGGTTCAAATAGGCTGGAGAAAGGCAACTGTTTTCAAGACTTCGAAGTGGTCTACAGAAGGTTTTACTCCTCCCAGCGTGCCCACTCCCCCTGCCCCACTGTTGCCTCTGGTCAAATAGGATGTGCAGGTTTTATAGTAACAGGAAGAAAACCTACACAACCTGTTTAGCAGAGACAAAAGTGGGGTGAACCTACCCGCCATTAACAACCGCTGCCCTTCCAAACCACCTTCCCTCCCTCTGCAGAAGCATTCTTCTTGTTTCAGCTGCCCCCCCCTGCAACCTCGGGGACCCCCTCTAGTCATCCGAGATGGACAGCTGGCTGAAGATTGGGAGCCTGCGAGCCGCGGGCCCCAGGCCTGGCGACTCAGAGCCGCTGCTGCGTCCCGAGCTCCCAGAGTCTTCCTGGTCCGAAAGCGAGTCGGCAGAGACGCTCTTCTGGAGCACAAAGAGGCTTGGGAAGCCGAAGGGGCCAGCGGAGCCGAGGAGGCGGCCGTGAGGGGGCCGGCCCAGGAGCTGCGGGAGGAGGGCCCCCGCAGGCCCGGGGAGGCTGCCAGGGGCTGCCCGCGGGGGCCGCGGAGAAGGCAGGGCTTCGAAGCTGGGGGGCAGCGGCTGGGGGTGCCGCGGGGGCGGGGGGCGGCGCTCCTCGGGGTTGTGGATGAAGTGGCAGCGAGCTCCGTAGGGGCAGATCCCGGCGGTGTGGAAAGTGCGGCAGGGCTCCGTCTTGTACCGGGGGTGGCGGCTGAGCTCCCGCAGCTCCGGCACGCCGTGCGCGTACTGGCACTTGGCCCCGTACTTGCACGCCCCGCTCTCCTCGAAGGCGCGGCACAGCTCCGTCTTGTAGCGCGACGAGAGCCCCCCGGCCTCTGCCCGGCTGCCCGCAGTGGCACTCCCAGAGCGAGGGCGGGGGGGCAGCTCGGCCCCCCAGCTCCACAGGGTCTGGGCTGGCCATGCTGGGTCACTCTGGTCCGGAACGGCGCCGGGAGCAAAGGCCTCATCGCGGGGCTTGTAGCTGCTCTCCTGGGAAGCGGGGAGGGCAACGGGGCGAGCCCAAGGCGGAAAGCAGGCGGCAGAAAGGATCTGGGCTTCTACGTCGTCCTCTTTATTTACAGTCAGGCCCTGGAAAGACTGCAGAAAAGGGGGAAAGACACGGAATTGGTGGCTGCAGAGGGACCGGACGCAGAGTGCAGTCGCAGTGTCGCGGTACACAAGGTTAGACCAAGAAAAGACCAGGAAGAAAACCCATTTGTTCGGCCCAAACCTTAATTAGTGAAAACGATCAAAGTAACATTTAGGCAGTGCTGTTTCAAAGAGTCTTGCTTCAAGCCCGATCAAGATCCACCCAAGGTTTTGGGTCTTTGCCAATGGCAACTCTCCACAAGCGCAAAAACAGAACATGAGCACATCCGGAACTTTTATGATGACAGCACAGAATTTCAGCAGTGATGGACGAAATTCAGCGTCCATCAGCGTCCCCGATGTCCGAGAGGAGGGGGCCTGTGGAGGAGCGTCCAGGCTATGGCTGGCCACCCTGAGAGGGGCCTGGGGAAGAGGGGGCTCAGACCCACAGGTGGCAAAGAGATGGGGTGGCTCGTGTTTTCAATGCTTTTTTATCGTGAATTTTTGAGGAAAGAAAGGGAAAAAGAAAACTGAGCGCTTTGGTGAAGGTGAAAGGGATGGCGACACTGGCAGCAACCAGGAATGAGGGAAGCCATGAGAAAATGCTGAAAGAATTGTGGAAGCTATTTCTCAGTTTGCATCTATATATTGTAACTGAGCTGAGCAGGCCGACTCTATGGCAAGCGGCAAGCAGAATCCCTCCAGACATCAGAAATGCCGTTTTGCAATGTTGGTGTTGCAAGCCTGTGATTGCAACAGAAGGATCTCAGTGCAATTAACAGGGGACTCAGCCTCAAAATGGATCTTGTCCATTTGGGAAGGAACCGTGCTCTGACCTATAAGCCCCAAACTGCTTGGCACAAATGCAGGGCCTGGGTTCCATTTGGGCTTCTCTGCATGGAGGGATCAACCCACTGCTTTAATTGGACTTTTTCATCTGTTTTCATGGCATCCTTTAATGCGCCATGCCCCCTCCCGCAAAAAGCTGGCCTTTTCTGCCTTCGTATATATCCCATTCAGCAATCACGAGGTGGAAAAACAGCCGGACAGCAGGTTTTTCTTTCCTGAGACCTTTACTCCAATTTGCTCCTGTTTAAAATTTAATACCAAACTTTCCTTGCTATCAAATGGATTTATTTTCCTAAAATACCCTGCAAAAATGGCTAGAAAGCAGGAGAGACACTTGAGAACAACATCCTGAAAACCCCAATGAATGAGAGATCGCAGGAGCTTAATAAGCATGAGAGAACCCTGATTTAACCTTAGTAGTTAGTTCAACAAAATTTGGGGGGGGGGGCAATGCCTAGTCACCAGGGGGCGCAGGATGGACCCCGGGAAGGGTTCGTGTCGCCTGAAGAATACGATTGCCAGACGGGCTCCCAGGCTCTGCACCCTGCCTGTGCTTGGGGGGTGGGAAGCTTACACTGGAGCAGGACTGTCCCCCAGCAAACCCCTGCTGGCTGATCCTAAAGCCCCACAAGCACCGACTGGGCCCCACAGGACCCCCAACGTCCCTGCCTTTGGTGTGCTTTCTAGTTCTCCAGGTTCGGCCTGCTGGGGCCAGCAAGCCCCTCTTGCCACGGGACCCAAAGGGGTGGCTTGTGGACCGACCAGCCCTGCCCGTGGCTCGCCCAGCGCATGGGGAGTCACACAGGGCCCCGGTGAATTGCTTGCAGCTGCTTGGGGGGGGGCGTTAGCTGGGGCGCGGGGTTGAGTTTCATCCCTTCCTCGAAGAGCACAACGCTGCTTCCTCCTCTTCACGACCAGAGCAGTGGAAGAAAAACCGGCGTGGGCACCGCATGCGATGCTCCCTCCGCAAAAAAGCCTCTTCCACTGCTTGGAGACACCCCGATGCGACGCAGGGGCAAATCCTGCAGGGCCTGTAACAGCTTGACCCGTCGGAGGGGGGCATGCGCTGCAGGTCAATACTCCTGTCGCCAAGGAGACAGACTGGCGCAGAAACAAAGCGGCTGCAGCCCCCCCCCCCGCTCCCGCCCCGCTTTCCCTCCAGCCATCACCAGTTCGGATGGAAATTTCCACCCTCGACTTGACTGCCGGCACGTGCAGAATTCTGCGACCCACACCTGAGCAGCGGCACCTACAAGGACTTCCTTCCTGTGCCGCCTTCGTTTCCTGTGCAGTAAGAGCGCCTGCCTTGAGCTGCGAGGCAAGGTTTCCGCTTGGTTTTGTTGCTAAACAAGCCCTTGGGCTGTGCTGCCAAGCTCGGCCCCCATTTCGCGCCTGGCCGGGCAGCAGCGGGCAGCATCCTGCCAGGTGGCACCTCCAAGCAGCCGCCCGCGTGCTCCAGGCCACGCCGCCCCTGCCTCGCGCCCGCCACATGCGCCACGACGCAACGAGACTGGGGTGTCCTGCCGCGCTTCGGTCCAGACACCTGGGAATCCCGAAACAGGAGGGGAGGCGAAAACAAGAGGCCCTCGCTCCTATGGGCCTGGAATGCCTCTGCAGGCGCGAAGCCACGCAGCTGCCAGCTTTCCCCAGTCAGCCATGATAGGAGCTAGGATCGCTTTCCCAGGCTGCCCAGGATGGCGCCTCAACCGTCCCCCCTTCGAGCCTTCGTGCAAGCAGCATATAAGCACTTAGAACCATCAAGCGCGCTTTTGCTTCTGCGGTGACCAGTGCCTCCCCATCCGTGGACTACCACTCCCATAATCCCCTGCCATGGGCTACCCTGGCTGTAGAGGATGGGAGGTGTGCTCAAGCACCTATCAAGAGCGCCTGCTTAAGGGAAGCTGACGCGTCCCTCCGCACCCTCCCCCGTAAACATGCGGATTAATTTCAGAGTCGGGGCATCCCCACGGCCCGGATCCGCGCAACAACGCTCAGGAACGCGGCTCTGCTCGGGGGCCAGAGGGGGCGGTGAACGGCGGAGTGCGGGAATGCAAGGGGCCCGTGGGGGCGCGCCTTTGGGGTCAAGCAGCGGGAACAAGAACCCCGAGGATCGTATCCCCAGCGGGAAGCTGAGGAGCCCCGGCTGGCCCTCGCCCCACCCCAAAGGGTGCGTGTGCTTTTGCAACACGAGACCCCCCAGGCCCCCCCCGCAGCCCCCCCCCCCCCAGGGGTTTTGAAAACCCCCCCCCCCCCCCCGCAGCATCCGAAGAGGCATCCGAAGGGTGGGCATCTCCCAAGCCACTCCGGGAACCGGCAGCCAGAAAGAGCCAAGGACGCTCCCGGACACTCGGAGCCCCCGTGCGCAGGGCGGCTTCCCCCCGCCCTGGGGAGCTTCCCCCCGCCCCCCGGCAGCACCATCAGAGGGGGCAGAGCGCTGCGCGCGCGCAGGGGGCGGGGGGCGCGTCCTGCAAAGCAGGAGCGCCCCCGAAGCGGCCTCCGAAACTCCGGGAAAGTTTCGGGCGCACGCGGGCGAGTGCCTGCCGGCCGGCGCACCGGCTTACCTGGCGGCGCTCCTCTCCCGGGGGGGCGCGCGGGCTCCGGAAAACGGGGGGCATCGCCTCGCGGTCCTCAGCCCTTCCCGCGGAGGGCCACCGAGGAGACCCGGGAGGCCTCCGCGCCGCGCCTTAAGTACCACCAGCGCCGCGCCGCATCCTTCGAGGCGCCCGGAGGCCCCGCCTCCTGGTCCGAAGTCTTCCCATGGGCAGGGGGCGCCGGGCTGCGGGAGGGGGGGCGAGCTCCTGGGGGTGGGGGCTCTCCTGGATGTGTTTGCATGCGCCCCATGCCTTGCCAGGCCCTCTCTCTCCCCCTCGCAAGGAGCCCGCGCTCTCACGCGCCCCCTCCCCGCTCTCCTTTGCAAAAGACCCCCGTGTGGGCTCGCGGGGGCAGTTGGTGGCTGGTTCAGCGTCGAGGCTCGTCGGATGCCTGGAGGGAGCAGGCCCCGATGGTGAAAGCGGGCTTTGCCCTGCACGGGGAGCGGTGGGGTTTGCAGAGTTGGGGGCAGACCCAGCGCGGACGAGGAACAAAACGTTACATCGCACTAGCACAAACAACTTTGGGCCCAGTTCTTCTGTGGCAGCAATCTGCACATCACTTCAACCATGGGCGGTTAGGGTGAATTCTGGCCTGTACAGTCTATGGATTGCCCAGACTTGGCTCATGTCAGAATCTCCTAGCCAACGGTGTGGATGGATATTCAGACCTGCAGGGAAGACTCAATCGCCTTGAACCCCAGGCCTTCGTTGCTGAGCTCACCCAGGCCCCCTGCCGCTACTTACAACATGCCACCAGGTCATGGTCTCACCGCCAAGTGCAAAATCACAGCCCATGTACACACATTTTCATAACCTTCCAGTCAAATACACAATATTAGGTTTCCAGATGGTGTTAACCCACACAAAATACTCTGGACTGATCAGAAATGCCCATGACAATCGGATGGCAAATTTCCCTGACTGAGCATGCGGACAAGTCAATTCACGGTATTCCTGACTGTCTGGATCAGCCTCTGTGCCTGCTGAAGCATGCAAATGTGTCTGACTGAGGACCCATTCAGGATGCCTGGCAGGACTCTGTGCAACTGGATGATTCAATGGGCCCATTCCAAAACAAAGGGACACCTTCCTTTCAATTGCAGCTGATGAGAACACCTGAATTTCCCCAGGGAGTCTGTTGCCTCCAGCAGCTCAGAATTCCATCTTCTTAAAGGAACAGCGATGCTAAACAGTGACCTGCTAAACAGTGACGATGCTAAACAGAATTCTGCTGTTCTCTGCGAAGTCTGATTGTATAACACCGAGGCACATACAAGCAACCTTTTCCTACCAGGATTTATCTGAATTTTCCCAACACTAACAACCTAGGAAAGCTAATAACCCGGTTTGCTGATCAACTGCAGACGCAACGAACGCACCAGTGGCCTCACAGCTGCCGATATGTGTTAGGAACGCGCAGGCCATTCCTGGGTTAAGTGCGCCCGGGATGGCGGCTGTGCAACCCAGCTCATTGCGTCAGCTGGAGCAACGCTTTCCCTGGAAAACCGGGCTCGCTTCTGCTCGCGCAGCCTGCGTTGCGTTAGCTGGCTAAAGGTGGCTACTCTCCCGGATCCCGCTGCATCCATCACGCAGTCCTGGTGCAGAGCGAGAGCAGGAGTGCCTGCGTCCGGACAGGCCACTCAGGCCCTCTTGCAGATCTATCCCGCACGGGGCTCCGGGGCCAGGCCAGGCGGCAGCCCCTTTCAGCCACAAGCTCCCTCGGTTTCCTATTGCTACTTCTGTCTTTTTTCTTCCTAGGGAAAAAAACTCTTAAGGAAGAAAAGGTGGAACAGCTGCTTGGTTGCTGCTAGGAGCCCTCTGGGAGTGCAGGCTAGTGGTTAGAACAAGTAACAGTTGAGCATTAGGGTTCCCGAGTGGTTTCTCAGCTAACCGTTTGTGGAGATGGGGTGAGAGTCAGAGCCTTTCGCTGTGTTTCTGAGAGTGGCCACTTTTATTTTCCCACTGGAAAATAGCAGCAGCACCTTACAGGCAGAAATTCACCAGGTGCAGCTTGTCCCAACACTGTTCTTCAGGCCAGGCAAATCTTCGCCCTTAAGGGTGCGGCAGGAAGACCCGCAAACCTCCGGTTGTGTGCATGCATGTGCACGGGTCCGCTCAGATTCTCAGCGGTCTAAGCAAGGAGGCTCAGGAGCCGACGAGGTCGTCACAGACCGCTCCAGGGGCTTCCATCACCGGGCTGGAAAGAACAGTTCAGGAAGAGGGCGAGAAAGGTTTCCATGCTGCGTGAACGGCGACGGCACGCACTGGCTGGCGCAGGGGCCCCTCAAGGGGCCGCGGGTGCTACCTACAGCTCGGCAGAGGAGGGGCCCCACCGCAGCGCCACCTGCACCGCCCGCCTCGCTCCCACATTCTCCCCCTGTGGCTGGCACGGCCACAGGCCCCCTCGCCCCACAGCGAGGCAGCTCCAGCAGCCGAGTCACAGGGTGCCCCGAACCAGCTGCAGCCCTTCCTGCCAGCCGTGCTCAGGCACTCTTGCCAGCGAAGGCGGGCTTCCGGTGCTGCGCACGTGCTGCTCCTACAGCCTCCCCGCCACCCGCAGCCGTTTACCCAGCATGCACAACCCACCCCCTTCTGTCCCAGGGTACTTAATCTGGAATAATTCCTATCTCCCTGGCTCAGGGTTGAGCGGAGACATTTGGAACCTCTGAGCAGTGCCAAAGTTACGGCACATTTGCCCAGCATTTCGAAAGAAGGCTGCCTTCAGCAGCTGCCTGCAAGGAACCGAGCAGAGGGATTTAACACGGAAATGCAAACACGCTCTTGCACAAGAGGGAGGCCATGGGCAAGATGCAGAGGGAAACATTCCCACCTATACATTCAAAGGAGCCCTAATCACCCTTGCAAGATTAGAAAGCCAAACATTTCCTACCTGCAGCAGCCATTCCTCACAAGCCTCCTTGTATCTCCTCCGGAAGGTGGGCTTAATCCACATCCAGGCCTCTTCTCCAGGTCAACCCACAGCACTTCTCATGCAGGTGTGGTCGGGGCGAAGGGAGGCAGTTTCTATCCTCCTGTTAAAGCACTTTGAGTCTTTTCCCGAGAAAGCTGAGAAGACTCCTGAAGAATCAACACACCCACCGGCGAAGCCCACTTGTGTGGGTGCTTGCCCAGACATAACTGGCCACACACGTGGGGGACGGCGGCACCAGCCCACTCCTGTGGCCTCGGAAAGCAGCTGCAAGGGGGCCTGGCACCCTCTGCCCCACCCCACTAGCTCGAGCACTGAGCCCAGGAGGTAGAGCACCTGCAGGTGGCCAGGGGCTGAGCTCCTAGTGTTCCCACACAAGCCACCCAAGTAGCCGCTGATAGGAAAGCGCGTTCTCTGCTTGGGGCCGGGAGGGGACCCCTCCGGGAGCAGGTGGCGCTGGGCCAGGATGGCCCGAGAACCAAGCTCCAGAGACCTGCTTGTTGCAGGACAGCAACCCAGAAGCTCTGGATGTGTCCCCGTGTCCTTCATGACTCGTGGAGCTGTGTTAACCCTAAGCACACTGGACAGGTGGTCTGGGGGGATAAAGCGAGGCCTTTCCTGGGCCTACAGGTGACACTGCAGAGAGAGAGAGAGAGAGAGGGAGGGAGGGAGGGAGGGAGAGGGAGAATGCAAGAGGGCTTGCCAGCAGGCTCATGTGTGATGGACTGATACAACCACAAACCTCATCCTGCCCCCACCCCCAGCTTGTTCCATGGCTGTTGCTCTTTAAAAAGCAAACAAACCATGAGTCTGTATGGTGGACAGATGTTAGTTTCCTATTTTGTAGGAACATCTCAGACCTGCCATGTGATCCTGGAGCAAGCCAGGCTACTGTGGCCGTCACCCAGAACTCATGCAGGGCCCTTCCCGCTCCCCCTGGGGATGGTGGGCCCGGGCTGCCAAATGCCGTGGCTGCTCCGCCTCGTAATCTCCAGGCAGAGTTTTGTGGCCTGCCAGGCATACCTGAGATATTCCGCAGAAGTCCCGCTTCCTAAAAAAAGGAAGGAAGCAGGGAAACGTCTTAGTAGCCATTGGCTTTGCTTGTCTCCTTTTGACCCCATCATTTGGGATGCAAACATTTCCCCCTAGAAATTGGCACTCTGAGACCTTTCGTGGCAGGTCAGGGCTGCATGGAAGACAAGGCTCAGCAGGAAGCCTTGGCCAGGACCCAACGTAAGGGAGACGCTTTTTGGTCGTGGGCAGGATATCAAAGCTGCGTTCTGCGTGGGAAGAGGGGTTTTCTTCTCTCTCCAGGCCTGGATGATTTTAGGATGTTCGACCAACATGCTGGGATTCAGTAAACCTACTGTATTTCAATGTATCTTATTGTGTTGTAAGCCGCCCCGAGGCTTCGGCAAGGGGCGGCATAGAAATGTTATAATAATAATAATAATAATAATAATAATAATAATAATAATAATAATAATAAATGATTCAAAGTCTTTTATAGCACTTTCACAGGACATCTTGTCTTTACAGACCGAAACAGGGCGCACAGAGATTCCAGCGACGACTTAAACTTAAAATAAATGCTCCCTGGCGTATACAAAAATGTAAGGCTGCAGTTTTATACACACCTAGGACCACACCTTCCCGGGGTGTCGTACTACAGTTTCCATCATTCCCAAGCAGCACGGCCATGCTGGCCGGGGAAAGGGAGCCTTTTCCATGGTGGCCTCGAGAGACGTGTAGGCTGGAGAAGGCGCCCGATTCGCTTGGCTCTCAGGCACTGGCAAAGCCGTTTTGCCACCCGGGATGTGGCTCGCGAGGGAGGCGCTCGTGCCCTCCTGCCCCAAGCCAGGGCCGGCCTGCGGAGGACTGGAGCGTGGCCCAGCCCGTGCGCCTTGCCTGGCGGGAAGGCTGGTCTCCGTCTCGCGGCTGCACCAGCAGGCGGGGAGGAGGGGCCGAGGCGGCGCGAGGGGAGGGGGCGGCCTGGGCACGAGGGGAGGGGGCCACGCTCCAGGTGCCTCCTGCGGGCGCAGCCGCGAAGCAGCCGTTGGGCTGTGGGTTCTGCAGGAACCACCGAGGGGCCGTTTGGCTCTGCCGTCGGACCCCGGCAAGCCCCTCTCGCCCTCATCCGGAAAGGCAGGGCCGCCGGGGCAGGGCCGCCGACTCAGAGTCGGGGGGGGGGGTGGCCGCGCCAGGGGAGCCGAAGCCAGAGGGCCCGGCCGTGGGGCCTCGCAGCATCTCCCGCCTGGGTCTGAAGCCCGTGGAGACATGGCAGGGCCAGAGAAACCGGCTGTCTGGCTCAGCACAGGAGATTCCTAGCTGGGGGGGGCGGTCAGTCCCTGGAGGGCTGTGGCTTGAAAGGAGACTGGCGGCGACCACGCCGGCCCCTGTAAATTGGGGGGAGCCTTAACGTTGCGTGTCCTCAGGTGCCCCCGTTCAGTGCTGGGGTCAGCGTGGGGGGCACCTCAGGGCCCCGGTCGCTTACCTGTTCCATCAGGCAGCTGTTCCCCAGAAGGGGGCTTCCCCGTAGAGAGGCGGGCAGTCCCTTGCAGCGGTGGGGAACTCCGGTGCCGGCTGCACGCAGCGTGTTCCAGCTGCTGCCCGAGCTTTGGAGGAGCCACGCGTGGCCCCGAGCCTGGTTCGTGGCTTGGGGCTCTTCAGCCATTCAGAGCCCAGCCTGGCCTGGAGGTGGTGCCCGGTCACGGCCCCAATCTCCCCTGGCAGCCCTAAAATTCAGGGACCCTACAGGACGCTGCATGGTGACAGAAACAGGCTTGTGTGGCCGATATTTGGCGATCTTTCCTAGAATGAACGTGCCTTGAGCTTCAAGAGGAAACGCAAGACGTGTTTGCTTAGCCAGCTTTTGGGACAGGACAGTCGGGTGTCCGATGACGGAAAGAACCCCCGAAAGCTGTGACTACTCAGGGTAGATCAGGGGCCCTTCAGGGGTTTGGGATGTCGACGCCATCTTCCCAGCCAGCAGGGCAGCGCTGGCTGCGTGGGCCCCCCCCAGTCCCGTGCTCTCCAGACGGGTGGGCCTGCAACGCCCATCAGCTCCAGCCTGGGGTGATGGGTGCCGGCCCGTTCCCGTGCAGCCTGCAAGCAGGGCAGTGTGGCCAGGAGGGGGCAGGACGGGCCTTGCAGCCTTCTGGAGCGAGCCTCGAGGCCTTTGCTTTGACTGCTGCACCCTGGGTTTTTTTTTCCAGTTTTTATTTTTAATCCTCGCAGGTCAGAACAGTTTGTTCCACCGGCTGCTGAGTTCATCCTGAGATGCGAGGTTAGTGTGACGATGAATCATAATGGCCCGCAGAGGAGAGGTTTCTATTGATTGCTGTCAGTGATTTCTTGGAAATGAGAATCAAAGGTTAGCCGGCTTCAAGCATGTCAACACCAAGGCCTGACAGGCGAAAAGGCGCGCTGGAGGTGGACGCGAGAGCAGCCGAGCAAGGGCTTTACGCTGTCAACAGACAGTCATCCAGTGGATGAAGCTCGTTGCTGTCAGCTCTACCTGTTGATTTCTGCTTGCGGTGCAGCTCTAAAAAAAACAATTTCAAACTATTTTTCAAAAATTGCCAACGCCTGGGAGGCAGTGATGGAAAAACACGGGGATGTGGTTTGACGAATTATGGACTGTTTACACTTCTGGCTTTGTCGGTAGTTCTGTTCACAGGCGTTGCCTTGTTGTCGAACAAGCTCTGTTTTTAGGCAGAAAGGCAACCGGTGCTAATTCGCTGGCTGAGGACTGCCGTGCACGGGGTGAGCTAATCTGTAAAACACGAGGCCGCCGAGCAGAGCCTGCCTGCCCGCCCGCCCCTTTTGCACGGCTAAGTGCTGCTCTTCGCCACAAGCCGAGACGTGTTTATGGCACGGAGGCCGGCGGCAACCCAGTGCAACACTGGCACAAACAACAGTTTGAGTGGACAGGGGTGCGCTTGGTCCAAACGCTCCCGTCCCGAGCAAATCCAGACTAAGGTTGCCCCTTTTCCTTCCAGTGCAGCTCTTGTGGCTTTCACAAACACACACCCCGGAATACGAGAGGCAAAGCTTTCGCTGTCACTTCACCTATGGCCTGAGAAGCTCTGCTTACTGGATCTCTCCATATTACAGCAGCCTCTGAGAAGGAAAAATTGGGCAACGCCTAAGTGGTTCCATTTGTCTCTCGAACAAGCGAAGCAATCCAGGAAACAGCGAAACAGCGGGGCAGGACCAGCACATTGAGCAAGTGCAGATCCTGGGGAATTCTGTTCTTCGAAAAAACGTGATATCCGAGTTTCAAAGATTACCCAAGCATTGTTAGCAAAATCTGAGCATTCCATTCCCAAGACCCACCCTAAAAATTGTGCATTCGCCCAGCATTTCCAATACACACATCTGAATTTCAAACAAGGAACGGTTTGTGTTCAGCAGACACTTCTAGTGAGGAAACATCTTACCGCTCAAGCATCCAGAAGTAAGAGGAGTGGCCTGCAGCAGCCCCAGATGAGACCTTTTGGGGTGGGGGGAGTGGATACTCCTAACCTCAGTAAAATCGAGCAGGTGACATTGGGGGCAGGGGGTTTGGACACACCTGAAAGCTGTTCTCCTCCGGCCGTTATGAGAGGTGCAGGGACCGGACTGGACGGATGCAACGTTACAAGACGGGGAGCACTTGGCTCAGCGAGAACGCGAGCGAGAAGGTTCCTGGGATTGTCCTGGAGCACAAGCGGAATATGAGTCAACCAGGGGATGCGGCTGCAGAAGGGCAAATGCTGCTCTGGCCTGCACTGACAGGAGCAGCACTTCCAAATCCCGTGACATCCCGGTTCCCCTTCGCTCAGCGCTGGCCGGGCCTCGTCCGGAGCCCTGTGCCTGGTTCTGGGCATCCCAGCTGAAGGGAGATACAGGCCAGCCGGAAGGGCTCAGAGGAGGGCAGCCGGGAGGATCCGGGGACTGGAAACGAGCCCCGTGAGGAGACGGAAAGGACTGGGCATGTCTCGCCTGGAGGAGACTTGGGGGAGAGGGGATCCTGCTCTGCAAGCGCTTCAAAGGCAGTCGGGACGAAAGCTGGCCTCTCCTCCACCGTCCTGGAGTGCAGGCCATGGAATCGCAGCACAGGCTCAAGTTACAGGAAGCCAGGTTTTGGCTGGGTATCAGGAAAAATTACCTTCCAGGCCAGTGGACCCCATGACCTAGGGCTCTCCCACACAAGAGGCATTCAGGATGCGACTGGCCAGCCACCTGAGCGGGACGGTTCACCCTGGAGCCCTCCGGCCCCTTCCGGCTCTGCTCTCCTAGGACCCTATGGAAGAAGTTGGCAGCCCGAGTCACTCCAGGCTTCTGCCGAGGGCCCCAGCCCTGGGAAGTGCAGAGGGCGCATGCGGCACATGGAGCAGGAGCCAGCAGGCCGCCGAGCCGCCCGGCGGCCGCTGCTGGGACCTCTCCAACCCCCATGGCTGCTGCGTCAGCGCCCCAGCTGTTTGCTCAGGAGGAATGGCCCCTCTCCCGGCCCTTGACCCACATCGGCATTCCGCGAGCGGCTGGGAGGCTGCAGCGCTGACGCAAGATGCGCTCGGCTGACTCCTGTCCCCCTCGAGTCCCGGCCGGGCCGGGCCGGCAGCCAGCGCTGGCCCTGCCGCTTTCCACCAGGAGAGCTCGGAGACGCTCGTGCTCCACCTCCACGTCCTCTGGCCGGCTTGGCCTGGCATTCCGGGCGGGGGGACCCCAGCCCCATGTCTGCCATGCCAGAAGGCAGGTGCCTCTGCGCAGAGAAGGCTGCTGTGAAGCGGGCCCGGGAGGGGGCCACCCTCGGCTCAGACACCCAGCGCACCGCTTGGCCGGGGAGGTGTGAGCGCTGCCCTCGCGGGCTCCAAGGCCCCGCCGAGGCCCCCTCCCCGTGGGAGCCGCTGCCTCAGGGCCACCCTTCCTGCTGCTGCGCTGCCTCCTCCTCCTCGCTCGCTCGCCCGACACAGAGCAGGGGGACACGGGGGCCAGCCGCCCCTCGCCCCTTCTTCTCGCCACCACTGTGCTGAGCCAAAGTGAGAGGGCTTTCCAAGCAGGTCCCCCAGGCTGCGGGAGAAACACCTCCCGGGGCTGTTGCCAGGATGGGCCCCCAGCAGAACCTGGCTCTGCCAGCCGGCCTGTCGCTGGGCGCTCCCAGACTCTCGGCTGAACTGCAGGCTGCGGCCAGACTCAGGCCTCAGCTTAGGGCTAGGCCCGGCCCAGCCCGGCCCGTGTCGCCACGTGCTGTTGCCTCCAGGCCCTCGGAGACACTCCGAAAGTGCAGCTGGTGGCGAGCGCTGTGGCTCCAGGGCCCCGGAACCAGGCCTCTGCCTAGAAGGCCTGAGCAGCTGGGGGCCCTCGCCCACACAGGCCGGCCCAGGAAGCCAGGCTCAGTCCGGGGGGCCAACACGGCTGGACCCTTCCGTGCCACCAGGATTTAAGACTGCGATTCAATTATGCGCAACCTGTGGTCCATTCGGCCCGAAATGCGGGTGCCGGCCGGCAGCCACCGCTCCCCCGCTTTCTGGCAGGATCTCTCCCGGCCGCTGGGGACACCAGGGCGGAACGGGGCAGGTGTGCTCCCAGGGTGCCCCGGCTCGCTGCACTCTCTCCGCAAAAATAAACACAGCATTAGATCAAAATTTCCCGACAGGAAGGGCAGGCGAGGGAATTTCCCGGGGACAAGGGGCGTGCGCCGCGGGCCTCCTGCAACGCTCCGCAGTTTTATAAACATCATG
>NW_025335760.1:1041548-1051850 GCF_004798865.1 Varanus komodoensis
CTCTGCGTCCTCGCAGAGGACTAGCCGCGCGGGACCACAGGCGGGCCGGCCGCTGAACAGGCCCGTTCCCCTTTCCTTCCTGGCCCACCCCGAGGGGGGCCGGGGCCTCTGGAGCCCTGCAAGAGGGCCCGGGCCCCCCGCGCCCTGGAGCCGCCCTGCCCCCACGCGGCCCGCCCACGGCTTCCGAGCCATGATGCAACCGGCTGCGGCCTGCGCTTCCTCTCCGGCAAGATCAGGTTCCACGTGCAGCCTGGAGCGGGGGCTCCCCGGCGCGCCTGCAGCGCTCCGCTGCCAGCCCCCAAACCTGTCGCTTCTCCTCACAGGATGCCACAGGAGGCATCCTGTGCTGCGGGGGGGGGCGGACGGCACCGGCTGCCACCCTTCCCCCTGCTCTCTGGCCCTGGTCGTGCTGCCAGCAGGAAGGCTCTGCTGAAGAGCCAGGGGAGCACAGCAAGGGTGAGGCTGAGACCCGGCCCAAGCCCCCCCTAAGCCCCCCTTGGCCAGGAAGCTCCCTGGGCGGCCTGGGGCAGGCATGAGCAGCCGCCCCGCCTGCCTTGCAGGGTTGTTGTGAGGTTGACATAGGGGGAGAGGGACCATGTGCTCCACCCCGGTTGCTCCCAAGAGAGCAAACATGCCCCCCCCATCTCTCTTGCTGATGCTTCATAGAAATGCGGAACTGCCCGGAAGGAATGAGGAACCCCTGAGCACTTCTTGTTTCTGGAAGCCGCAGCGGGGAGGGGTCTTGCTCAGCAGGCCTGGGGTGGAGGGCAGGAGGTGTGACGCGATTGCTCAGAGTCCAGCCCTGCACAACCAGTCCTGGAATAACTTCTTGCGCAGTTCCACCCAGGCCTGAGCGGAGGAGCGCATGCGTGCGGCAGCTGAGCAGAGACGCATCTGGGGGACTTCCATGGCTTGGCCTTGGGGCTGCGGCTGTGCTGAATCTGCCGACATCATCTCCGTGGGATGACCGTTGTGGGCTCTCGTTTGCGGGAGAGGGAGGGAGGGCTCCCCCACCTGCACACCACGCACCAATGGGGACCCCTCTCCCGTCTCCTCGCACAGGCCTTTCCCCCAGAGAAGCGCTGAGCAGGGCCATCCTGGGCAGGTCCTTTGCAGGTGCTTTCATTCCTAGGGTTGCCACAAGCAGGCCTGGCTGGCGCTGCCCGCATCCGACCCCCGTCACGGAGAGGAGCAGGAGGGGGAGGAAGGCAGGACGGGCTGCGTGGGGAGCCGGGCAGGGCTGAAGGTCAGCCAGCGTGAAGAGGGCAGAACCAGATCCGTGCCTGGCCCGTCTCCCTGCCCCGGACTTTGCTCGCACACCAAAGCTGCCCACGCAGGCGCTGGGCGGGTTCGGCTCTTTGCCAGGAAGGCAGCCAAGGGCAGACGGGAAACCCTTGGGAGCAGCTCGCCTTCCACGGGAGGCCGTGACCCTCTCAGCCCCGCACATGACCATGCGTTTCCCTGGAGAGCAGAGTGTCTCTGGGCATAAGTGGTGCGCCCAGGTCTGGCTTCGGCGTTGTTCACGCTGGTGGCGTAGCTGAGAATTCATCGGTCCGTCCGAGAGCTCAGCGGCCTCCCAAATGTGCAGCCACCACAACGGCTTCCACCAGAGGTGTTTCTGGCTGTGGGGCCGCGGGGGGACGCCCTGCTGCCTTCCAAGGGTCTCTGAGGCAAGCGGTGGCCGCACGGCCTGTGGGCATCCCTGGAGAGCATCGGATCTCAGCTGCTGCTGGGGGAACCGCTTTCCCCCACCAGGAAGCATGGGGGTGCTGTACTAAAGCTGGCTCGGTTTGGCCAGAAAGGACGAGCCAGCAGGGCCAGGCGGGGTGCGAAGCGGGGCTTTGCCAGGCCCTCCTTCCTGAGCGTGGAGGGAGAGGGCAGCGCACCAGTCCAAGGCTCCGTCCCGGTCGCTCCGTCCGCCGCCCGTGCAGGTGTTGCCTCTTCCCTCCGCGTCTCCCGCCCGGCACGCTGTGCTCGGGCCTAGGGCGATCCAACCGGCCGGCCGGCCGGCGGGTTCTTCCAGTCTGGGTGGAGCTGGGGCTAGAGGCTTGGCTGGCGCACCCGGGCTGCTGGAATGTTCTCAGCCACACCCTGCGCCGGATCAGCGTGACGCAGCTCCCTGGCTCAGGCAGGCGCCGCGCGAGGCCAGCCGGGGCTTTCCAGCGGGGCCGCACACACGACGCTCGGCCACACGCCTCCGACTGCCTTTCCTTGCTGCTTGCCGCAGCTCGGCCTCCCAGACGTGCGGGGGGTGCGTCTCCCATCATGCCCGGCCAGCAGGGGCCATGCCGGGAGCTGTGGTCCGGAGCATCTAGCAGCTTCCAGGCTGGGGGGGCCGGGTTAAGGGGCGTTGCAAGGGGCCTGGGGAGAAGCCTTAGCAATGGCCGCCACTTGTGACAGGTGACACACCTGGCCAGGTTCAGGGGAGCCATTTCTGGAAGTCCCAGAGCTAACCAGGTGGCTACTCCCTCCATGGCCCCTGCTCATGGAAGCGGGCCGGCCCCCGGGAAGCCAGCCCCTTGGCCCACCCCGAACCGCTCGTGGGCCTTTCTTGAGCGTGGCTCAGGCTGGGCACCATCTCCCTGAACCTGGCGCTCCCGTTTCCCAGCCACCCGCCAGAATCCAAATCTCAGCTGCTTGCAGAGGGGTCCTGAAGGCTGCGTGCAGGTGAGCTGGTTTGGGGGAGGCACGGTTCAGGTTGGTCCTTTGGCTGCTCTGACTGACCAAGTGTTGCAGATACGGGTGACAAACAGGGCCAGAACTTGCACTATTGGACTGGAGGAAAAACACGCACAAACGCAACGGAATCGTCTAATCACTGAATTCTTTATTCTCATTATAGTTTGAGCCATTTTATCTGAAATTTTAGGTTTCAGAAAGGAAATATTAAGCTTTTTTCTTCTAGCAGAGAAAGACGAACTTTTTACCATTAACAATTTAGATTGTCACTTTTTCATGTTTCATACAGAAAAGAAAAATATATATATATATTATTTCCGAATATTAAAAAAGATAAATATTATATAAAACTCTGAATAAATAAGAGTGTATAAATAGTTGGTATTTTGGTTCTCTTATCCTCTCATACAAGGTAAACATTGGTTTTATTTTTTAAAATTAAATAATTTTATACAATAATTATACGCAGGTGGTTAGCATTGGTTTATAAAAGAAAGAGGTTCCCTCGACCAGTCTTGCCCTTCTCCAGTCTCTGCTGGTTTGTGCCTTTTCTAGCTGACGTTGATCAGTGCAAAATTAGTGCGAAATGGCCAAGCACAAAGCAGTCTTGATTTGGACTGGACGGCCCGATTCGGCAAAGCAAGCTTGGCTGAACACACCGCCAGGGATCTGGAAGAATACTCATTCACGGAGGTCTCTGTGGATCAAAGCAGGCCCTGCGCTGCCTTTTGGATCCAGGCAGAGAATCCCTCGCGCGATCCTGGGTGAACCCGGCAAGGTCCACGGTTAGGGCTTTGTTTCGCCGAGGCAACAGCCAGATGCGACGGCTTCGGAAGCCCCTAATCATCCGAGCCCCTGGCCCCGTTTGTTTGTCTCACTCCCTTAAAGATCCCTTAAACCCCATAAACACAGCAGAGATTGGAGCCAGGGCACTCTGGTAGGGACAACAGATGGTGCCAGGTACATCCCGGGATCAGTAAGGCGCTATAGCCCCCGGCGGATGCAGATCGGCCGCCCCCTGGAATGAGCAGGACCCCACGGCACAGTAATCGCCAGCTGACCTAGCTCGCGGGCAATCCTTCGCTCAGCCAGGCCAAGCCAGGGCTGGGCTGGGGCGGGGTGGCTGCGCTCCCGGCGGATTTCATCCCACGCGGCAATCTGTCTTGGAGTCAGGCCTTAAAGAGGAGGTGGTCTCGTGCTCCCTCCATCTGGCCAGGTCCACAAGAGGCCTCAGGCCCAGCATCCACCCGCCCTGAGACCTCGCTGGCAAAGGGGTGGGACGGAGCCCCCGCCACGGTTTTGCGGGGAGAGAAAATGCAAGGGGCTGCTTGCGAGTCCAGCTCTGGGCAGAAACGCTGAAGCAGAGGGAGAAGGCAGCTGCCCCCTTCTCAAGTTCTCCACCCCTTGTTATTTGGGGGATTAAATAGGGGAGGGGTTATTCACAGTATGTTATAACAAGGCGTTTTAAAATGAGAACAGTGAAAGAAAGGCATTCAGACAGCGAGTCTGGGAATGTTCCTAGCTGCTGGGCCACCCCTTCCCCTGCGTTCCCTCGACTGTCTTGTAATCCCCCCACCCCCCGTCCCGGCCCCACATGAGAAAAGAAGAATCTTGCCATAAGGAAACAAACGACCCAGTTTTCCGGCAGAGCTGCCAGCAGTCGAGCTGAGAGGTCACTTGTGTAATGCTGCAGGCCAGAGCCAAGAAGCCCTGGCTGAATGCTTTGGTAGGCTGGGGGGACACGGGAAGAGGAGGGGAGCGGAGAAGGGGGGCTCGGCCCTCCCCCACGCCCCAAGAGTGAATTTCACAGGATGAGAGAGAGAGGCGATCGGGAGCCCAAGCCGGGGGGCTGCTTTGCTTCTCCCTCTCCTCCTCTCCCGCGTCAGATGCGCAAGGCACGTGCGTGTAAAGAACCAATGATGCGGGATCTGGTCGCGCAGGTGGGAGGGCAACCAGCAGGTCCGGGTTGAAGGCACGGAGGAGAGCACAGTCCCGGGTCAGCCGTTGCTGCGAGGGCTGTGGCAGGCGGGAGCGAGGCAGGGTCTACTCAGGGGAAAGGCGGGGAGAGCAGAAAAGGGCTGGAGCAAGGCCGGCACAGACCGGAGCAGGGAGCCACCGGGAGGACCTGCTGGCCGTGGCCAGAGCTGCGAGCAGGGGAGCTTTTGCGCTGGGCTTCAGGGTCTCTGGCTGCATAATCGCGCCTGCTTTTGGGAGGGTGAATACTGACACACATGAGGGGGAAGAGGCCGGTGAGGCAGCACCATGTGAGGCAGTGGGGGGAGCTGGCCCCCGTCCCCACGGACAGGCAGCCTCGGTCCCACCTGGGCGACCAGCTCGCTAATCGCACCTGCGCAAGGCGTCTTCTCCTCGGCAGGCGGCCCTTCTGCGCAAGTCTAAGGCACTGGAGTGGGCGGCCGGACCCGACCCGACCCGACCCGACCCGGGGGAACCAGCCTGCACGTGTGGAAAGGCAACAGGCCTCTCCGGCACAGGCCGGCGCGCCAAGGCAAGAGGAAGGCGGAGCATCCCCTCTGCAGCCGCTCGGCGCTCGGACAGCGGCGACAGCTCTGTAGAAGCTACTGGGGCTCCGTGCTCCCGAGGGCACGGGGGCTCCCACCCCCGGCAGGGAAGATCCTACGTACAGCAGAACCCGTCCACCGGCCCCCAGGCATCGCGATGCAAAGCCTCACTGAGGAAAGCAACTGCTGCCCGCAGCTCACTCCGAGACGGAGAGTCGGTTGAAGATGGGCAGCCGATGGGAGGCCCCCACCAGCCCCAGCTGCAGATCAAAGACGGGGGAGTCCGACCGGCTCAGGCTGCCAGAGCTGCTGTAGCTCTCCGGGTCGGAGAGGGAATTGGAGGAGGGGGTTCTGGGCAGGTTGGGGGCTGTGGAGGTCGGCGTTCCGGGGGCGGCGGAGAAGGCGTCCCGCATGGTCTGGAATGAGCCGGCCGGGCCGGCAGACCTTCCGCACTGGCACAGGCAGCAGCCCCGGCTGGCCGAGGGCGAGTCGCCCAGAGTGGAGAGGAAGGAGCTGGAGGCAGAGTTCAGCAGGCCGAAGGGCGGCGAGAGCAGGTCGGCGGAGGCGGGCGGTGGCGAGACCGACGGGGCGCGGGCGAAGGAGGCCGGGTCGGGCATGCCGGGCAGGGTGGGCGACTGCAGGTGGGCCGGCACCCCGGAGAAGCTGACGCTCTGGCGCAGGGCCTGCGGCGCGGCGGAGGCGGCCTCGCCCGGG
The DNA here is from genome assembly GCF_004798865.1 of Varanus komodoensis. Classification (NCBI taxonomy): domain Eukaryota; kingdom Metazoa; phylum Chordata; class Lepidosauria; order Squamata; family Varanidae; genus Varanus; species Varanus komodoensis. Next base: position 1,047,461 of record NW_025335760.1, read on the forward strand.
TAGTGGATGAAGTGGCACCGGGAGCCGTACGGGCACTCGCCGTTGCGGTAGAACTTCTGGCACAGCTCCGTCTTGTACTTGGGGTGGCGGCTGACCGTGCGCAGCTCGCTGGCCCCGTGGGCGAACTGGCACTTGGCCCCGTACCGGCACTTGCCCGACTCGCTGAAGGAGTGGCACAGCTCCGTCTTGTAGCGGGAGGACGGGGCCGGGGCCTGCGCGGCGTGCCGGAGGGGCGGGAAGCCCGGCGGGGGCGCCGGCAGGGCCCGGCCTTCGATGAGGCTGATGGACCGGTCGGGCCGCAGCGTGGGGCGCCGGCCGGGCTCCCCGAGGGGCTGCAGCTGCTCGCCGCCGGGGCTCCAGTGGCTGCGGCAGGGCCACACGGGCGACAGGCTGCCCCCGTAGGGCGCGTCCGCGGAGCAGGCCGAGTGGCAGCGGGAGAGCAGCGGCCCCGACGTGTCCTGCTCTTCCTTCAGCAGGTTCTGCAAGGGGAGAGAAGAGGGAGACGGTCAGGCACAACCTGGGCAGCTTCCCCAGAAGTCTTTGCCGTGCGGCGTTGGGTTCCTTCCCACGAGGAGTGAGCAGAGCGAGGCGGCCGTCTTGGGGGCAGAACGAGTGCCGGGCGCGGCCCGCTCACAGGTGCAGGGGCAAAGGCCCAAGCCAGCTGCGTTCCCCCCCCCCCCCGAGACGGCTGCCCGCCACGGTCCTCCTCCCAGGCCCGAGCCGCCCGGGCGTGCCGAGAGGGGGATGCCACCGGCGTCCGTCTTGAAATGCCGGCTCCTCGCCGTGGGTCCCCTTGAGACCCTGAGCCCGTGCTGCAGAGCCCTGTTGATCCTGGAAGAGGCGCCCGGGGGGTGCTGGGAGGGAGGAAGAAGCCCGGGGAGGAAGGGCTCGGCAGGAGGCGCTGGGCTGCTCAGAGCACAGGGGTGACGTCAGGCTGGAGAAATAGCTCGGGTGGGCTGGGCCGCAGCTATTTTTAAAGGAGCTGAGGCCAGACCGCAGCTGCAGAGAGCAGCAGCTGTTCCACAGCAACGGCAGGCCAGAGGCTGGGGGGGGGGGGGGCAGGACGGGGCAGAGCTGGGGGCATCGGTCCCCCACCTACAGCAGATCCAATTTTGAAAAAAAAATCTCACGGCTTTTTTTGCTGTCGATCGTTCTCTTAAGGGGCAAACAAAATGCCTCTCTTCTCCTCTTAAGCAGCCAGTGGCCTCTGGATGGGTTGGACCACAATTCCCATCGGCCTCGGCCAGTCGTGGTCCAAGCCAGCCAGAGGGCACCAGGTTGGGGAAGGCTGTCCTCAGACCCGGTCCATGGGGAGAGTCTCCCGCAGGAGCCCATGGAAAGGGGCTGGCGGCCTCCTGCACTGCCCCGCCCCATTCATGGGGGTTTGTCCTGGGGGAGGGGGCCCATCCACCTGCTCTGAGCTGAACTAGCCCCCAAATACATGGGGCTGGCAATTCGCTGTAATGTAACCTGAGGGCAAGTGGGGGAAGAACATGCGGCCGGAGCAGCCTCATCCAGCTGGGATCCCTGCCTGGCGTGCCTGACGCTGGATGAGCTGGCTCCCTGGGGCCTCCAATTCAGCCCCATCCCCTTTTTCAAGTGGACAGGTGTTTGCCTTCTGAGACCCACAGAAGTGCTAGTGTGGAGAACCCTGCCCCAGAGAGCATACAGTCTGAGCTAGGCAGAGATGAGTGTGGGGGGAAAGAGAGGGGGAGAGGCGAGGAGGGAGGTGGGGGACAAGCCACCCGGCTGTGCAGGTGCCAGGAAGGGGAAGGGAGTTTGGAGCAGGGCTTGCAAAAGAGGAAGGGCTAGGCAGACGCGGGGCGACGGTTGCAAATTCCCGGAAGCAGCAGGTGACAAGGAAAGGGGCCGGTGAGTGGCAGGCTGTGAACCTGTGTGGGACCGAGAGCTGGGGGACGCACGGCCGGTCGGGGCAGGCATCCAGGGGCCGCGGGGCCTCGGAAGCTGAAACGAAGGCGAAGTAATCGAGGGCCGGGACCAGAGCGTGTGGAAGGGCTGTGCTTCTCACCTCCGACAAGCAGATTTCCAAATCCGGGTGTGTTTTGTTTTAAAAGAGCAGGCCCTGTGATTCAGCAAGGGAAGGAAGGAAGGAGGAAGCAAGCAGGCTTCTCCAGGGTTGGCTTGTTCTGCCAGCAGGCTTCACCCCCCCCTCCCTGCAACCTACTGGCCTCGCCTTGTACAAACACCCTGCTGTTCAGAGAAGGTGCGACCGAAGGACCGAAGGGAGCAAAGGAATGCAAAGGTCGGTCTGCAACCCGTGAAAGCAGAAGCACCTCCTTCCTGGCTGGCCCCTGCTGCTCCCGGTCTATCGGAGACCAGCGAGAGCTTCACACCAACACGACGAGCCCAGTTCAGCTTCTCCCTGCTCTTTGCCATAAAAATGGGCCCCGACTGATCAAGCCCCCTGCCCCCTCAACAAACCACAACAAAATGTCAGCCCCCACGGCGCGGCTAGTTGGCTCCTCTGTAAGGTTCTGGGGCCAGCCCTGCGCCGAAGCCCCCAGACCCGACGGTGCCGCTCAGCCAGAGAAGCAGGGGGCCTGCTGTTTTGGCCAAGCGGCTTCAGTGACAGCCAGCCCATGTGCCTGAGCAGGGCTCTGGACAGCTGTCATCAGCTCGGTGGAGACCAAGGCCACTGCTAGCCACCTTGAGAGCAGCCATCGGCAGCATTTGTCAGGCAGAATACGGGGCAGGGCTACTCTAAGCCCGGGGTGGCCACCTGCCCGACTGGCTTTGCCTGCTGTCTGAACTCCACACAAGTTTCTCAGGGCGGTTTATATCTGTTTGATAAGCCACGGCCTTTGGAGACTTGTTATGTTGGTCTTTCGGGGCTGGCAGGGAAGCGCTTCCCCCGTCCCCTGGTGGCGCCGTACGGGGCTGCCTTGGGGAGGGCTGGACAGCACATCTCCGAAGCCCCTGCCTCTTTGCTCTGGGGCGGACAAGCCACACGGCAGGGCTTGTCCTTGCCCACCTCTGTGCCCTGTGGGATTGTGTGAGCCTGCCTATTGTCATACCCCTTGGCGGATTCTTGCCAGAACATTTGAAATGTTAGATCTATTTTGGGTAAGGCAAATATAGCCTTTGATTTCCTGGGCCTTTCAATGGACTGAAATCCATGAACATAGTCTGGATGCTTGCACTGGTTTAAGGAAGGGGCTCTGGAAAAATAGGAGTTGCGAAATCTATCAGCTCACAAAGGTGGCTTGTTTCTTAACCGTCTAAGGAAGCCAAAAGGAAAGGGGAAAAAATCAGTGCTTGACTGAGAAAAAGCTGCTGTTCCCTCCAGGAAATGAAGAGAAACCAAGTTCCTAGGAGGTTTTATTCCAGCTCTGAACTAGCCAATTTGGAGAGATGACAGGAAGAGAGAAACATTTCTAGAAACAAAAGAAAATCCACAGAAGGAAAGCAGCGCCGAGGAATCTTGAAACCTTGTTTCTAACCAGCCCCGGCCCCAAAATTGGATCTTTTAAAAATGCCCTCACATTTTTGAACATACGTGTAAGATCTGCTGATTCTGAAGTTGGGTTCCTTTTCTTTTTCCAGAAAAGAGAACTTTCACAAAACTTGGGGCTTTAAAGCTTTTGAGCAGGAACGAAGAGTTGAATACCACCCGCCTTGTGAACTAAATAGTCCAGAACTGTCCTTCCCCAACTTGGCACCCTGCAGATAGGCTGGATTGCAACCTCTATCATCCATAGCCAGCACTGCCAGGTTGGAGAAGCCAACACTTGAGTTTTAGGACATGCTGTATATTTCAAGAAGCGAAGGGAACAAAAATACTGGAGGTTGCTTCTCCCTACTTTGATCATTGAAAGCCCCCAGAATCAACCCGACCCCCACCTGTCAACTCTCCTGCCTGTTGTTGGGCACGAAATTTTAACACAGCAGAAACGGAAAGCTGGTCTGTTCAGAGCTGTCATTCTGAGAAACAAACGCACAACCCTTCCTATGGGGTGAGCTTCCACGGCGGGGAGGGCCTCAGCAAGACACTGCCTTGGGAACACAAAGCCCCAGAGAAATTTCAAGCGTGGGCCCCTTTCTCGATTCTTAAATGACAGCCAAACGTGGAACCCAGAAAAGGGTCGCCCGTTCCCACCTGCTCCGCGACGCAGCCACTGGCGTGAGAAGCGCTCGGTGGGAGCGGAAAGCTTGCGACTTCCCCCCGCAGCACCCAAGGCGCAGGGAGAGCCCTGAGGCTGCACCGGGCCCGGAACCCATCGCGTCCTGCGTCCGATTCACACGGCCACCCGTCGCGGCGGGGAGGGCGTCCTCGGAGCCCAGGCCGGCGGGCAACGCGCCTCCAGTCCGCCCGCCAAGGTCGAAGAGCCGGTCCAGTCCGGTCCGGCCGGAAGGGGTCTCCCGCTCCGCG
>NW_025335760.1:1051950-1056767 GCF_004798865.1 Varanus komodoensis
CCGCGCCCAGCGAGCCGAGCCCGGGCGGCGGCGGCGGCGGCGGCGGCGGCGGCGGCGGGCATCTCGGCGAGGCGCACGGGAGCGCCGCCCTTCTGGCGGGCGGCGGGAGAGCGGCGCGGGCGCCCCGCCTTACCTCGTACAAGGCCTTCAGGTCCACCATGGAGCTCATGGCCGGGGGGCGGCGGCGGCGGCGGCGCGCTGGGGCTGGGCTGGGCTGGGCTGGGCGAGCGGCGGAGAGGCTGTCGGAGCCGGTGTGGCGCGTCCCGTCCCGTCCCGGTAGCCGCGACCGCGTCTCGCTCGCCCGAAGCTGCGCGGCTCTGCCCCGCGCGGACTTTTATAGAGCAGCCTCCGCCCAGGCGCTCCCGGGCCGCCTCCGAGGGGAGGGGAGGGGAGGGCGCCCGCCCGCCCCCCGCCAGCGCCGGAAGCGCCGGAGCGCCGCCCTGGCCGGGCCCGTTTTGCTTTCCTTTTCTCCGGCGAGCGGCGTGACTCAGCAGCGCCCCGGGGGGTTCCCGTAAGACCGGGCGGGCGCCCGCCTCGCCCCCCCCCCGGCTGTGAAGGCGGGACCCGGAGGAACCCGAGCAAGTTCCTGCAAGCGCGCCTCGCATTTCCAAGACACGCACGAGCGAAAAACAAACGTTTGCTCATTGTTTGCTGTGGAAATGGTGACTCTGCACAGTTTCTATACCCTCGGAGTTCCTCTCGGGGTATATTTATTCATTTATTTTCGATTTCTATCCTGCCTGTTTCCTACAAAGGGCTCTAGGCAGCTTACATCCTCCTCCTCCATCCTATCCCCACCACAACAACCCTGTGAGGCAGGCTGGCCCGAGAGCCTGTGCCTGGCCCAGAGTCCCCCAGTGGGCTCCATGGCCGCGCGGGGACTCGAACCAGATCGCCTGAGTCCCGGTCCCGTGCGCTTCGCCACCGCGCCACACTGGCAATCCCCGTATCTGCGCCCGGCCCGGGACTTGTGGGTGAATCTTCGTTCAGCCCATTCATGAGATGGCGGGAAGCGTTGTCCTGCCTTAGAGTCAACAATGGCCGAATTAGGCGCGGAGAGGCAAATGCGGCTTTGAACGAACCTTAGGGCAGATCAAGCGCAAAGACGAGCAAGGTGCCAGGCCATGGCCGGCACCCCCAGTGAAATAAACTCCCGGAAAGAAAGCGAGCCCGCGGTAAGCAGGCTGTGGTCCGCATCTTCCTCCTCCTCCTCCTCCTCCTCCTCCTCCTCCTCCTCCGGGGGCCTTTCTCCAAAGCTCAATGGCAGAAAGAGGCCCCTGGGCAAGAGTGACACAAAGACGGTCCTGCCAGCCCTCCCCCAGCAGCCTCCCACTGACCCCGGAGAACTGGCCACGCTGCCTCCAGTGTGGGACAGCCCGAGCCACCGGCCCCCTCGCCTTGCTGCAGGGAGCCACGGGAGCGGGAGGAGAGGTGCTTTCCCCAGCCCACCCCAAGAGAAAGCTCCTCGGTCCTTCCCTCGCCGGCTGCTCTGGTGAGTAAGAGCCCTGTGCAGCAGCGGCAGTGGCCCGGGGCCGGTAGTGTCCTCCGGGGCCTCCGCCGTCCTGCGCATTCCCACGTGCTTCGGAGCCCCGTGGATGCCGGAGGAGGAAGCGGGCGGACCTGGCCCCAGGCGCTGACCACGTGGCCCCCTGAGCCTGCCCAGCCCCTGCTGTCGGAGGGACCCTGGCGGAATGGCACCGTGTGGCCCAAAACGGGGGGAGGAGCTAAAGGCTGGAGTTGCCAGAGATGGCCGGGGGTGGGGGGAGCGCTGGTTGCGGGTGTCACGGAGAAGTTCCCAGGGGGCTTCTCCCCCTTGCTCGTGTAAGGGACGCAGTGGGGTCGCCCCGTGAAGCTGGGCGGTGAGCAATTCAAGAGGAGGAGCCAGATTATTTGGGGAGCTGAGGTTATGCCAAAAAGCGTTCCTGCCTGGTCAGGAGGAGCCCCTCCAGCCTGGGAGAAGGGTGCGCCCAGGCGGCCAATGCCCTTCCCTCCAGCAAGCGGTTGGGGCAGCCCCCCCACCCTGCGGGTCCCCCTGTACCCATGGAAACGGGCCGAGAAAGGGCTTCCATCAGAGGCCGTTGAAACTGTCGGCCCGGCGTGTGGGCGGCTGTGCAAAGTCAAAGCCAACATTGGGCACAGTAAGGAAAGGAAAGGAACTGAAAATAAAACAGCCGGATTGTACCCCCCCCGCCCCACCCAGAGGAATCTACGGTGTGACCACATGGTCTGGTTGCTGTTCCTGGAAAGGGATGCAGGAGGGTTGGAGAAAGTGAGAAAGGGCCCGAAAGCGTCAAGGGGCTGGAGCAAATTGCTCGTGAGGAAGACGGTGCCTGTACAGAGAAAGGGGGCAGGGAGAGCTGTTGTCTCTCTCCTGATAACAGACTCCAGGCCCGATCCAGCTGGGCTTTTCTGATGCTCGCCCTCGCCTGTTCCCGTCTCCCTCATCCGGCCTGGGCAAAGCTCATAGATGATGGGATCTGTAGTCTGGCAACATCTGGCGGGCCGCAGGCTTCCCTCCCATCCCCTAAATGGGGCTCCAGGAAAAGGTATTTCTGTGCGCCGGAGTCAGTCCGCTCGCTTCTCCTGAGAAATGCTTGGAATGCCAGCACGTGCTCCGGTGGGGATCTCTTGCATCCCTCGGCGTCATCCCGGATTCCTGACCCCCGGCAGCCATAAATGGGCTTGTGCAATGCGTCCCCATAGGAGAAGAATGTCAGGAACGAAACAGGCAGGGCTTTGGCACAGCGGAACAGCCTGACGCAAGCCAGATGTGCAACAGGTAAAGCGCCCAAGGAGAAGAGGGCTTGTGCCCAGGGAAGAACTGAGGGCAGCCCGGGGAGGGGAGGGGCAGCAGTCGGGATTCGGGGCGGTGTTTGGAGGCGGTGGCGGCAGTGGGCCCGTGCGCCCCGTGTGTCGGCACCAGGCCTGGAGGGGGCTGTTGGTGGCGGGAAAGGTGGGCCGGCTCCAGAGCAGCCTGCAAGGACTGGGGTGAGCTCAGGTGGGACGCGCTCGGATCGGAGGGCCGCGACAGCCGCAGCGTGGGTGGCCTTGCAAGGGGCCTGGCGCTCGGGGGCCGTTCCTGAAGGCCCCGGGACTGGCGGCTGCATTGCCTGCCCCACCAGTTGCGAGGGGCGGTGCGCTGAGGCCCGGCCTGCGGGGGGCCAATGCGGGAGCAGAAGGTCGGGCCTTGGGCTGATGCAGCAGGGCCCTTTCCGTGGCTCGTGGGCGGCTGGGCGAGAGACGGCACACGGGGCCAGGCGATGCCAGGAGGCGGGCCCTGCCAGATCATGCCGAAGGGTCCTCGGACCCAGGGTCTGGCAGAGCTGCCCCCGAGAAGCTGGGCAGGAGGGCATCAGCCCGCCTCTGCCCCTGCGTGGCCCAGCAGGCGGGACCCACCCTGCCGATGCCCTGTGCCGGCCCCGTGCTGCTGGGGAGCAGGTGGAGCGATCGGCTGCGGAGAGATCCACAGCGCGGCAGGCCCGCTCCAGCCACGGAGGGGAGGCAGGCCGCACAGAGGGGCGAAGCTGCCACCTGGCCCACCCCAGACGTCCCGTTGCAGATGCATCCTCTTCCTCCGCGCAGGGGAACTGCTTGCAGAGAGCTTCTGACTAATCCTGAGTCAGCAGGGCCTTGTTTGGGCTGAACAGGTGACTCATCGCAACAGTTCTGAGGAAACAGAACAAGATCCAAACTGCTCCAGCGTGGAAAAATCCCTGCTGAATCACAAGCCCCTTAGACGGGATTATGTCGGGGCTGGGGAACAATAGCCGCCTCTTCGCCCTGCGAGGGGCTGGCGTCTCTCCGGCCCGGTGCGCGAGCGCATGCGCCGGGATCTCCTGGCAAGCCCGGCAGCGCCTTCTGCATTCCAGCCCGGCACACTGCCACAGCTTGCAGGAAGCAGCGAGAGGGAATCTTGGCCTTCCGCAAACTGGTGCTCTGCAGACGTTCCCAGCATTCCCAGCCATATGGCCAGCGGCTGGAATGATGGGAGTGGTGATTCAACAGATCTGAACGATAGCTTGTCCTCCTTTTGCTTTCTGTGCCATACACACCTGGGAGCGCAGGTAAGGACGAGGCATTGCCTATTTTGCCTTCCTGGGGCCGTCTGACCTCCCACAGAAATAGATCACCTGCACTTACCAATAATCTTTTGCCAGGAGATGTCGCCTCAGCCGATCTCTCTGCTCAGGGAAATTCTGAAGTCTAGAATCACAGCTCAAAAGCGCTTCTCGGAAGTCATTCAGGCGAGCTCCAAACCTTGAGCACAACGCTCCTTTCGGAAAAGGGACGGCCTCGCAGCCTCTATACCAGTCCAGCCACAAACCAGCACCTGCCCCTGGAAAATGCATATCGTGACCTGGGAGAACATGCTGGCTTGAGAAGCAGGGTTCCTGCTTTACAAAGAACATCCCTCTTTCAAGGGCTGCCCAGGCCAGGTCTGGCCATGCACGTGGTGGGCATGTCGTGAGCGGAGCCGGCTGGTGCCAGAGGTCAGACTAGATGGCCTGGGGGACCCCTTCTGACTCACTCTGTTTCTGTGTTTCTATGGCGTAACGATGATGACTCTGAAGAAGGGAGTTCTGCAGGGGCCTTGAGGTTGCCCTACAACAAGTAACAGCACCTGGGGAGCGGGCTGACAGGCACAAAAGGTCCCCAGGTCTCAGCTTTCCACACCTTGGTGAGATGTATGACTACCTCAGGGACTTGAAAGAATCTTGCAGCACCTGAAAGATTAAAAGCACAATCCCATGTGTATTTGGACAAAAATCTAGTATCATGACTGCTAGTATTTTTTTCTTCCTTTCTCCCCCCCCCCC
>NW_025335760.1:1056867-1078406 GCF_004798865.1 Varanus komodoensis
TGCATATGGGGGTGGGGGCCACGGTGGGGGCGGGCCACTGGCTCCTCCCCTTTGCCAAAGACAGCCCAGCTTCTCCCCTCCTTTGTGTCACCAGCAGCTCTGTGCGGTGGCACAGAAACGCCTGTGATGGAGCGAAAGAAAATGGGTTGTGATCCCAAGAGGACGGTGTTGGCTTCCCATGTCCCAAATAAGAACGGCACCGGGGGGGGGGGGGGGGCTCCTGGCTCGGGCTGCAGGTCCATCTACTGGGTCCACACCACACAACATGGCCGGCCTTAACCCTCGCATAAGCCCCTCAGCCGGGCCCACGGGGCAGGACAGTCCACCCGCTGGGGCCCCCGCCCACGCCTCTTCTGCAGCCCTCTTTGCAGCCACGCCATCGAGCGGAGCTGCTGCGCGTGTGATGCAGGAACTGCAGAGAAGCACCGGTCGCCTGGCCAGCCTCGCATCCACCCGCGGTCACGCTGAGGGAGGAAATAAAACACTGCTGGTTTTGGAGGAAAGCTGACCTAATTCCGCACGCTGGTCTGGCAGGTGGACTTAAGCCAGGCCCGCGCGGTCTTGGAGGAGTGCCTGTTGCGTTCCCATGGACGCTTCTGTGGCACGGGGTTAGTCACTGGAGCAGCTGGGGTCAGGATGCGGCCCTTGGCCGATAACGCCTCTGTTGCTAAGGCAGAGCTCTCCCGAAGGCCCAGATCCCGGTGAGTCAGCAGCTCTCCGACCCTGAACGGAGAGGGGCGGAAGCGGGGCGAGGCGAGGCACCGAGGAGCCCGGGAACCGGGAAGTCCCGTTGAGCAAGCTCCAAGGCCTTGCTCCCCATGCCAGAAAGGGGTCCAGAGGCAGGCAGGCAGGCAGGGAGGGCAGCCGTGGGGTGGGAGAGGTGCAAAGCCGGTGCCAGAGGCTCCGCTGCTGAGCAAGAAGCGGCCTGAGGCTCCGGGGGATGCGACCCCACCGACCCGGCCGGGAGCCGGACTCAAGCTGCTTTGCACGTCGCGGCTTCCCGTTCTTCTCGCGCTCACGATGGGAGAAAGCCGAGAGGGCCCCCAGAGTGTCCCTGTGGTGGGGCCACGTCTTCCTGCCCCCGGGGCTGACCCGCCCCTCTCAGCCAACCCCAGGGTCTCTCTCTCTCTCCCCCCTGGGCGCCCGTGCCAATGAGTCGCGGCTTCTTAGCCGTGCGAACCCCAGGCAGCACTTGGCAGCCCCCGGGCGTCGAGCTGTGGGTGCCTCGCCATCGTTTGTCGTCTCCGCCGGATCCAGACATGAGCGGCAACCCAAGCCCCAGCCCTGGAGCGCAGTTGGCGAGGGGTTTCGCTTGCTTCCCGGGTGGGCGCGCCCCCTGCCCCCCTCGCCGCGCTGGGGGGGCCGGGCTCCCCCGCAGGGGCGCTGTCCCCAAAAGTCGCGGCAATTGTCCCACATCAGGAACTTTCTGAGCTGCGTCACGTTTGTGCGATGAAATGCACGAGCGGCTGAGGGCTCCCAGCCAGTCTTGGCGTGAAACCAAGGGCTGGGACGGGCGGGGGAACTCCCGCGAAAATCGCCAGCACCTCGGGGGCCGAGGCAAAATCCGCCTCGTGCGCTGCCCCCCGTCCAGCGTGCAGAAGGCAGCACCGTGCTCTCCGCGGGGGCACGCGGCTTGCTGGACTTGCCCACCGCCTTCGGGACTGCTTGCTGCGTGTGGGCGCCATGGCCGGGCCCTCCCCAGCCTCGGACGGCCTGGCCCGTGGCGTGGCGTGGTGTGGCGTGGCTTCCCCGAGCCCCTCCAGCCCAGGAAAGGGCAGCGGAGGGGCTGAAGGCCGGGGGGGGGGGGCAGCCGAGCCGGCCGGGTGCTCCTCCTGCCCGCCCACAGGGGCGGTCACCAGGGCCTGGCTCAGATTGCACCTGTGCAGGCGGTCAGAGAGCCTTTCCCAGCCAGGTGTCCCTCAGGTGTGTTGGAGCGGCCACTCTGGCTGGGCAGGGAGGGAGTCATAGCCCAGCGCGGCTGGAGGGGGCCGGGCTGGGGAAGGGTCCCCAGCTCAAGAGGGAGACGGGCCCGCCTCCCTCCATCCCTGCCTCCGCCTGGCCGCAGCAGCCTAGGAAGGGGCGCCCAGGTGGGGCAGAGTCAGGGGCTCTCCCGGAGCTCAGAGACAAGGCCACCTGGATGCGGCATCCGTAGCTTCCCAGAGGAATTCCGTTCTCAGAGGATGCTTGGGGGGCAGGGCAGCCATGACAACCGAATTCCAGAATAATTCTTGCTCATTTGCAGCAGGAGTAAGCCAAGGAAACCCAACCAACCCGGGACAAACCTTCTACCTGCAGAGAGTTTAGGCCGCCTGTCGAGCCAGGCCAAGGCCTAGCCAGCGGAGGGGTGGGAGGGACACAGGGCTGCCGTGGCTGTTCTGGAGGGGGAGAGAAGGGGGCAATTCTGCCACTCCTGGGGCTGGAGTTATTCCCCTGCTACACTTCTGGAAAAGGAGATCAGGATATATAAACATCTGAGAGAAGCCATCTGGTGCCTTTCTTCCCTGGATAGTTTTCAGATGAATCAGACGATTTCATGGAAACGGCAAAAGGCCAAGGAAAGGGAAGAGGAAAAGGAGAGTAGGCGGACCGAGGGAACGGGGGTGAAAAACCTTACACTGCAAAAGTCAAATATATCCTGGTGACTAGGAAGGCATTATGTTTTCCCCCAGTTCACGTGATGTGCCTGGAAGGGTACATTTTGTGGGGAAAGTTTTGTTTGTTGAGGTTGCTTTGGAAGTGGGAAACAGATGCCCATTTTCCGTGCCATGGCTTGCTGAAGGATATTCCACGGCATCCTCCTTGTGACAGAATTACACCAATATTTGGACTGGGGCTTGAGAAATGCTAGGCAGAAAATGACGTAAAGAACTGACAGCATCGGCCATAAAAGGGGATTCCCAAACATTCCATAAATTCTTTTAGGAAAGAAAGCTGCTCAGGGCCGAGAAGCCAGGGGAATTGGGGAGGGGGCTGGTGAGGGGAGAGGAGGGTCTCGGGGGACCAGCTTGCCTGGTAGCTCCTCTCTCTCCTGCCCCTCGCTGATGCAGGGGCTGTTGCTGACTGCTCCCCAATGAGGGAGCCTTCTGCACACGCTCAGGAGTGCTGTCCTCTGTAAGCATGATGGAACTGCATGGCACAGGATGCAACATCCAGAGCGGAGCCTGTTTCCGGGCTGCTGGGAGCCGTGCTTCCCGGTTCGTTCAGGTGATGCCTCCCGGGCGTGCGCACCGTCTCCCACCGAATATCGTTTCCAAGTGTGTGTCACAGACAACGGCAGGGGCAGCCTCATTCCTGCTGTTCCTTTTGAAATCGTCCCTCTGAAACTCTGGGTGACTCACACTACCTTTCTCATCATGGAATGCTGCTTGTTATTTTTTTATTTTCTCTATTCTTAGAACATTATTTCATCTCTGCCCAAGCTTCCCAGTTCTGCTTAGTAAGGACCATCTGAGGCTCGTCTTGTCGGCCTGCTTACAGGTCTTTGGTCTCGGAGAAGACTTTCCCTGTGTCGCTGTAGGGGCTACGATGGCTGAGGTGGGACGAGCGGGTGTCCTGCCGCAGCAGCGGGTTGGACCTGGGGACCTTCCTGGCCCCTTGCCAGGAGTCTGCGATCGCCTTGTGGCTTCCTGCAGCCCAGGGGACCGGCACCTCACCTGGAGGAAACGGTGCTGGAAGAGGCTGCAGCACGCCATGCCTCCGTGCGCAGCTTGGGCGCTCCCCAGAAGCAGCCAGCTGTGCCCTGTTGGAAAAAGGAAACGGGGCTGGGTGGACCAGAGCGCCCGGAGCCGCGCCAGGCCCACCTGGTCCTCTTCCTTTCGTAGTTCTAGCTTTAGCTGAGCCAGGCCAAGCCAAGGTGCAGTCCCAGAAAGCTTCAGCTGCGGGACGGTGGAGACGTGTGGCAAACAAAAACAGAATTTCATCTCGGTGGCCCGGCTCTGTGCAGGGAAGCTGCCCGAGCGCACAAGGAACGCCTCCGGGGAGCAGCCACGCCGTGGGACTGGCTCCTGGCACGCAAGAAGGACTCGCGAGCGGCCTTTCCAAACGTGAGCCCAGGGGTGGGGGAGAACGCACGGAGCTTAGCACCGTTTTCACTGGGCTGGCTGGGGATGCTGGGAGTTATAGTCCAGCACCTCTCTCTCCCCCTCTCCCTCTCCAATGCGCGCTCTGGCTTTGCACTTGCGTGTGCATCACCTTGCACAGTGTGGGTGCTTGGCCTGCAGGAGCCGAGCGTTGGAGCTCCGGCCGGCCGGGGTGGCTGTTGGCTTCCCGGGCTTCCCGGCCCCTCGGAGCGGCAGGAAACCAGCAGCCACGGCGGCTCAGGGCCGGGTGGGCGGGGAGGTACGTGTGTGCGGGCACTGGCCGGGTCTGTTTGCCTTCCCAGGCGGGGAGGCGAGCGAGGCGGGTGGCAGTGAGGTCACCGTCACGAGGGAAGCCTCAGGTTGTTCATCCCCGCGCTTATGCAAGGCGGCCCGCCCAGCCCTTTCCAGGAAGAGACCTACCCGGCCCCCCTCGAGCCCCCTGGGGCCTCTCCCGCCGCTCACCTGCCCCTGGCCCCAGAGGGAGCATCTCCAAGGTGCTGGGAGCAAGCCCTGAGCAGCAGGGCTGGGCAGGGGGGTGATATTTTTCTGGGGAAAAGGCAGAAGCTGTGGTGGGAATGCACGGGCCAGCCGCTTCTCCTAAAGCGCAGGCGCAAGGCCGCCTGTCGAAAAAGGAAGCCGGGGCACGGGCCGGCCCGCCTGACTCAGCCCTTCCCCTCATCCCGGGCACCGGGTGCAAAGAGAGCTGCCGCGTTCCTCCGCACGGGGCTTGCGCCGTGCCCGGCCCGCTCGTGCCCCAGGGTCGGGGGCAACGTGATCCGAAGTGCCCCCCGCAGCTCGGCTGCCGGCCCCCAGAAACCAAAGGGGCACCCACAGGGCCTGTGCCCGACAGTTCGGAGGTCAGCTCGGGGGTCCTGAGGGGCCGCCAGCCGGAGCGCAGGAGGCGGGGGGCAGGTGGGGGCAGGAGGGGGCCGTTGCGGGACGCGCAAGCCCCCCCCCCCACCCCTGGGCCTGCCTTGCTCTCGCTCCCCCTCGACTGTCCGGCTGGAGCGGCAACTGGGCGAGCCACACAAACCCGTTCGGAGCAGACGGCATCCGGGGTGGAAGTGCGTTTCCCAGGGGAACGGTGGGGGGCCGTGGCACGAGCGAGGGGCTCCTGCGGGCTGTGGATTCTCCTCGCCCGTATTATGGGGGGAGGTACGAGGGTCGGGGAGGCGCGCCGTGTGCGGTGGCCTGGTGGGAGCCGGGAGCCGTGCCCAGGGACCTGCCACGTCAAGGCTGAAGGGTGAGATCATTGCATCTGGGGCCATGTGAGCTGTTTACCTGCCAGGGTGGCTCTGCGGAGCTGCGCTGGGGGGAGGGAATGAGTCCGGGGGGGGGGGGAGAAGAGGCTGTCTCTCCTCTTAGGGCTTTGTGACAGAGAGCCCAGGAGAGCAGGCGAGGGCGGGCGACCATGCCCCTGGGTGGACCCCTTTTGCTGGCTCCGGAGACTCGCCTTGGGCTTCCCAGGGCTCCTCTGTTCTCCATCCACTGATGCAGAGCCCTGTGGGGCTCCAAGGCTTGCCCGCTTAGGCGGTGTCGAGCAGCAGCAGCGCGGGGGGAGCGCGGCAGCTGCGGGGGCAGCGACATCACAGCCGCTCCAGAGCCCCAGCGTGCGGCTGATCAAATCGAAACCGACCCACAGCTGCTCACGCCTTGTGGCGTGATCTCTCGGGCGCGTTTCTGCTTTGAGTGACGCACGGGCAGAGGTCACATTCTTCACGACGGAGCCTGTTTCGCCACAACAAGCGCGCTGGCGGGCCACGAAACGTCCTTAGAGACACTTGCTTGTGCGGCGCGTGGGGGGGGGACCCCGCTGTGTCAGCCGGCGACCCGTGCGTTTCCAGGGTCTCGCTGAAAGCCCCTTAGACGCAGGAAGTCGCTGTTCCTTGCAGGCTGCAGGAGAGCTGTCGGCAGCCGGCGCCTTCGGAGGGGTGGCCGGGCCGTGTGGGTCTGTCACAGCAAAAGTGGCGACGGCCCTCGCAACAGATCGGAAGACGGGCCCGTCGCTTCTGGCAGAAGCCCTTGCGGTCTGGCTTGCCTCGCCGGCTACGGCCACGGAAACTTAGGTCAGAATAAACTGTTTGGTCTTATAGCACAGGTAGCACAGGACATGTCACTGTTCAGCCAAAGCCTCCAGCGATCCACAGGGGAGCCCGCTGCAACTCTGCCTGAGTCACTGTTCGGCCCTGTCACACCATCTCCCACTGCCCTCCTCTCCACAGGGTGGGACCTGAGCTTTGCGTCGCGCTGGATGCAGAAAAGCGGGAGCGATGCAGCGAGGAGGCTGCTGTTGCAACTCTGCGTGCCTAACTGCTCTGGCATGGCCTCCTTCCAGGCATCCTTGCAGGGGGCTGGTCAGCTTTCCTGCAACGGACAAGACCGCATCACAGAATCGGCCCTGATGCAGAGAAGTGACGGGAGGAGCCCCCCTGGAGAGGGGGAGCCAGATCAGTGGGGTGTGTGCTTCCCCGTCACCGCAGCGAATGGCTGGCCTTCACACACAGGGGCAGCTTTCTGTGCGGGAGACCGGGGCTCGTCTTCCGTAACGGAAGGCAGACATGGAAGGAGAGCGCCGCTTCGGCTTGAAACGCCGCACGTGTGTCTGGCGGGGGCCGCCGAAGGGCAAGCCCCTTGCAGCCCCAGCCCACGTTGCAAGCAGACGGGGACGCGAGGGGACTCCCGGTCCTCCACATCGGGCCCCTTGACCGAGGCCCGTCCTGCCTGCAGACACCCCGGCACAGCTGCTCCGCGGCCCGCTCCCCTCTGCCAGGCCACTGCAAGCTCCGAGATGGACTTACTCGCCGAGGAAACCATGCAGCCGCGGCTCTGGCTGGTTTTCAAGAGCAATAAATATCCCCGAGCCAGAGCTGGCCCTGGTCGCAAGGGTGCGGGGGTGGGGGCAGGGGGAACCCTCCCGCAATTGAGCAGGAGGATGTTGAGTAAACAGACACCGACATGCAGGCTGCCCTGATGGGCCCAGGAGAGCTTTTGCAAGGCTGGGAATTTTTCACGGGAATGTCCCAGCCCAAAGATGTGCCCTGGGGACAGCATCCCATGACAGGGGGTCCCAAACGCTGCCGGGCATTTGGGGTTCTGCACGTATCCAGCTTGGCGAGGTAAGATCTTCCTGTCCCCTTTTAAATTTCAAGATGCCCCCCTTTTAGCGAGTGGTGCAGCTTCTTGCAGTGTTGGAAGGCAGGGAGACATTGGCGGCTGCGCCTTCTCCGGCGGCCACAGTGGCCAGAACCCCCTTGGCTTTGACGCTTGCGCTGGAATTCGGATGGGCCAGCCCCTTTCCAGGCCAATGGATGCCTGCATTCCCACAAGGTATGTTGGGGTAGCCATGGTGCCTGCCGGAAGGGGGAAGCGCTGCAGCGGGGCTGGGACCGTCCCCTGCTCTGCATGCAGGATTCCCGTGCCACCCCGGCGGCTTCGTTCTCCGTCCGAGTGGGGCTGGGAAGGAGCCCTGCCGAGCCCTGGAGCGATGCTGCCGGCCCATGTTCCCAGCACTGGCCTGGAGGGAGCCCTGGGGCAGGCCGCCCCTGCGAGGAGGGGAGCCACTTGGCGGATGGTCCTCCTCCAGAATTCGGAGACAGGCAGGCGCATCGCTGTGTCTGCAGGGGGGGCCCTGATGGCGGTGGGGATCCCAACATCCCCGTTCCGTGCCAGGTGCGAGGACCAGGTGAGAGGACAAGTCCTGCTGGAAGCAGTTTCCTGTTCTGGGACTTGTCCCTGAACCATGTGAAACACGTAAAGCGGCTCCCAGCGTTCCCAACCCCCAGCCATGTTGGCTGGGGCTGATGGGAGCTGGGGTCCCAAATACCTGGAGGGCCGCAGAGGTTGGAGGAAGCGGTGTCTGCCCACCTGCTGAGCATCCTTCTCCCCCGTGAGCACAGCCACGCAGCCGGCTTCCCACCCCCGGGAGGGGCACCGCGCTGCTGGAAAGCTCCTGGCTTGTTAAACAGGATCCCGGAACAGATGGAATTTCTGGGAAGGAAGGAGAAGGGGCCCGGAGGCAAGGCGAGGACTGTGGGCAGGGTGCCTCCCAGTCCCGCTGGGCCCGCCCCGCGGTCGCGCTGCCAGGCTACAGCCTGCACCCGGCCTCCTCGGTGATGGATGGACCTCCCTGGCCGGCCGGCTGGGCTCTGGCCAAGAGGAGGATCCCGGCAGCCGCGTGCAGAGCGCAGGCTGCTTCTTGGGGCTGGGGAACCCCCTGGCGAGGAGGCGGCCTGGCGGCTGGAAATACCCTGCTGCGGCAGACTCGGAGGAGGCGCGCTCCAGGGTCGCGGCAGCGGGATCTTTGCGAGGGGATTGCCTGCCCTGTCGCAACACGGCGTCTGCGCAACACACCTCGGGGAGGGCAGAAAACCCCCTGCCGCGGGGGGCTCCTGGCCTTGACGGGTTGGTCCCCGAAGACGGAGGGCAGTGCGCCGAGGAATGTCAGGCTGGGCCGTCCGCCCGGGAGCCAACCGCGCGATCGCAGGGCGGCGAGTTTGCAGCCAGACTTTGGAGATGTTGGAGGAAGTGCCCGCAACGCAGCGCTGCCATAAGTCACGTCTGTTAGGCAAAGCTGGTCTGGAAAATCTTGAGCTGGATCATCATCTGCCCTGGAATCGATTAATTAAAAAGTAAATCAGCTTGCGCTGACTTCAAGAGAAGGCCCTTTTGGGATGGTGGGAGGAAGGCCTGGTTCGATGTAAAGCTTACGCCAGTGCTTCTGCTGGGGGCAAAAGAGGCCATGTGGCCTAGTGGGTGTGTTTGTGCAGGTGTGTGTGCGTGGAGGGGGAGCAGGTGCGTGCTGTGCTGCACGAGCTGACCGTCGGCCTGCCCCGCAGGGCTCTGCTTTCATCCTGTCATCCTATGGGGGTCAAGGGCTTTAGGCTTGGCTTTCTGAATCTGGGATTCTGAGCAAACCATGAGAAGCACAATCGAAGGCATGCTTGGACAGAAAAAGCCCTGCGACACCCACCAGGCCCCAGCCAGCCGCATCAACACGTACGATGAACAAGCAATCGTAACATTTTCTGTTCCAAGCCTCTTAAGAGTTAACAGCGTTATTTCAGCGGGAACCCAAGTTGCAGAGTCCATCTTTAAACGCTTGCAGGAAACTCCAGACTGGAGAATTTGCATGCCACGGTCCCCTGCCCGAGCCATGTGCCAGGGCGGCTGCGTACCTGGAGTGGGGGGGGGGGCTGGTAGGGCTTCCCCTCCGGGTGCCCAGCAATGGTGTTCAGGGTTGCGGACACACTTTGCAAATGCTGCGGAGCAGCTGCGTCCCGTTTAGGCTTTAACTGGGCCACTGCGCCGCCTGGCTTGCAGCGTGCCAGGGCTGGCCCACCACTGCCGCTGCCCGGTTTCGTGCCCCGGACAGCTGGTCCGGGCGGGAAGGCGGAGCAGCCCCACAGGACCAGCCGGCTTGCGGCGCTCGAGGCCGTCCGGCCGGACGTGCGGGCTGCCTCCAAGGGCCCGCCGGGGCACGGGCAGGCCAGCTCCGAGCGCGCGTGCGCCTGTGCCGCACGGGCAGGCCAAGGAGCGTGACCCGAGGCCCCAGTGAAGCCCTGCGCTTGCTGCTGTTCTGCTGTTCTTAGCACCAGCGTGTGTGCTAAGAGTTTACACATTGATGAAACTCCCGGCGCGGAATGCAACCAGCTGCAGGAGTGAGTAAGAGCTCTGACCGACACAGTTATGAGCAGCCCGGCTGTTCACGGCCTGCTCCCACGGATTGCCTGTGCCACTGACTTGGGCCGCTGTGCGTTTGTGCCTCTGGCCACGTTTCGACCTCGAATCAGGGTTTGGGGCCGAGGAACGTCCCTAAGTGGGACGTGAGAGTTTTGACCACGGGGATGCCAGATTAACGTGCCGTCTCTGCTGGAGGAGTGGGATCGGCTGCCCGCTGAAGCAACAAATCGGGCAAACCAGAAGGTAACCCGGCTGTCTTGCCCAGCGGTGATTTCTGAGAAGGGAACCCCTGGAGGGTTTGGGGGAAAGCAGTCGATGCAAAGATGCCCGCGAGCGGGGTTCTGGGAAGGGAAAAGGCCCGGCGGCTGGATGGGAACTGGCCCTCTCAGTTCCTCTGCCAGCCCCGGCTCACTTCTCCTTTTGGGGGGTTGTGCCAGGGACCTCAAGAGGCGGCCGGGGAGTGGGGGGGCCAGGCGGTGGGAGGGAATGTCCCACAGAGTGGCTGCCAGCTTCCTCTCCCAGCCAGCAAGGAAGTTGCTCATGCGCACAGGAAATTGCACCCGCCAGCCAGAGCACACACGCACGCACGCATCTATCGCTTCCGAACTCTGGCCAGGCCCCAGCGACATACCCTGTGATGCCACCCCTCCTCAACAGAGCAAAACAGAGCAAAACAAAGCAAAACAAAGCAAAGCAAAGCAAAGCAAAGCAAAGCAAAGCAAAGCAAAGCAAAGCAAAACACGACACCCAGCTCATCAAATGATGAGACCCCATTCCAGGGATGCCCCCGCCCCCATGCTCCCCAGCGGGAGGGGCAAAGATGAGGAAGCGGAGGAGAAGCAAGAGCAGCCAGTGGCCGAGGCCGTGAGGAGGCTGCGCGCAGCCGGGGGGGGGGGGGCGTCCCGGGGGGCACCAAGCTCCAGGGCCGAGCTCTCGTGGCCGCTGCTCCCTTGCGGAATGGCTCAAAGCAGCGGGCTCATCTCACAGGCTCTTCTGCAAGGAAATCGGGGGTTAATGTTGTCTGAACCCAGCCAAGGTAATGGACTGTGAGGAACAACCCCAATTTCACAAGCCAACAGCAAACCATGGCATCTCTTCCCGGGTTGGTTAACAAGCCATGGCTTGTTGTCATGGCTGGATCCAGAGAAAACGACAGCCCCCATTTCAGCAAGAACCCATGTTAAGCCACAACCCACACTCAGCCCTGGAGTGTGTGTTATGTTGTCTGAACCAAGCCAGCCCCACTTCCCAGTGGGACATACTCCCCGGGGGGGGGGGGCGATTGCTCAGAATTTCCTCGCAAGAAATATTGTTTGCGATTTCATTACTGATTGTGGATTTCACTTCCACCTGCCCGGGAGCTTCCGTATCCCAGAAAAGGCAGCTATAAACAGCAGCAGCGGTTCAGCGAGAAAGGAACGGCCAGGGCTCCGTTCAGGCTGACCCACGGCGGTTTCTCACACCGCTGTGCTGTTAATGATTATTGCAGGGGCAAAACCAGCAGGGCAGCGTTTGGCAAAGGCCTGGAGACCGGCCAGAGCTACCCCGGGGGGAGCTGCAGAGAAGGCTGGGCAGACTGTGGGCCGGGGCTCCGTGGGGGTCCCCAGAGCAGTACGATTCTGCCCGGACAGGCTCCCCCATTTTTCTGTAAACTGCCTGCCTGCCTGCCGTTCTCCCTGACATTGGGTGAAGCCGTTTCCCACACCCACGGCTCACCAGGCTGGGAAAACACCAGGCTGTGCAGATGGCGACGTTGAGGCCTCGGCGACGCCACTGACTCATCCCGTCTCCGCTGGGATGTGGTCACCGGGGGACAGGACGGCAGCCTGGGAACTGGCCCTGCGGCTATTTTGGGGGGGGGTGTTTTGAGAGAAAGAGAAGGGGGTGGCAGGAGGCGAGGTGGCCGCTGAGGGAGGGCCCATTGCTTGAGATTCAAGGGCCCCGCAGAGAGATTCTCCACTTGCCTGATCCTCCAGCTCGACTTGGGCACTCCGAAGGGGCAAGGCCAAGAAGCCCCCGGTGCTGCCAGGTGCCGGCTGGCAGCGTCTGCTTGTGGCGCGAGAGGGGAAGCGGGGCCCCGAGCAAGGCCCGCTCCAGGACTCAGCCTGTGCACGGCACGGCTGGGGGCTGATCTACATTTGAACCACGACGGGAGGGCCAGGAGGGTGGGGGGATCCCCAGGGTCTGAGAGGGGGCTGGCCAGCCGCTCCTGGACTTGGGCAAAAGATGCTGGCCGGTAGGTAGGGAAGCCTCCACACTGAGGAGAATCCCTCCCAAAGGCACTGCCTGAGCCATCTTGCTGTTGCCGCAACCAGAAGGCAAAATGGTCCGATCCGGAGGGAGGTTCTGCCCCAGAGGGGGTCCCGTGTGGACATGGGCTGAAGTCATGCGGCAGGCAGAGTGCTCCGCAGCGACGCGGGGCAAAGAGATGCCCCTGCCTGCCCGTCCCGAGCCCGCTGCGCACTCCGAGTTCGGGCAGAGCCATCGAGGATGCAGCTTCCTTCACTCGTGCGCCGTCGAGGCCAAGATGGGCCAGCGGGTTTCGACTTTTCAGAAGCGAACGCTGCCCACTTTGCCCCACGCGCGGGGCCCCGCTCGGCCTAGAACCGCAGGGTGGCAGAACCGTGCCTGGCGCCAGGGCGCCTGTTCGCGGCCAGGGCCCGCATGCAAAACCGTGCCTGTTGAGCGGAGACGGCGGCTGCTTCTACCGCCGTGTGGGGCAGGGGGAGGTGTTGACTCAGCCTGACCATTCCCATGAACCAAGCAAAGCAAAGCAAAACACACACGTGGGACATGTGTGTGTGTGTGTGACTCATAACAGTAGATCCCATCAGTCACAACAGCCGTGTTGGGAGGGTGTGCGGTGTGAACTATTAGATTTTTCAGATCAGGGTTTGCAAACCGTGCAGTTTTGCTTTCCTCTCTCTGTTTTTGACAGAAGCAGTCACTACTTTCCAAAACAAGGCGGCGGAAACTGCGCCTTCCCGCAAGTCACACCCTTTGCCGGCCGGCCGGCGGCTGCGGGGGCTCATGCGCGGCAACCGGAAGGCCACGGCACGGGCCCAGGGCTCCCTTCCCGGGCCTCGTTTGCCCCGTCTGTGAGCTGAGCCACGGCCACGAACATCAGGGAACGGGCCCGGGAGCAGGAGGAGGTTCTGGATGCGAGGACTGTGCGAAGGCTGAGTCTTGCTGCTCGGAGCGATCCTCTGGGGGAATGAACCATGTTGGCCGATTCAACGCTGCGCCCGGCCGGCACAGGGAAGGCCACTCCGAAGGGGAAGCCGGCTGGCGGCAGCTCGTGCGCAGCCGTGGGTCGCGGTGGGTCTTCTTTCCTCCAGGCTCCCACACGGAGGCGCAAGCAGCTCTGCGGATCCACATGGAGCTCCCAGAGCCAAGGGACGGAGGCAGCCCCTCCTGATGCTTGAACTGCCAGCCCCAGCTTCACACACCAGGAGGGCCTTCCCAAGGTGTCCCGAGAGCAGCAGCCACGCCCCCGGAGAACCACCACAGGTGAACTCCGCACCACCGCCCCCCTTCCTCGCACGAGGGGCCCAAGGCCCCTGTGGCCCCAGGCCTCGCTCGAGCATGTCCCCCGCCTCTGCCAGCCACGTACCGGCTTCCCTGCCGGCCTTCACGGTGCCCCGCTGAGCGCCAGCTGAGTCGGGCTCTCCTCCCATCCGCATCGGATTAGCTCATGCCACCTGTGGGGCAGCCGCAGGGGGGCAAGACGTTGCCCAGATGTGGATTCCCACGCCCTGCGTCTTCCTGCCGAACGGCCTTGGAGAGCTACCTGGGCCTGCCTGCCTGCCTGCCTGCCCGCCCACTCCTGGCAAGCCGGGATCCTGGCGGGGGGGGGGGGCATCGCCCCTGCATACCCCCCGCAGGAGGCAGCAGGCCAGCTCGCTCCCGGCTACCAGCGGCTGCGCAAGCGGCTCCCTTGGGCTGCTCAAAGATGCTCTACCTGCACGGGCTGAAAGCTCCGCAGCCGAGTGGCGGCGAACGGACGGATGGACGGATGGACGGAGCGCCTCCCGGGAGGGCAAGGCCGCAGCCAGCTGGGAGGGCAGGGGGGCCCCACAGAGGGCGGCGGACTCCACCTGCCCCTGCCCCAGACGCACCACCCGAGCCCCCCCAGCACGCGCCCGGGCAGGCGGCGATCGATGGAATCCTCCCACGCCAGGCAGGATCAGCCGTGTGGCAGCTCTTCTGTGATTTGGGGGCCAAACGGCTCCCCCCCCCGCCGCTCTTCCAGGTCGTGGGTGGCCGGCAACACCGCGGCCAGGGCTCGGGGGGCCGCCTCCTGCTGCTCCACTGGGTGCAGGCGCCTCTCGCCGGGAAAGTCGGCTTGTGATGAGGTCACGCTGCCCTGGGAACACAGTGCGGGCCCACGGGAAAGGCGCCGCAGGGGGCAGGGAGGCTGCAGGCTGAGGGGGCGGCCGAGCCGGACACCCGCAGGTCTCCGGCCATGTGGGCTCCCTAGGCCCCCCCCCCCCGCCGTGCCCGACCACAGCGCCCACTCTCCCCAGCCGCGTGGCTCAGGCTGGGGAGGTCGAAGCCGAGCGGCTTCCTGGGCTGCGGGATGCAAAGGCGGGGAAGGAGCCGCTCGGACTTTGCCTCCTTGCCGGTTGCGCTGCCGTGGGGTCCCTTCTTCCTGAGGAGAGACGATGGTTCTACTCGGAGGCGGTGGCTACGGATCCCAGTGGCTCCCCGCTACCCCCAGCTCCGGAAGCAGGGTGTCTGTGTGCACCGGCTGCTGGGGAACATGGGTGGAGGGTGCTGCCCTGCTCAGGTCCTGCCAGCCGGCCGCTGGGCGGTGTGGTTGCACACACCTCCAAGCTATGGGCGAGATGGTGGCGCTTCTGTCCCCTCACGCCGAGCGAGGCCTTCCTGGGCAGGCCTCGGCCGGGAGCGCTTGCTTCCCTTCCCGAAGTTAGATGCCCAGGGCAGCCCCGGCCGCCTCTCGCGTGGGCATCGCCGCTGTCGGAGTCCCGAGGCTGCGTCAAGCGAGACGAGAGTGCTCCTGCCCATGCCTCCTGCATTCCAGGACAAAGGGGCAGCCCGATCCAGTCAGAAGGCTCCCTTTCGAAATCCGTCAGCCGATTTACGTGCCTCGGGGATGAACCACAAGCCTGGTGCACATGGCCTTCTCCGAACTCCCCGGCTCGCTTGTTATTGTTATTTCAGAAAATCACTAATTACCGCTGACACGGTTTGCTGTGGTTACATAACGAGGGCATTGGGTTTATATCAACAGCGCTCTGCGCTCGGGTTCTCCTGTGTGGACTCACCACGCAATCACAGCGCGGTGATTCATCAGGGTTTCTTCCCTTGGCTAATCAGGAAACACAAAGGGAAAGAACCTGGTGCCCTTTGCACGCTGAGCACGTCCTCTTTGCTTACCGGAACCAGGCGTGGCAACACACCTCTCCCGTCTCACCCCCGGTGGCCTGGAAAACAAGCAGGCCCCTAACTATGCGCAGAGTGCCGCCGACCTGTCCTTGTGGCAGTTCCAGCACTTTCCCTTTTGCTTTGTTTCAGCTGGAGCAGGTACTGGCAGGAAACAGCTGGGGGGAAGGACGAGAGGGTCAGGAAGCAATTCCTCACTGAGGGCTAGAAGCATTACTTAGACAAGTTGAAAGCAGTGTTGGAATTTTTTGCATGGAGGGGTGACATTGCTCCTACCAGGGCGACTGCTCTGTCGGTTGCTGCAAAACGGGCAGAAACCCCACAGGCGAAGGGCTCCACCACTTTGCAGTTTTCTTTCTGCCCTTCTTCCATCAGAGTAGAGCATGAGCCCCCCGCAGCAACCCTGCAGGGTAGGCCAGGCTGGGAGAGCATGGCTGGCTCCCTCTGCTGAACTGCCCCATGAAGAACCGTCTTTGCGGAGCAGGAGATGCTGCGCAGGGAACTGAGGTCCGCGAGAAGGCTCGTCCTGAAGTGGAGGCGCTCTGCGCGTTGGGGGCTGGCGGTGGTGTCGGGGGGTGGCTGCAGGCCCACCTCCCCAGCCGCGACCCCTCGCGGAGATGCTTCGTCTTGGCACGACACATTTGAGGGCCCTGGGAAAGGGGCTTGGGCTCAGGACCTCCAGTGCTCCTGGGCTCGCCGGGAGCCTGCCCACCGAGCCCTCTTCCCGGGCCCTGGGCCCGGAGTTAGGGGCCCTGCAGAGAAGCGGCTTCCAGAGGCCGTGCCTCTTGCAGGAGCGATTGCATCCTTGGCGTCAGTCGGCGAGGGACTCCCGAGTGCCGAAAGGAACCTTCCCCCTCCTGTGCAACCCCTTGCAAAACCACAGGCTGCCCCTCCAGCTCCAGAGGAGAGCATGGAGCCGCCCCAGCCGGCCCGCCCCTCTCCGCTTGCTGCCTGGACACACACCCGACACCGGCGGTGTCGAGCCCTAAGCAGCCCCCGGGACCCTCTTGGAGCTGAGCCCCGAAGTTTGTGCGGTGGGTAGCAGCCGAGGCAAGAGTGTCTCTGAGCATGTCTGCTGAGGACCCCTCCCAGCTGGCTGCCTTTTCCAGGGGAGGGGGACCAAGGATCCATGCACAGGAAGCGAACCCCAGGCCCTGACCCCAGCCACCCCCTTAGGGCTCCAGAGGGGAACCGCCAGCTGGAGCTGGAAAATGCGCCAGCCAGACCCCGCGGCCAGGGGTCACGGGGCTTCGCTTGGTTCCCCCGCCTCCTGGATAAAGCAGTTGCAGGGCCGTTACCTTTCCGAGTGAGTGCGGAGGGGGCTCGCCAGCCTTGCAGGAAAGGCCCCTGCGGAGCAGCGGCCCGGAGGGCCTCCGTCCCGCAGAGGAGGGCCGGCCTCGATGCCAGATGTGCCGGAGCAAAGCCCTTTCCCGCCCTGGCACCCGCCAGCTGTGCCGGACAAGCACCCCTCAGCCCAGCCAGCCTGACCGGGGGCCACTGGAAGACCTCTCCCCGCCCGTGAATGAAGGCCTACCTGTGCCCCACCTGGCACCTGGGTGCTGCATCCGTTGCGGCAACTCTTTCCTCGGGGCTCGCGAGGCGCTTTGAAAGCCCCCGTGCTGCCTCGGCTTGCCCTTGCTGAGCCATGGGTTGCTGCCCTGGCGCCCCCTAGGGGCAGTCCCCGGGCTCCCACCGGGCGCGCTCGCTCCGGCAACCGAGTCCAGCGAGCGTGCTCCCTTCCAGCGGTTACACGGGAATGCCGACATATGCGATTTTACCCTGTCGTGGAAATTCCTCTATGAAATGCTTAAAGCCCGCGAGGCAGCGCGTTTGCTTGGATGGGGCTGGCTGCCGCGGGGCAGGGGCAAGCCGGGCGGTGGGGCGTGGGGTGGCGTTCGCTCGAGCAAGCCCGGGGCCCCGGTGGGCCGAGGCTGCAGCCGGCCGGGGCCGGCTCTGCACGCCGTCGGGGACGAGCCGCTTCCGGGAGACAACGGGGGCTTGTTTTCCGCCCCAACTGCTGCTGACACAGCTTTCGGCCTGTGGCTTGGCACGTGCCCCTTTTTCCAAGATCTCACCGGTTCCTTTTGGCTCAGGAAGCCGATGCTTTCCAGAAGGAGGGAGGGAGGGGAAAGATGCAGCCAAGGGAGCTGGGGACAAACTGTTCTTTCGCTGCCGCTGCCCTGAGCGCTCCCGCCCCCCCCCCCCCCCCCCCCCAGCAAGACAAAGGCGGGGAAGAGCCGTTACTGCTCCCGGGGGGGGGGGGGGCGAACAGAGAGGCCTTTCCAGGGAGCTGCAGAACTTTTTGGTTCGCAAAATGCCCCGGCCTGGTATGATGCAACGGTGCTTTTCCGGCCACAGATCCGGGCGGGAACGGAACGTCCTCTTCTCTCCTCGCCTGGAAAAAACCAGCGCCTTCAGCTCGTTTCAGCGGGCGAGAGCGACTTCCATCAGCAGGAGAAGCCAGTGGGCACAGACAGTGTCCCGGCAGATCTGCCTGCAGCGTAAGGTTGCCACCGAGCACAGCCGAAGGGTCGCGGAAGACAAGGCCAGGGCAGGATTTTACCCACAGCCCCGGAAATCTCCATTTCACAGGCCTGGCAATAAGCGCAAACCAGATCGCAGTACACAAACGGGCACACCGGTCCCACTTTATGGAAATGCAGCCATGGGAAACGATCTGGAGGGGAAGCGGGTCAGAAACGAGCCCCCCTTCCACCACCCCCCCCCGGCGGCGACAGAGGCCGGCTGCAGTCTTGTAAGGTTGGTTTCAGGCCCGTCTTGCTTCGGCAGGAGAAGAACAACCAGAAGCCAGTGGAAGGAGGACCTCTGGAGCCTCTCAGAATTGGGGGTTTTGTGCCAGCAGGCCCTGGCTGCAGCGGGCTTCTCCTATTATGGGATGGCCCTGCAGCAGCTTTCTTCAGAGAAGAATATACATGGGGGAAATGGAAGCGAGGCTCATGAGTCAGCAGCGCCCTCCACAGTCCAGTCACTGCAGCCCTGGATTGCTGCAAAGGCCCCCGGCCTGCAGTCCAAAGAGAGGCAGGGAATTCCTCGGAGGAATTCACAGGGAGAGGCGGAGCAGGCCAGGAGGGAAGGAAGCCGGGCCCCTTTGCTCAGGGCCTCAGTGGCGGGGCTGCCCCCTTCTGGCCGATCGGCACGAGCCGGCAGCTCCCCCAGCGCCCGTGCGGAGCGCCTGGCCGGCCGGCTACAGCATGCCCTGGGAAGGCACTTTGCCCGTTATCTTGTTCGAGCACTCCAGGAGGGCGTTGTGGATGTCCTTGGCGCAGGAGATCTGGGACTTGATCATGCTGAGGTACTGGGTATAGGGCAGGCTCTCCGTCTGGACCGCGTCTGGCTTGGTGGCCGTGGGCACGAGCGTCGGGGAATGCTTGGCGCTGTCGAAGCTCTGCGAGAGGCACTCATAGGCCAGGCGCTGGGGGAGGAAGAGGAGGAGGCGGCGGTGGCTGCGTGAGAGCGGGCCGGCTGGACCGGACCGGAGGGCCGCTGCTCCAGCAGTGGCCTACCACAAATCCCCAGGGAAGCTCCACAGACAACGTGAAGGCACAGGCCTTCCTTTCCTTTCGCCTTGCCCCTTTCGCCTTGCCTTGCCTTTCCACTTGCCCCCTGCTGGCACAGGTAGACTGCTTCTGTACAGGGAGGCTCTACTCAGCCTAGTTGCCACTGGTGGGCCACCTTCTCCCACGAAGCTGCTAAATCATCTTTCTGCATGGCCCAGCTTACAGCAGGGGACCCCACCCATACATTAGGTGCTGTGTTAAGGAGGGAGAATGTGGATAGCAGGCCCAGCTCCTCTGCCAGGTCAGGGACTGGGCTGTCTCCCTAGGGCAGCCTCTCACAACTGGGTGCCTTCCAGGTGCGTTGTACTACAGCCCCCATCATTCTCCGCCAGCGCTGGACCAAAATGCCCGAAGTTGCAAGTCAGCACATCTGGAGAGGACCAGCTGAGTCACCGATTTCTCAGGCGCACTTCCTCCCCTCGAACGTGGAACCTACTCGGGGGCACCAGGAGAGGCTGCATGCCGGACCTCCCCAGCAGTCCGACTGCACAGGGGCTGACCAGCTAGCCTGGGGGGGGGGGCTTGAGCCGGATGAGGGTGTGACAGCCCCCCCGCTCATGTCCCAAGCGAGAAGGCTGCTCTGGGGCCACTC
The DNA here is from genome assembly GCF_004798865.1 of Varanus komodoensis. Taxonomy (NCBI): domain Eukaryota; kingdom Metazoa; phylum Chordata; class Lepidosauria; order Squamata; family Varanidae; genus Varanus; species Varanus komodoensis. The sequence goes on from NW_025335760.1 coordinate 1,076,202, forward strand.
ACCAGGCACAGCTCCAACTGGTCGCACAAAGCGTAGAACTCCTCGAGGCTCTTGTCCACGCGATGCACGGGGCCGTCGCTGCTCTTCCTGAAAGGGGGCAGAAGCCAGCTTTTAATTTCCTGCAGCGGGGGGAGCAGGAGAGCCCAAAAGCGGTGCGGGAGGGGAAGCACCGGCGGAGGGCGAAAACTCACTGTCCGCTGTCGATGTTCGTGTTCTGGACGAAGTTCTGGGCAGCCACTTTCATGAGGTTCTGGAGGCACAAGAGGAGAAGGTCCTGCATTGTTTATTTATTTACAAAAATTTGTATGCCTTCCATTACTTCCGTCTCTGGACAGCTTAGAACATTAATCAGAATAAAGTAAATTAACTATTCCACGCTGGCTGAAATCCAATAAAATACAAACAATAAAATCCAATTAATACACATTAAAAGGTCTTGACCTGGTGCCAAAAAACATATAATGATGGCACCAAGCGGACCTCTCTGGGGAGCGCATTCCATAGCCGGGGCACCACCGCAGAGAAGGCCCTGCTCCGGGTACTCCATCTCCCAAGCCGTTGAGGGAAGCGGACCCTGCAGCCCCGTGCTGGCTGGGGGTGCCCGCCCAGCACACCGAGGAAGGCGGGCGACCTGGGAGGGCCTTGCTCCTGATCCCACAAGCATGATTTGGGGCGTGTGGGATCGCCGCACCCGGGTCACCCGCACTCTCAGAGGCCCTGGTCTGGAGGCATTGCAAGCCTCCAGTTCTAAGGGCCGCAGGCTTGAGGCGTGGCGGCCAGAGCCGGGCCTGGGCCTTGCACAAGCAGAGCCCAGCCCTCCCCCATTTCACAGAAAGGAAGGAAGGCGACCCTGAGCAGCCACACTCACCACCCCGAGGCCGACACGATGTGCTGACAGATTGTGCTCACTGATTCCAAGAGCTCCAGGATCATTTCCAGGACTCCGGAACCACGACGGGAAATCTCATGTTAACAAAACAAACACCAGTGTTGGAAAACTGGCTGCCCAACCCTCCAGGATCTGGGCAGTATAAAGGCAAACAGAAAGGGAAAAGTCCATTCTGCTTCAGCTCAATGGTGTCGAAGATATCGATTTGGGAATGAAGCGGCTCCTCGCACCATGCGGGTCATTTCCCTGAAGCTCTGGACATGCGCCAGGGTACCCCCTACCATGGGATCTTGGTTTTGCTCTGCTGCTCTGCTCCCCCCGCTCCCCCAGTTAAAAAAAAAAAAAGGCTCAGCACTGGATACACTCAGCCAAAGTAAGATCCGTCATTCCTTCAGGAGGAATCTACAGCGTGGGGCTGTAGAAAACCTCCCTCTTATCTTTTTAAAATAAAGCAGCTCCGGCATTTTTTAAAGGGCCACCTGCTTGTAAATTTGAAAGAAGGTGATCGTCTGTCCCAGGTGCAGGAAGCCGACAAAGGCAGAAAGTGAGAGCCGCCATTCCTCAAGGCTGGGCCACGACCTACTCCAAAGTGGAGCCAGAGGGATGGATGGGCAGGCACAGAGCACATGGCCCCGGGAAGGCCGGTTCAAGGCCCTTCTCTGCTGCGAGCTGGCTTTTGTTAAATGGCCTTCGCAGAAAAGCCCGGGCACGCCATAGCACCGTTCTTCTGGCACGGGCACGTCAAAGCGTTTTAGCCAGTTTACCCAGGAGCAGCAGAACACATCTTTCAGTCTTGTCCTGTCTTCTCCCCCGGGATGGCAGCTTCCCCCAAGGGTCCTGCGGAAAGCTGCCCTGCACAGAGAGGGAGATCGGCAGACTCTGCTCCTTCCAGCCCGCCTTGAAGTGCTCCTGTTGTTTACTTGCTGTTGTGCATTTGTTTCGTGCTCATCGCCCCAATCCTTAACACTCATTTAGAAGCATCCTGCGAACAACGGATCCAGTGCGCTGCCCCTGAGAGGGCGCGCGGGGAGGCGTTCTCCGGGACGGATCCGCGCCCAAACGGAGACGCTACCCAGGTTTACCCAGGACGGATGCCGAGAGCCCCGAAGGCCCAGCGGGCCCCGGGGCGGCGGCGGCGGGGGAGGGGGGGCAGCAGGCGCTGCCGACCTCCCGCCCTGCCCTGCCCTGCCCTGCCCGGGGCGCCTGCCCGGCCGCTGCGGGAAAGGGCCACCCGCGGCACGCTCCGAAGCCCCGCCGCCCCGCCTCACCTGCAGGCTCTCCTTGAGCTGCGGCAGCAGCAGGCGGAACCGCTGCAC
>NW_025335760.1:1078506-1167762 GCF_004798865.1 Varanus komodoensis
TCCAGGTGGGTGCGGAGTTCGGCCCGACGGCCCAGGAAGCTGCCCGTGGGACCCGCACGGCGCTCCTGCTCTTCACTGCCTCACCCATGCTCCCCGTCTGTCCTCCCGCGCAGGTGCTCGCGACGTGGCCGATGGGAGGATTCCAGTCCGCCGAGCCTCTTCCAGTGCCTGGCTGACAGATGAGCCAAGAGGGCCAAGGAGTAAGTCCTCAGTGAGGAGAGGTGCACCGGACCTGCACGGAGCAGGTCGCTGGGTAGCAGGCTGGGCTCGTGGGGCTGGAGAGCGGCAGCCGGAGGGGCAGCTTGTGGGGCGGTCCAGCCGAGGGTGAGCCCGGAGGGCACGACTCCGGGGAGGGCTGCGGGACTCCAGGGGCCAGCAGTGGGTCTGCAAGGCACAAGCCGCCCCCCGCCCCCCCACACCCCTCTGGGCACTGGGGAAGGCGTGTGGCCTCGCGGACTCTGCTAGCAGGGGGGTGTCCAGGAGGAGCCCCACAGAGTTCGGGGCCTCCTGACTTCGAGGCCGCAGGATCGGTCTTGCCAGGCTAGGAGATCCCGGCCTGCTTGCTTGGTTGACATCGGGGGTGAGGAGCCCCACCCCGAGGGCCCCCTGCCTCTCTGGGGCCCCAGAAGTCCACTCTTCTCTCCCCCAACATCAGGTCAGGGGAGCACTCGGCTTTCCCGCCTTGAAATGCCACTCCTGAAGCGCCCTGCTGCCAGTGTGGGCTGGAGCCGAGCACACACTGGCATTTGCTACAGTTTAGCTGCGCCCACCATGGACCCCCCCCCCCCAATTCCTCTGGGGTGAAATTCAGCCCTCAGGCCGAAAAGAGGCCCACAGCCCTGGCTCGGCAGTGGGCGTTTCCGTGGGTTTTTCAGTGCAGGCTCAGTGACCGGCCTTGGCTGGGCATTCGGAGAAGCGGCTTTGCCCCTCGCTCTTCCGTGCCTTTGCTCAGTGGTGCCCTGCCCCGACAGGTGCCGGGGCTCGGCGGAAGGGCAGCGGGTCATGTTTCACTCTGGATGCGGCCTAGCCCGGGGTCAGGACGGGCCGCTAACGCTGTGCTCTCTGCTCTTGTCTCGACCAGGTCCCCCCGCCGGCGCCATGCGCGGCACCGGGCGCGCCCACCCCGCTCTCTCTGTGTGCCTGTGGCGGGCCCCGTCCCTCTAGCGCCCTCCCTGGCGGGAGCGTGTCGCAGGACGGCGGGGCCCGGCCGAAGGTGAAGCCGGAGGTGGGGGCCGGGGGGCGGCCCGGCGGCCGCTGGAGGGCCAGAGCGAGCCGGTCCGCGGAGAAGCCGGCCGGCCCCTCGGCGGAGGCGCAGCCCGAGCCCAGCAAGGGCGTGGGGCGCTCCCTGCGGCAGAAGCTGCAGGCCGCGGTGGGCCAGTGCTTCCCCATCAAGAGTGCGTCCCGCTCGCCCGACCTCTCGGCGCAGCGCAAGATCCACCTGCGTGAGCTGATGCTGGACACGTGCCCGTTCCCGCCGGGCTCCGAGCTGGCCCGCACCTGGGCCCTCATCAAGCAGCACACGGCGCCCGTCTCGGACGACGAGGCCCTGGGGCCGCCGCCCGCCGAGGACGAGGACGACCGCCTGCGCGAGTGCCGGCGCATCAGCATCGAGCAGGGGGTGGAGCCGCCCCCGAACGCGCTGATCCACACCTTCGAGGTGACCGCCCAGATCAACCCCCTCTACAAGCTGGGCCCCAAGCTCACGCACGGGATGCGGGAGCTGGCCGGGGCGGGCCGGGCCGGGCCGGCCGCCGCGGACGAGGGGGAGGACGAGGACGAGGCGGACGAGGAGGACGAGGAGGAGGCGGCCGCCGCCTCCGCCCTGCTGCCCGGCGCCAGGGACGGGCTGCGCGTCCACACGCAGATCGACTACATCCACTGCCTGGTGCCGGACCTGCTGCAGCTGACGCAGCTGCCCTGCTACTGGGGCGTGATGGATCGCTACGAGGCGGAGGCGCTGCTGGACGGCAAGCCGGAGGGGACGTTCCTGCTGCGGGACTCGGCCCAGGAGGACTACCTCTTCTCGGTGAGCTTCCGGCGCTACGGCCGCTCCCTGCACGCCCGCATCGAGCAGTGGAACCACAACTTCAGCTTCGACGTGCACGACCCCAGCGTCTTCCACGCGCCCACCGTGACCGGCCTGCTGCAGCACTACAAGGACCCCAGCGTCTGCATGTTCTTCGAGCCACTGCTCTCCATCCCCGTCAACCGCACCTTTCCCTTCGGCCTGCAGCACCTCTGCCGGGCCGTGGTGACCGGCTGCACCACGTACGACGGCATAGGGCAGCTGCCCATGCCCGGCGCCCTGAAGCAGTACCTGAAGGAGTACCACTACAAGCAGCGTGTGCGCGTGCGGCGCCTGGATGCCTGGTGGGCCTGACGGCCCCCCCCCCGCCCCCCGCTGCCTCTCTCCCTGCTGGGCCACCGCTGCCCTCCACAGACCTCGCCCTCCGCCCGTGCCGTTGCGGGATTGAGACGGGGGGCTGCCGCCTGGCAGGCCGTGGAGACGGGCTCTGTGGGGCTGCATTCGGAGCAGGGGGCGGAAGCCACCCGGGCCTCCCGGCTGCCTGGGATGAGGCCCAGGGGAGCTGCGGCCCCCACAGGGCGAGAGGCAAGCCCCTGCTGGACAGAGCCCAAGGCCGCCTCGGGCCCCGAGGGGAGTGGGCTGGGGGCCCGAGAGCCTGGCCACGTCCCGCCGCTGCAGTGGCGATCGCTCCCAAGGGAGCTGCTTGGTTTGCTGAGCTGAGCCGAGCCGAGCCTGCGGGAGCTCGGAAGACGAGGTCGGTGGCACGGCGGTGCCTTATCCCTACGAGCCGGCAGGCCCACGCACACGGCCCCGGCCCCGGCCCCGCAGCGCTGGCTGGGCCGCCTGGCACAGGTGTTGGGCATGAGGAGAAAAGCACAAGGTTTGGGAGGGCTCTTTCCAGGCCAGGCTGCCAGATGCAACCGTCAGGCTGGGCTTAATTCGCACCGACTCCGGCACAATCCATTCTGGTTTCGACCCCATTCTCACTAGGCTGCTCCCACAGCGGTGCGAGTTCAAGGACCAGCTTGGGGGGGGCAGCAAATGCCCCTTGCGCACTGGCTCTGGGCAGGGGCTGCGCAGATCTGCCCCCGAAGGTCTATGTAGTGCAGCCCCGGCGCTCTGGGCAGCGGGGAGGGGAGACGCGGGCGGGCTGGACAGACCGAGCACGTCCGCCCGCTCTGCAAGCTTCTGCTTCAAGGCGGCGCTCAAATCTTGCAGCTCCGTGGGGTGTGTGTGTGTGTGTGTGTGTCATTAAAGAGTTGTTTTTTTGTCTGTGGTTGCTTTTAGAGGTTTTTTTTGCCATCACGCCTGTCCCTTCTACAGTTGGGGCTGCAGCTGCTGCAGTGCGGGGCCAGAGGTGGCTGGCCAGACACTTCTTTCCCAGAGGGAGGGCCTGTGCTGCACCGGCAGAAGGGCCCCACAGCCCCCCAGGTAGCACCGCCACCACCGCATGTGTGTCCAGGGCCCAGCGAGGCCCAGGGAAGCGGCTGCCAGGTACAGCGGGCAGGTGGCCGATTTAACGTGCCCGCCCCAGAGGCTGGCAGATTGCAGGGCCGCTCCGGAGCGATTGCCAAGTTCTGAGGTGGGGAAGGTGGCAGTCCGAAGGGGGGGCGTCCCGGCACCCCACCTCCTGCGGCAATTAGCGCTGGTGCGCCAGACTCCTCTGGACACGAGCACAGGCCTCATGCTGGCTCCCCCACCTTGCGTCTACTGTGAAAGAAAATGCATCCCTTCCTCAGCCCCCCATTTTTGCGTGGGAGCTTGTGCTGTGGGTGCTTCCGTGTGCCAGAGAAGAGCCGAAGGAGAGACTCCCCTCCCTGCACCAGCCTCCGCAGCCGGGACTGGTCCCTGCAGACAAGCGCTCATCCCGCGGGCCTGAAAGGCCGCCTCCGGGCCCCAGCGCTGCGTGCGGCTTGCACCCGTCCCGAGGGCAGCTGCCCGGTGGGCCAGGCCCATGTGCCACACAGTGCCCTCATCACGCAAGCGCAGACCGCCCCCCCCCCCCCGGAGCACCACTCCCAGCGGCTGCCTGGGGCAGAGGCAGCCCCGCGGGACGGCCAGCGGGCTGCCTGCCAGAGGGCTTAATTTCACCCCCTCGGGTTCCCCTTGGTAGGGAGGCGCGTGAGCAGGTGCCAAAAATTACAGGACATCCCGTATGGGGAGCGGATGCCCTTTCTCTGCGTGGCACCCCCCCCCCCCCCCATGGTGGGCTGGCTGCTCTCCGGAGCAGCTCACTTCCCACAGCGATCCCCAGACACCTCCGCACACTCCCCACCCTGGGAAACTCTGGAGTGCCACCAAGATGGGGGGTGGGGGGGGGACATCTTCCGGGGTGGGCCAAATAGCGCGTGGCCTCCAGGTGGCTTGGGCCGACCTTCCATCGTGTCGGAATGAATCTCGACCGGACTCCCCGGCCCCCAGGAGCAGCTCATGTCCACGGAGGGCTGGGGCAGGCCTGGCCCCACGCGGGCAGACTGAAAGAACAAGGTGTGTGGGGCAGGGGGAGAGGAGGAGGAGGGAGGTCCGTTTCTCGGGGATGGAACAAGGGGAGGAGCCATAAGGGGGCCGGGCCAGACTTCGGCCTTCCCTCAACTGCGCAGCCCCTTGCCCGAAGGAAGCCCAGCCGAGCGCCAGGTGCAGGATCCAGACAGCCCACCTGCTCTTCTCCCCACCCATCCTGACCGTCTCCCACTCACGCGCCCCTGGAAGCGGATGCAGGGGCACATGGGGCCAATCCTCCACCCTCGGGCACCGCAGCACCAGTTGCCAGGTGCGGAGGCCAGCCGGCCGAGCAGCGTAACGCGGTTCGGCATGGCTCCGCGAACCAACACGCTCTGCCTCCAGCAGCAACACGGGCTCCTCTTTGATACCCCAAGAGCAGCGAGTCCGTGCGTCAAGCCCAACTCAAAGCGAAAACAAAAAGCCAAGCATTTAAAAAAGAAATTAATACAAAATAAGCACAGCTTTATCATAGAGGTTAATAAAAAAGGGCTAATACTTAAATTCTGTATGCCTTTTACAAAGCAAAAACTGGAAGGAAAAAAGCAGCAAAGGAGTCCAACAAAGCAATCTAAAGTCAGAATCTGGAATTTTTTTTGTAAAATGTTTTGTGGTTTTTTTTTTTAAATAACGTATTCATGGTTACCAGCCATAGTCATAACAAAAGTTATTCATAATAAAATGTATCTAAAATAACATTTCTATCTGAAACAGGAACCTTGTCTCTCTACTTTTTAGAAATAGTTCTCTCAGGTCTGTTTTTGTGGCGGGCTGTACGCTATTGTTCCATATACACTTTGGAAAAAGGCCTTTACATTTAAAACAGTTCTTGACGGTGGGGGAGAGGGGGGAGGACGCGCGGTTCCTCCGTACCGAGGAGCTTGCCCAGGTCGGCTGGGGCGGGAGGTGCTTCGTGCTGCGTGACGGCCGTGGCCGGCGAGGGGGCACGGGGTGACCTTGATCCAGAGGCGTGAGACCCTCCTCGTCCCACCTGCCCCCCCCCACAGTGTGATGAGCGGACACACTTTCGCTTTGACACCCCGTTCGCCCCTGCCATGGACTTCACAGAGGCCCGCCCACCCACACCGGCGTGGCCGCTGGACCCGGATGCTTCGGCGTCTCGCCGCTTGCATCGTCCTGCGGGAGAAAGGCATTGGCCAGCCCCCCCCCCCCGCACCTCCTGCGACCGCCTCGTTTCTAAGTCCGGAGGGTCAGCAGTGGGGGTTGGCAGCCACTGCCCCCTCCCTCCTACCCAGCGAGAAAGTTGCGGAAAGCCCAGGAGGTGCAGAGCATGCATCCGGATGCCGGCCCCCGGCCCCGCGTGAGGAGAGCTGCCCGGATCCCCTTCCAGACGGGCCCCCACAGGCCCCCGGCGCAAGTGCGGTCCCTGCCCAGGAACCTCTCGCCCGCGCTGTCCCACGCCCAAGCGAAGGGGGCGGTGGTGCCTCCCAGGCCCCACTGTCCCACCGTGCCGCCCACTCCAATCCCCTCTGGGCCAGCCTGCTCCTGAAAATTCATTAGTGCCAAGAGCCCCCCCCCCCCGCAAAGACGCTGCCCCTCAGCCCCGCGCGGGAGTGGGGGGAGCCCTCCGCCCCGGGAAGCAGGGCTCTGATACGGCCGGCCGGCCCGCCCACCCGGCAGCTCGCCCCAGCCACCTTGAGGGAGACCACCGCGCCCCCAAATCACGGAAGGACCGCCGAAAGTCGACGGCCGGGCTGGCCAGCCTCCTGCTGCCCAGCTCAGAATTCATTAGCCAGGAAAGAATTGTGTACCTGCCTGTACAAGTAACCCGAACCTGCTCAACTGAGAACTTTGCTCCCGAACTGCGGAACTGCTGACGGATCCCCCAAACCCCTCTGAACTGCTTCAACAAAACTTGGCGGACCCCGACCCCAAGCCGCTCCTCCTAGGAGCCGAGAGTCCCACGTGGGCCTCACCAGTGTTGCTCCTGGGGGAAGGGGAGCGAAGGGCGGCCAAGGGGTCCCTCTCCGATCCCCACAGCCACCCCGTCCGGTCCCCCCCACCCATGGGGCAGCACGCGGGGGCGGCTTCATTTTTTTAAAACATGGAACGGACAAGCCTGCCAGTGCCGGTCCCCCCACCCCTCGCCAACTGCCCTTGGTCGGAGGAAGTATTAGAGGCACTTTTGAAAACGTGTCAGCCACCTGAAGCGGGCTGGGCTGCCGCTCCCCTTCTCCTCCCAGGCCGGGCGCAGAGAGCGAGCAGCCGAGTCGGCTCAGACGGAACCAGCTCGCCGTCAACCCCGCAAGGCCTCCTGTGCCCTGTTGCCGCTGCTCCTTCCACGCCAGCCCCACGCCTCCTGGGGGCAGGGGAGACCCTTCTGCCTATGCCCTTGGTCACACTTTCCCCTGCCTTTTGCACGTTTCCAGAAAAGGGTGAGGAAAGGGAGAGGCCGTTGGCATGTAAACGGTGGGAGGGGGCGGAGGAAGGAAAAGCAAACAAGAAAGGGAAGAACGTGGCCCAACCTCAGCCTCCTCCTGCCTCTGCGAGTTAAGCTTCTGGGAGACTCTGCCAACTCCCACATACATCAAAGTATTAAACCAATAGCTGAAGTTATAATAATAATAAAAGATAGAAAAATATTAGAACACAATAAGATGGTAAGATTGTAGTGACAGCTTTTTCTCCCCCATCCCTCCGGCTGCTAGGGAATGCTGGAGGTGGGACAAGAAGGATTCGCCCACCCCCACCGCAACACACCCCGGGAGGAAAGGAGGTTATAACAGAAAAGGGGAAAAAATAAACAGCCACCCGAAAGCTTCACAGGAACACCAGCAGGTCCAGCTTCGTTCAGATGGTGGAAGTTTTGTCGGTGCCATCTGCAGGGAGAGAGAGAGGCAGAAGCAGGTCGTGAATGTGGGACCGCAGCGAGCGGGCGGGTGGGTAGGAGCGTGCGTGGCTGCTGTCTGAACGGAGGGACAAGCCAGCCAGCGAGCCCTGGCCATGGGCGAGGGTGGCTAAATGGCACGCTGCAATCCGCAGGGGTGCTGGCTTCCACTGGCAGGGCAGAAAGAGCTGGCCAGGAGACGCCAGCGGGCCTCGCGGGCAGAACAGCCACGGGATCCAGGCCGAACAGGGCAAGCGCAAGGTCAGCCCTGCCACTGGGGCCCTCCCCACGGGCAGCGAGCGCCGGGCAGCGCTGGGATGGAGAAAGGCTCAATTCCGGCCAGCCACGGGGCTCACTGGGCCACCTGGCGGAGCTGCCGGCCCCTTAGCCGAACGTCTCCCAGGGACGACAGCATCTTCGCCACCTTGAGCTCCTTGAGGGAAAGGCGGTGCGCACAAGCAAGGCAGAGAACCAAGGCAGCCAGCCAACGTCCACTCGAGACACGGGGCGCCGAGCTGCGAGCCGAGATGAAGCGGGCGGGGCAGAGCCTGCGCTCGCCCCTTCTGGTACGCTTCCCTTCCGGTAGCCCAGCGGAGGGAGGCTCGGCCGCCTTCCCCTGGCTCTGGCCCCACGGGCAGAGGGAGGACATGCAGGGCAGGTGAGAGGGGGCCTCCCTCCTGGCGATCCCGCTGGCTCGTCCTTCCGGCTGGCCCCCTTTCAGTCCCTCGGCCGGCTGTTACCGCGCGTTGAGATCCTTGCGTGACCCAGCCTGGGCAACGCAAGGCCAGGCGGGAAACCCTCGCTTCAGCGCCAGCCCACCCCGGGCCTCCCTCTGGGAAGCCAGGCCAGGCCTGCTCTGAGGCGCTGCCCACGCCCCGGCGAGGACCCTCACCGCCCAGCGCGTGCTCCGTCATGCTGAGGCACAGGGACTCCAGCGTAGGGTTGATCTCCAGGTCCGTTCCGGGGAGCTGGCAATCTGAGGGGGAGAAGGGCCGGGTGAACGCTCGCTCGGCTCTCCCGGGGCTCCGCTTCTGCCAGGAGAGACCAGGGAAGAGGGCGGGCTCCCCTGGGGGCCACAGGGTGCCAAGGCACGCCTGCTCTCGCCGGCCCACCGCCCTCTCTGAGTGCAGTGCGGGGAGGCGGAGGCGCAGGCACTGGGGGTTACGCCAAGACGGAGAAGGAGCCCCCCACCCCCGTGTGAGGAAGCCGGCACACTCACCCTGCGGGAACATGAGGATGGCCTGCGGGGAGGTGTGGACGGGTAGCGAGTGGGTCCGCTGGACTGAGCTGCGGCTCTGGCCAGGCATGCTGTTGCTGCCCCCGGGGTTGGCAAACCACAGGTTCTGGGGAGGAAGAGGAAGAGGGAGGGTTTCCGCAGGGGGCCACTTGCGCAGCAGACTGCCTGCCCGCCCCCCATCTTCTGTGGTTCCCTCAGCGAGACAACACTTCTGAGCGCACACACTGGAGCCGCCCCTTCCAAAAGCCCAGCGACTCATCTGGTGCGGCAACACGAGGGCCGAGCTCTCTTTCGGAGACGCCTTTGGTGGCAGCTGCGAGCAGGGCCAAAATGCCAGCAGGCGGAAGCGCTGGAGCCTCACTGCCTGCCGCGGGGGCCTCGGGGAGGCGCTTCAGCTGCTCGGGGGGGCACAAAAGCTGGGAGGCCACCAAGACTCCCACAGCCAGGCCACCGGGGTACCTGCGAGGGGCCAGAGGCGGATCCCACGCTCTAGGAGGATGCCCCCGCTTGCCCCAGCCAAGCAGCTTTCGAGCTGTCGGCATTCAGGGCCCACCCCAAACTGCTGAGGAAACACGACCCATCTTTGCGGAAGGTTCTCCGCCATTACTGGCCTCTGTGCGAAGAACCCTGGTCTGAGGAGGAGCAGCCTGATGGCGCACGCCCAGAGGTATCTGCACGTGGCCCGACTCGCCGTGCCCAGACCATGTTCAGGCCCCAGCGTACCGTCTCTCCTGACGCATCCCACCTGCGCTCCCAGTGCCCTACCTGCCGTCCTTGGCCCCCCAGGTTCGGGCTGGCGAGAGCATGTCGAGGGGAGACGCCACCAATCCCGGCGGGGCTCAGAATCCCAAGGCGGCTTGGCGGGATGGCTCGGGGGGGCATCTGGAACTGCCGCTGACCTCTGCGTGCCACCCCAACCCCCACAGATCCAGCTATGGGGAGAGAGTTGGAACCAAAGGCCCACCTGGGAAATAAGCGGAGGGCGGACGAGTCAGACACAGCTTCCCGAAATGCTGGAAGAGCCACGCGATAGGAATCTTGTCGCCTAAACCCACAGCACGGCGTGAGCTCCTGCGCCTCAATGCCGAGCGGCCGAGCTCTTTGCTGGCGGAAGAAGCCCCCACCTACTCGAAGGCGCTCACCCTGCAGCCGACGCCTCCCTTCCGGAAGGCCCGCCCGCCCCACCTTCCACGGCTGATCCCCGGCCCCGCCGTCTGCGGAGGCTCACCCCTTCTGTGGCCTGTAGCCTTGCATGTCCAGCATGGCCTTCCTCGGAAACGTCCGGAGCAACTTCAGCACCTGCTGCTTCCAGGACAGGAGCCTCTTCTTCTGGGTCTCCGTGAACGCCTGCAGAAACAGCCCAGGACAGCCATGTCTGGGGGCAGCACGGCCGGCACCCTCGGGGTGCGAGCCACCAGGCACGCGCAAGCACACCCACCTCGTGCAGCAGGCACTTCTCTATCAGCTGGAGGTAACTAGTGATGTTCTCCTCGTCGGGCCGGGATACCAGCAATTGCGTACACACTGCAGGCGGAACAAGGGGTAGGGAGAGGACGCGCACACCTGTCAGTCCATTTCGCTGCAAGCAAACGGGCCTCACAATTCAGTGATTATGTAATTGCGCCCGGAGCATGCCGGAAGTGAGACCCCCGCAGTGTCGGGCAGCCCAGCATTCCTCGGGAGGGCGGCCTGTACCCATGGCAGCAAGAGGAGAAGCACCCAACTGCATCCCGCAAGCTCCTGCAGCCCAGGCCGTCCCACGGGTAGGGCGTGTGTTCTGTGTAACCCGTCAGAGCTCTCGTGGCGCACAGGCGGCGGCCCCTGGGCCCTGCTTCCAGACCCCCCAAAGCCCAGCGGCACCTTGCCAAGGACAGCCAGCACAGCTGGGGAAGGGAGAGTGCCATGCCCTCTGCCCGTAAATTGGCTCCTCTCATGCTGGGGATGGGGCGGCAATCGCAGTCCATCACACCTGCGCAAGGGCCGCTCCTCCGCCATGGCAGGACCGGTGCTTCAGCCCGCCTCCACCCAGCCCAGCCATGCCACATTTGGTCTGCCCTCCCCAGCATCCCCTCCAGCTCCAGAGTCCCTGCCGCCACCAGCAGTGAAAGGAAACGAGGAGGGGGATCTCAGGCTGCATGGCAACACCGTCCCTGGCCCGGGGCCAGCACACCTTTGCCCATCACGCGGGTGAACTGTCCGGCGATGTCCCCTTCCGCAATGGGTGCGGCCCCCGACTCCCCGTCGCAGGGCGAGCCGCTCGGGGGTGGGAAGGTGTCTGCGGCCGTCTCCTTCTCCTCAGCACTGCCGCCGCCACCACCGCCACCGCCCTTCTCCAGGCCCAGCTTGGGAGCGCCACGCTGCTCTGCTGCCAACTGCTGGCCCTCCTTGGAGGCCGCCGCGGCCTGCAGGGTGTGGAATGCCTTGATGGGAGTGATGATGATCTGCTGCAGTTCCTGGAGAGCGTTCCACAAGTTCCCACCTTCCAGGATATCCTGCCAGGAGGAGGAGGGGAAGAGAGAGCAGAGCATGGCGAGAGCAAACCGAGCAGACTTTCCAACGGGGCCCTCGCGTTTGTCCTTTCTGTGCAGCGGCGGGTTTGGCGCAAGCTGAGAGGCCCTCCTTTGGAAACACAGCAGGTCAGCGGGGGCCTCCCATCTAGTCTGACCCCCGGCTCCAGCCGGCTCCACTTGTGGCACGCCAACAAGAAGCACTTCTGCCCGCAAGCACCATCTTGCATCGTCCCAGCCTCACACCTCTTTGCCACAACAAGTCATTCCGCTCCGTGGAAAAGCCAGGCATAAAAGGTAACGAGGAAATGAAGCAGCAAGTCTCAGCCCAAACTACAGGACCCGGCACCACAAGACGGGGCGGGGGCCTCTGAATCGGGGGGCCTTCAAAAGGGCAAGTGAACGATGTTACGGCGGAAAAGGGCACCCAAGGGGACTCGCCCTGCTCTGCCTCCAGCGTCGGGGCACTGAAACACCAGTTGCCCGGAGAGGAGGAGGAGGAGAGGGCGACCTGCCTGTGGGCTTCCCGCAGGCCTCTGGCTGGCCCCGGGGGGAACCAAGGTGCTGGACTCGCTGGGCCGGTGAGCCAATCTGGCAGGGTTCCTTGCACATGCCGTCACGAGGTAAGAGCCCTGCCCTTCGCAGGTGAGCCTGCACGAACCCAGAGCGGCACTCCAGAAGTTGGAGCAAGTAGCGCCTGCACAGCTGGGGTTTCAACAGTTCGAAATGAAGAAAGGGCTTCCCCTGCAATCATGAGCTGCGCCACCACGGAAAGGCAAAGGCCGTCGAAGGTATAATCCCAGTGGGTATTCCTCGCCTCTTGCGCCCTCCTCGCGCTTTGCCTCAGAGCAGTGGTGGGGCTCAAACAGCCCTCCACCCCCTGTTGGACTGCAACTCCCATCAGCCCAGGTCAGCAGACACAACCGTGAGGGATGGCAGGAGCAGTAGCCCAACCGCATCTGGAGGAGCACGTGTTCTGTATCCCGTACAGAAAATTTTCCAGCACATTCTCTTTCCACAGGGGGAAAAAATCCTTTTCAGAAGTCCACCAGGGGCAATTTTCCCCTTCCAGGATTTCAGGGCAAACAGGAGGGTTCCCTTACCTTCTCCAGAGACTTCAGCACACTCTGCCTCTCCCGCAGCTTCTGGATGCTCAAGGCAATTTTGTGCCGTGCTCCTTTGGTTACATTCTGGGTCAGGGAAGGTTGGAAAAAGGGGGGTGAGCAACCCGCCAGGAAGTGCGCCCACTCCTCGGCCTCCAGGGAGACAGCCCCATCCCAGGAAGGCACGTCAGGCACGCACGCCCCTCTCCACCACAAAGCAGCCACAGGGGTTCAAATATGCATGCGCCCGGCTGCGTTCTGGACCAAGGCACCAGCCCGCTGGCTTCTTGGACATGGGAAGTGCTCCTGCAGGAGGGCTTATCAGAGAACATTCCCGGGACGCGTCCCACCCAAGGGAGGGTCGTGCACGCAAAGGGCAGCAGCTGTGACAAGAGCTGCGTGCTTCACCTCGCAAGCGCCTTGTGCGTTACCTGCGACTCCAGGTGCTGCTCTGTGAGGGTCATCATCTCCTCGTAAGTCATTTGGGAGAAGAGGGCTGCATATTTGTGGAGGCGAAGGCTCTTCAGCCAGGTAGGGACATCTGTGAAGAAGGGCCAAGAGGTAATTCAGGAGAGCCTTGCCATGAGCTAACTGCCCAGAGAGAGCGAGCGCTAGCCCAGTTGCTGGCCCAGAAGTTATTACACAAAGCTACTGAGCAAACCGCACTCAAACACACACGCAAAGGTGTCGAAGTTTATGTCCGGCAGGAAATTTATTTAGTATCTTTGAAGCTGATTGGGAGCCAAAAAAGGGCGGGTTAGGGCTGAGGGAACGTGCCTGCCAAAGGCCTCTGACAGACTGTGCACTTCTCCATGAATCTCATTCTCGGATTTCTATCAGGCACCACGCAGTCTCCCGCTCTTCAGAACACTGCCTGACACTTCAGCAAGTGGAAGAGGCACCACTAGGCTGCAGAACTGGATTGACTCCCCAGCACTTCTACTTTGACCTGAAGCAGCAGAGGCGAGACAAGTCCCCTGCCTAGTTTCAGGAGCCCACGTACCAGCATCTGAACCTGGTGCCTGGTTCAGCTGTCCACACTGAGCTAGGAAGACTGTCTAATGTGCCCTTGTAAAAGGCGGCTCTTGTCAAAAATGCAGGCCAGCAAAGAGAGTCCTGGCACTGAGGTCTGTTGGGATGGAAAGTTTTTCCAGTTGTAGCTCAGGCTCACTGGACCAAGTCTATCAAAACCAACCAAGAGTCTTCCGGCAGCTTGGAAACTAACAAATGTGTCCTGGCATAAACTCTAGTGAACCGCGTCCATCAGGCCATCTTGTCGGCCTTCAAGAACCTCTGTTGTTTTTGCTGTAACAGACTATCATGGTCACCCTTCTGGAAATTGCTACCTCAGCGATCTTTCTCAAGCAAGTAAGGACCCCTTGTTTTATATGGCTTCTGTATGAGGACGTGTTCACGACCCTCTCTTGAACCATCATGTCTCACGGCAGGGCAAAACTGGCAAACTGATGTGTGTGCGTTGCAGGCAGACAAAACACACACAGAGTAAACAAAGGACAAGAAGAAGGACGGTGCGGGCAAGACGGGCATGACTGAGTGAGGTGTAATTTTAAGAAGCGCGAGAAGCCCAAACAAAGTCAAGATGCAGCAGCACGTGATCAGAGAGGTTCCTGTGTGAAACCCCCCCAGGCCCAGTACGGGAACGCCGTCAGCCAGGCGCAACGTGGCCTCATACCGCCCGCCAATCAGCGCCCACTCCCCCGGCCTCTCCGTTACCTTTCATGCCGCTGCCATCCTCCTGGAAGGTGTTGCGGCTGCCGGGCTGCTCTTCCGTCTGCTCACTGCCTGAGGAGGCCACGCTGCTCTGGGGCGAGAGGGGTGCATGTTCTCCACTGGAGATGAAGGCTGGCCGGGCGCCCAGCTCCTCCACACTCAGCCACTCACTGGGGACCTGCTGGCTGGTCGGGATGAGGGACATGGAGCGCTTCAGCGGGCTGGGGTGGATCTGGCAAGGGAGGGCTGCAACCGGAGAGGAAGAATCAGGACCTGAGCCACGAAATCATCGGAGGAGTGCGCCGTCTTCTTTAGAAAGGGAAGTTTAAGGCTGGGGGCAGTCCTAGCTCCAAAGAGCAGACCTTGGGGTAAAGGACTAAATGACAGGCTCTGAAGTTATGAACAACTCACCACCGAAAAGGAAAGGAAAGGAAAGGAAAGGAAAGGAAAGGAAAGGAAAGGAAAGGAAAAGAAAAGAAAAGAAAAGAAAAGAAAAGAAAAGAAAAGAAAAGAAAAGAAAAGAAAATGTGGGTCCAGTCAGTGAAACTGACTGCTATGACCATTTGAAGGAATATTCTGAGAACTCCTCCAGGCAGGCCTGGGGCAACCTCAGCCTCACTGGCTGCTTAGGCATCATGAAAACTCAGCGCCAAGCATTTTATGCAGGACTATGCAGGACCAGTGCCTAAAACTATGACAGCAGCTCCGCCAAAGTGAGTTGAGTGTAGTAATGAGAGTTTTCCAGCGAGAATAAGAAAAAAGAATAGCCTGACATTTCACAGGCAATGGAATACTTTTAACCCAGAGATGGGAAAGCACTCTCCAGCTTGCTCAGCTCAGCTCATTTCCAAGTTTTTTCCTCACAAACCAGGAAATACTTGGGTTCATTTTCAAACCAACTAGAATTTCCATAACTTTCTTGAGGGAGGCCTTCAAAGCAAATACCGGGGCTCAATCCACCAGGATGCTTTTCTTCACCAGGGAATTACTTAGTACTTGTTCCATTCAACCTGGTGTGACTTGCACAGGAAAACGCCTTATTGGATTGTGCCCTTGGGTTTTGTGGAAAACTGGTGGGGGCGCCCCTTGGGAGGGACATTCCGAGGAACAGTGTACTGAGATGCCCCCCCTTCTGCTTAGCAGCCCTGCTCTCCACACCTGTGTTTGCATTGCTCCCGATACTGTTGATGGCCGACGGCACCGAGCCCGAGGAGTGGAAGGACATGTGCCCATTTTCCCGAGGTGGCTTCTCCTGCCAGCCGTGTCCCAGGTCTCCCAGGCCTGTGTCCACCGGACCTTGCCACTCGTCTGAGCCCTGGCGCGAGTGGTACGCGGTGTCAGGGCGGCCCCTGCTCTGGCCGGAGTAGCCGCTGGACAGGCGCTCCTCGAGGTGGCTGAGCCAAAGGGCCAGGGAGTTGCGGTCATCCAGCGTGGTGGCCGGGTGGATGAGGGCGTAGGAGAGGAGCTGCCTGCTCTCCTCGATGAAGAGGTTGCTCTCGATGGAGTAAGCCAGCACCTTCTGCAAGAGCGTCATGTACTCCGACTTGGCCTCTGCGTTGCCGGGCTGGAGAAGCGGCAGGTGGGAGAGGAGCAGCGAGACCACTTTGTCCTTTGGCTCTTGATGCCACTGACTGATGACGGCTGCCGGAGAAGGAGACAGGGAGAGGGGGGACAAGTTACAAGCAGCAGCTCATGCAACGGGGGTCCAGGAATCACTTCCAGGGGCTCCCGTCTCAGCCCCTCTACACAGAGGCAGAATCCAGCACGCCCAGACACTGGCAACAGCTTTCGGTGGTACGTACATGGCAGAGTCGTACCTGGGCCCCACCTGCCGCAGCAGAAGCAGCCTTGCGACGCCTCGAAGGCTAACCAATTCGCCATCGCCCTAAGAAGCTCGTTGGTCTTGCAGGTGCCACAGGACCCGTGGCTGCTTTGACTACGTGTGGCATTTCCAGAGTCGTGTCAGCAACGACGCAGTGAGAGCCTTGCTGTATCAGACCAAGCGTTCCTCCGGAGCAGCCTGCTGCTGGCACCGCAGCTCTCGCAGTGACCACCCAGCTGCCCCGGGGGCCCCACAGGCAGGACGCGAGTGCGCAGGGCCTTCCGCCCAGCCTCCCGCTGTGAACGCTCCAGGGAGCTTCGGCCACCAGGCAAGGCAGAAGCACACTGGCCCCTTCTGGGTGTCCACTGCTAGAGGACCGCACTGGCTGCTTCTCCCCCCAGCTCCACTGTTCCATAACTGGGAGGCCCAGATCTGTAAGCTCTGAAGGCAGGAGTGGCAGCTGCCTGGATCATATGGCCCCTGGGGGGATGGAACTGCGTTCACACGGATTGGAAAGATCGGATTAAACTTGTGAAGACTTTTGGCCCTAATTATCTGCTCGCTGGAGAGGCAAGTGCCACAGGGTAGTCACCCCTAACATGTATCTGTCCTACAATCTTAACCTGAAAGGAACTGTAGATTAGCTCCAGTGCAATCACTTTCTTTTGCCTTCAGTTAGGAATAGACCACAGACTGCTTCTCTACACACAGTTTTTAAGTGTGTGTGTGTGTGTGTGTGCGCGCGCGCGCGTGCAAAGCATGAATTGTGGAAAGTGAATGCCTATGAACTCACAAAGCTGGAATTAGCTGCATGGGCCCTTCATGGCCAACCCTGAGGTTCTGTGACATTATGCTCCATGGCATTATGAATGGGGAGAGGGGAGTTACGGATGGGGAAGGAGAGGATAAAGAATTCTCTCTTCTGTCATAATACCAGCACTCACTCAGTTACTGGCAGTAGGTTAAGGCCAAACAGAGGAACGATACAAATTAATGCATGTAAATCGCCACCACAAGACGGCAATGAGCCGGGGCGCCTTTCAAAGAAGATGCACTAATTCATGGAGGTCCAGCAACAGCTACCAGTCACAACCACTCAACCCACTCTCCACGTTCAGGGAAAGCGGCGCATACCTCCAAACGGCAGGTGCTAAGGGGCAAGGAGGTGGGCAGGCACGGGCGAGTGCTTGCGTATCCTGCTTGTGGGCTGCCAGAAGGCGGGTCATGGCCACTGCTAGGGACAGGCTGCTGGACTAGAGGCACCCTTGATGTGATCTTCCATGGTTCATCTTTTATGAAATGGCCCACGGCCTGGAGGACAAAATCAAACTGCATCCGTGGAGTCCTAAAAGGCCACAGGAAGAAGGCGCTAACTGGTCTCTGTCATGGGCGACCGTGATGCTACACCTGCCGATTATTTTCGGCGTCCATATCTATCCGGAGGGACTTGCCAGCACGGCCATCGGCATCTAGCACAGACATCCTGCCCAAGTCAATGAAGGATTCGCTACTTCGGGCTGGTCCTGGTAGCCGAGTAGAAAGTGCTGGCTGCTCTGCCACCCCCGCTCCCATGCCGTGCCTCCGGCTTCAGGTTTTGAGCTTGAACCTTGCATGCTAGCCCCACACCTGAGGCTAGGAAGTGGGGAAACATGTCCCTGCAGGATTAGCAGTGTGCTCAGGGAACTTCGGCAGCCCATGACAGAACACAAATTTCCATTTTTCTCCTCTGCCTTGGGGTGAGGTACTGGAAATCCTCCCCCCACCCCGCAGCACCTGTGTGGTGCCTTTAAGCAGGACGCAACGGCAGCCATGATGGCCAACCCATCCCATCATGGGCGCATTCCCACAACTACTGCCACGAGAGCGGCTCCTCTGGATCCGGCCCTCCAGGCCACCGAGTGGCCAGGCACCAGTTCCAGGAGGCGAGCGGACGACGTACCTGCGCTGTTGGCCTCGGATTCCAGGACGTGGATCTCAGAGCAGTCTGCCAGCGAGTGCTCCAGGCACAGCTGCAGGAAGCGGGCTTGGGTGCGGGAGATGCGCTTGAGAAGGGAGAGCAGGGCCACGGTCTGCTCACATTCATTCCAGCCTTTGAACCAGCCCGTGAGGATGCCCACCTGGTCCCGGAACATCATGGTGGCTCACGCCTCGGGCTTAGCAGCAACCTGCCCACCGTGGGGTCAAGGGGAGCTCCAGGGCGGGGGAACCCCTCACATGGTTCCGACTTCCAGTCTTGGCGTTCAGGACCAGGGTGCAAACCGAGACTCCAATTCTCCCGTCACCAGAGAAGCAGGATGGCATGGAAAGGGAGGCTTTGCTGTTGCCAAGGTTAGTCTACAGACCGTCTGTCGTCAAGATCCTCCCTCTTTCTCAGGCAGACTCGGATCCCCCTGCAAGAGAGAAAGCGGGCCAAGTGTAAGGACCTTCATTTCCCTCTCTACGAGTCTACACCCCACAGAAATATGCTGCAAACACGCAACTCCAGGCGCAGACAGAAAACAGTCGGAGGAATCTACTGCCCAGAAGTGCTGTTTTGTGCAGCACAGCAACAAGGAAGAATCCGAGCCTAGCAACTCGCCACCCACACTGGGTTGTCCTTGTTGTGCAAGCTCCCCAGAGACGACTTATACTGAGCATTAAGAAAGGAATCTTTGAAAGAAGTATCAGCTCTTTCAGTGGGGATGCGAGACAGGTCTGGAGCAGCGGTGTTCAAAGACAAGGTCGGGGAGTCTCAGGAGAAAGTCTGCAAGGACAACAGTTGTGGACAACTCGCCTCAGTACTTTCAACAGCAAAATGCTGAGTGGGAGTGTTAAACCCACCAGTGGAGACGGGTTTACCATCACTTCAAGCACGGCGCTAACCCAGAAAGGCCAGCCCAGGCCACGAAGGAAAACAACTACCTCAATCTGATACACACGTTTTCCGCCCCTTCACTGCGCTTACAGAGGGAAGAGTTTCTAGCAGTCCGTGCAGGGCTGACACCTAAGCTGACTCACAATAATTTGGAACCGGCACCTACCAACACCATTTTTCTAGCTTACACAGTCTTTTCTAAAAACAGACAAAGAGTCCCTGGCCTAAACAATAACAGCCCTTATCCCCAGCTAAGTACATGTCAACAGCGCATATTCATCTCACATTACTGTTACCTCCCCACTTTTGGTTTTTCTGCCCTGTGAAAATTTAAACCTTTAAGTCTCTCGGGCCAAAGAGCTGCACTGTCCTTGCTTACGCCAACTGCTGCATAAGGGAAGAGAGATGAAGACTCTGCCCCAGGGGCAACATCTGAAAAGGGTGCAGACGACTTGCTCAAGGTCAGAAGCCATCACCACCCGCCACCTTCTTCTACTCCTCAGCACCCAGGATGCGACCGACGGTCTAGGAAGTTGAGAGGGGTCCTTCTGGATAAGGGCTCCCTTACCCAAGTCCCTGCTGCTCATCGGGACAGATGAAAAAATCGAGAAACGGAAACGCCACATCGATAAATGTAGCACTAGCGCTGCGGCTCTCTGGATGTTGTCAAGGCCTTTAA
Organism: Varanus komodoensis; assembly: GCF_004798865.1. Classification (NCBI taxonomy): domain Eukaryota; kingdom Metazoa; phylum Chordata; class Lepidosauria; order Squamata; family Varanidae; genus Varanus; species Varanus komodoensis. Next base: position 1,097,813 of record NW_025335760.1, read on the forward strand.
CAGCAGAGAAATCTTTCACTTAAGGGGAAGGGAAGCAGCCCCTAAAACCATGCTTCTATTAAAGCTCTTATATAAAAAGCAAGCATCTGTCCTTTTAAAAAAAGAGAAAGAAAATACAGAGGAAATGGCTGTCTGGGTCCCTCTATTCTCTGGACACTATAATTAGAGCTAACCAAAGCAAGCACGATCCCCAAAGAAAACAGCGAGGAGAAGTCTGGAGGAATAGCAAGGCAGCTGGCCCTAATTATACCTTCAAAAGAGAAGGAAGACACACCAAATGTCATCCACAGCCACATGGCGTGGAGGAGGGAGATACTGTGCCGTATAGGTAGGGATCACAAGCACGACAGAGAAGGGCACCAGCAGCTAAGTGGAAGAACACAAAGCTGAAGACTGACAATACTCTGCACCGCTCAGCCACAAAGTGTAGATGGGGCAAGGCAGGAAGGACTAGAAAAAACCCAGTTTCTATAAATATGATAGCTATACACCCAGTTTTTAGTATTTTCACAATTTTCTAAGGTAATGGCACCTTACCGTTTGATAGTCGTTTCTCAAAGTTTGCCCAAGGGCAGGAAAAGTATTTCCATTATGTAAACAAGCGAGGGCTAAAAGCCCTGGACATTACAGGCATGTTCCAGTGACTCAGCTAAACAGCTGCAATGTATTTCACAAAGCATCGAAATGGGCAGAGCTGATCAATTTTCTCTTGCGTTGTAAAAGAGCAAGGCTAAAACCAAAACAGGTTGCCTTCCCAGCAAACTGCCAGGGCATTTAACTGGAGAAAAAGGATGAAGAACATAAACTTCCGTATAGCCTGAAGTGCCTGATCCTGCCAAATCTTGAAAGTTAAGCAGGGTCGAAATCTGTATAGATGACTTAATGTTGTGAACCGCCCAGAGAGCTTCAGCTACAGGCGGTGCAGAAATGTGAATAATAATAATAATGAGGAGGAGGAGGTGGTCTGTGGCTCCCTACCATCTTGTAAGAATAGCATCTTCCCCAAGCTGGTGTCCTCCAGTTTCGGTCGTTCCCAGTCAGCATGCCCAATAGCCAGGCTGGCCAGAGATGGAGGCGGCAGCAGTACAACAGACAGGGAGGGCACCTACTTGGAACAGCTGGCAAAGCAAACTTCTGTTCCTCACAGCTGAGAATCAAAATTTGGAAAACACAGCGGCTAAATCTGTAAATCAGGCAGCAAAAAGGCCGCTCAGTTGATCCCCAGGTTTCCCAACTCAGAACTCCCTTTCAGGACTCCAAGGGCTCCGTCACACTACCTGGAGCGAATGACACCAGCACCTTTGGCCCTACTGCAGCAGCACAACTGCATTTCCTTAGAACAGCAATGGGGAACTTGTAGTCCAACAACATCTGGAGGGCGCAACCCCTGCCTGCCCTTGCCAAGCCAAGGGGAAACTGCAGCTCAGCCTATCCCAGAGGGCTGTGGGCTGCCCTCTGCCACCTCAGAATAAAGCAGTCACACTGCAGGGCCAAGAGCAACATGCTGGGGAAGAATACAGTTGACCTCAGAAGGGAGATGCTCCAAAGCCTTGCTTCATTTTATTTTATTTTATTTTATTTTCTATACAGCCCAGTAGACAAAGAATGCTAAGTACTGAATAACAGGTAATAAATATAATAAAACACAATATAAAACAGTAAAACATCTTAACCTTACATTAAGAAGTTAAAGCCACATTTTAATGACAGTTAAAACTTATTCATACTGCGAAGCCTGCTAGCAATGGCTGGCAATTCCACTCCCATCTGTACTTGGAGCTAACAAATGTCTCAGGACAAAGGCAGAGGTTTTTAACCTGGTGCTGAAAAGACAGCAATCCGGTGCCACGCGGGCCTTGGTGGGGCCCCCCTCCATCATTTGGAGACGCCCTTCCTGCTTGCTGCCACCAGCCAAGCCTCCCTTGGGAGTGGCACTCGGAGGAAGGCCTTGGATGTACCTCATGGTTAGATGAGGTGGTTCTGTTAGGTATTATGGCCACCAGCCACGCAGGGCTTCACACATAAAAAGCAGCATTTGGAGCTGAGCTGAGAGGCACACGGGTAGCGAGCACAAACTGGGAAATCTGGAGTTAGTGGTTCAGACCGTCTGGTCCCAGCTATTAGTCTGCCACGTCCTGCACGAGCGGCAGCTCCCAAACCATCTGAAAGGGCCGCCCGACACAGGGTGCACCTCAACAATCTATTTCAGGTCACACACACGCACAAAACAGAAGAAGCACAGTGTGTTCTTTGGTGCTGCGAAACAGATTCTCTCCGGACTGTTTCCTCACAAGAGCCTTACAGGAACATGCAGGGCCTAATATCGCCCCGTCCCAGATAGCTGGTCTTACTTGTGCTGCAAAGATGCCCAGCAAAGCCCAGGAGTATCTTTCTCCCCTGCCCCAGCTTCACAGAAGGGGGTACTCCTGAGAGTGGTGACCATTTATTCCAGTCTTTAAAAGATATGCGGATGACACAAGTCAGGCAGAGCCTCCTGAGTGATCCCTAACTCCGTTCACTCATGTTCCTGTGAACAGTCTAACACTAAAGCCAAGGACTGAATACTGGCTGCGGCACAGTGATCCTTTGCCCAGGTTGTTTGAGCAAACCGAGTCACAGATTGCTTTACTTGAGTTGTCCTCTCAGTGGAGACTCTTTGCACGAGCCTAGCCCAGTGCATCTATACACACACGCACACCAGCCAATTTCTCTCTATGGAAGCACAAGCGAACAGGTTCACAACTGAGCAGGCAGCCCAGAAGATAAACAGCAGGCCAGCCCTGGCCTATCGCCCTTGCCTCCTACCATTCATACAGCACCACATGCAAAGCGGCCCGTGGCATGCCAAGCTGATGCTCCGTGCTCAAGTTCTCCTTGGACGCACTCCTTCCACTAAAAAAAGAGGGTGCAATCCAATGTACATCCCGACAGAAAAAAACAGGCCTACAACTCCCAGCACACCCCAGATCACTATGCTGGCTCAAGCATCCTGGGAAATGCAGGCCCCCTTTACCTGTCCATGTTGAGAAGGGTAAAACAACCACCATGAGGTTATGTTCTGTACCTTTGAACTAGCTGGGCCTTCTTGCAGGTGAAGAGTTACAAGACACGGTGCAGAGTATTTCTCTACAGGGACTTCGGGATTAAGACCAGTATGTGAAAAATAGGTGGATATTACGGGAACACGGCATTTGGTTATCGAGTGTTTGTGAGGCGAAAGACATGAATGAAATGCTGTCACATCCAAACACATAAAACAGTGCTTATGTGTACTACACTTCATTTCTGCAAACAAAAAGCTAATACAGTTAGACCATAATATAGTCTGTGCATTTTCATTGTTAGGACTCCAATCAATAACATTATAAAAGTTTACAGAACAAACCTTCCACTGAAAGATGAAATTTTGACAAGCCCTCACCCTTCAATGACACAGAATATGGCCCCTCGTGATCCCTGGCCCAGTGGCAACCAAAACCCCCTCTCAAGTTTCCTAACCTGCTGCAGCTTTCTGGTTCCAGTTTCTAGGCAGACATAAGGATGATAGACTCTCACAGTCCTGTTTTCTCTGCCTTGATTAATCTAGTTATACAATATTAGTATAAGCTAGGAAATCTGAGGGGGAAAACTAATAAAAGAGGGCCATAAGGATATAGCTAAATTAAAGCAAGAAACCTTCCACAGTGACTTTGCCAGTCTAGAACTAAGTCAACTTTAGTGAAAACTGACTACATTGTCTAGACTAGTAACTTCCATAGTTTGCATGGAGGTCTTGCAATGGAGCACGGTTCTTACACACCAGAGATGTGTAAAGTGTGTCACATTCTAATGACAACCTGAGGCTCCCAAGGCAGATGTCAGCATTACCAAGAGCATGTTGTCCATTAGTCCTTTCCTGCCGAGGCCCCAAGACATGCAAGGAAACAACAGTAAATGTTGGTGGGAAGGGAAGCAATTATTTCAGGAGTTAATATATTTTACACCTTGGGTGTCGCCATCAGTTCATCTCCTTAGGGCAGGACAAAATGGTCCATTCCACAGGGAGATCAGAACCTGCTGGGACTCCATGGTCCATGTCCACCAGAGCATTGTCATTGGAAAGGAAAGCATGCGTGTCATTCCACACGTGGTAGCATCAGCTGGACATGAGAACAAGCTGCACAGAAGAAATGATGGATTTGTGGAATTGACGCAGGGTGGGGGGAACAATTCAGACAATCGGCTGCACAGAAGATGGAGCAGATGTTCAGTATAAATCGCCTTTTAATCCAGAACCCACTGGACAGAGGCCTTCACAATTTACACAGCACTAGCGGCATATCCTGCTCTCCTCTGTCCCGACAAGAAGAACAGCAGCATATGCACCCGCCAGCACCCCAGCAGAGAACAGCAATATGCTTCCCACATGAGAGGCTCCGCAACTACCTACCCTATACCTTCACCATGACTTCAGCTTTTCTTTTCTTGAACAAGTAGTGTGTTTCTTTCAGCCCTGGTTGCTCCCAGACCCAAAAGCAGCGGCAGCAAAAGGGAACTCTCCCACTCCTTATTTGCCAGGCTAAGTATATGATAACAAAAAGCACTAATAAATTCCTAAAGAAGAGCTGTAATAACAAAAACAAGGCATTTCAGTCCGTTACGTAGCAATTCGATAGCAACAGCTATGCAGAACTAGGTGCTGGTACATTCCAGAAAGAAAATAAAGATATAGAACAGAAAGAACCCAATAAGTCATGACAGAATCTGCAATATAAAGCAGCAATAAGGTCCCAGTATGAAATGTGCAAGAAGCAAAGTGAAGATGGGAGTTCCCTAGCAAGTTGCAGGAGAGACGTTCAATGAACTAGCATGAAGTGGGAAAAGGAGTCATACACAGAAAAGAAAGGAGGTTTCCATGTTGGAAAGCAGGCCCTAGTTCCACACTGAGAAGAAATGTGCCAAGTCCCCTTCAGGTCTCAATCCAGCCCCAGGTAGCACTTCACCTTTCCTGATTTCCAGTTTTTTAATGAGAGTTGCCTATTTATTTTCTGTATGTTGTGATTATTCCACCCCAGTTTACAAGTGCTGCAAAAGGAACTGCGGGGGGAGGTTCTAATGGAGAAAATAACAAATTGCTGGACTGTGATCATCTTAGCTCAATCTGATTATACACTGTTGGACAGCCATGGCTTGTGGCTAAACCCAATAACATTTCCAAAGTCACATAATAACCTGAGAAAAAAAATCTTTCCAACAGGATTCTTAAATAAACAGTGACACAAGAAGCATCAGCATGAAGCACATTTGGTGTCTGAGGATATTAACATTCTTAAAGTTGTGTTCCTGCAGAAAGACAAGTGAAGTTGTCTGGGGAGACTCAGTAGTCATGGAAAGTTTCCGAATCAGTGTAGAGGTAAGAGCATAGATAAAAGTATCATAGCTAGAATAGCTGGTTAATAGTTAATGCTCCAAACATAGGAAAATGAGTAGAAGGGATTTGGGTGCAGGGTGAAAGCAAGCCTCTGCTAATAATGACAAGACAACTTTTAGCTGGAAAACCCTGGGTTTGGGGCACGAGGAGAGGGGAAAGCGACAGCCCCTATCCAAAGGAGAGATCTCGTTAACTTTTGGTCAAAGGACACCACTGGAAATGGGACAAGGGAGTGAAAAAGACAAATCCATCTAGGGTTAGGAAGGAGAGGGGTATTGAACCTCCACATTAAGCGTATTAAGCGTTTTTCGCAGCAGAGGGAGAGGGGGTGAAGAGAAAGTGCCAGCTATCAGAGCTGGGAACAACACGCCGAGCTCACGGGAGCAAAAGCCACGGACCTCTGCCGGGATGCTAGTGCTCCGGCCTATACGCCTGGCGCTACCAGCCCCCCCCCCCCCGGAAAAAAAGCCCCGGACCCCCCCCCTTTTTTGGGGGGGGGGGGCGAGGGGCGCCAGCCACAAGGCCAGGCAGGCGAGCGGGGGAGGCGGCTCGACGAGAGGCCTGCGGATCAGCCCAGGGGCTCGCGGCGGGCCGGCGCCTCCCCGTCGCTCGCCTCCCGCATCGCCGACGCGGAGGGGCAGCGCCCCCGGACCGCCTCCCCGGGGCCCGCAGCCCCCTGCAAGCCCCCTCGAAGCAAGCGGGCGGCGGGCGAGGGGCGCGGGGCGCGACCGAGGGGCGCAGCCCCGTCCTGCCTCCCGCTGCGGGGGGGCGGGGGCGGGCGAGGGGGTCCGGGGAGGGGCGTGTCCGTCTCCAACGCGGCCCCCGGGGGCGGGGCCTCCCTCGCCTCCTGAGGGCGCGGGGGAGGGGCGGCGGGGGCCGAGGGGGCAGGAGGCCCGCGCTCGCCGCCGCTCCCCCGCCCGCGCCCGCAGCCGCACTCACCGTCGCCGCGGCCCACTCCAGCCCCTGCCCACGGGGAGCGGGACACGCACCGCACTCGCGCACACGCGCACACGCACACACACGGAGCGCCAACCACCACCAGCACCACACACTCCAGAGGGCGGCGCGCGACGTCACAACGCACGCCAACGCAAGCACGCACCCTGCCGCTCGCACGCACGCACGCACGCACGGCGCGCGTCGGACGCCGCTCGCGCCCCCGGCCGACGTCACTCGGCTCGCGTCTCCAGTGGCTGGCGCTGCGCGGGCCCGACCTGGAGGGAAGGCCTTCGACCAATGAACGGCAGCTGCTTCTTTCGCTCCCCCCCGACGCGCGAGCGGGCGAGCGGGCGAGCGAGCGAGCGGAGAGGAACTTCCCTGCCCAGTCAAAAACCCCGAGCGGAATGCTTCGCCTAGTCCCGCCTCCCGCCGCCGCCGCCGCTGGGGCTCCTCTTCCTCCAATCCCCTCCGCTCGTTCTGCTCGGGGGTGTTCCTGTCCAATCCGCCAATGAGCTGATGGTGGGAAGGCTGTTCCCGAGTTGCCAATGAGAGGATGCGAAACCGCGGAGCGAGGCGGGGGGGCGAGGGGGAGTGAGGAGGCGTGGCCTCAGCGCGTCGCTCGCCGCGCCCCCGGCCCTGTTTTCCCGCCCAAAGCGTCCCCTCCCACCACAACATCCGCCACGGGCGCCGGCCCAGGCTGACCAGAAAGGCCTACAATTCCCAGCATGCCTCAGCCAGCATCGCTTCCTAGGGCATGCTGGGAGTTGTAGGCGTTTTTTTCTGACTAAACTTGCATAGGCCTGCGCTTCAAGAGTATGTCAACAACGCCTCATAACACTGAGAAACGTTTTCTGCCAAACGCGCGCGGAAGGCAAAGCAGCAAGAAAACAACTCCAGTAGACTAGTTATGACACACACAAACACTAAATAGAAGTATGAATCTTGGCCACTGTCTGAGGGACTGCTGCTGCTATGTGGTTGCTTTTTGTTGTTTCCGTTTCTCCTATTGAAGAGGGAAAAGAGTCTTCGAGTGGCTAACCGAAAAAACGCCCCTGAGGCATGCGGGCTCTAACAGCGATTCCAGAAAGAGTTGCAAATGCAAAACCGTTGGATTTGGGGCAGGAGCGGAACAAGGCCAGGCAGTGCGAGGCTTGCACGAAAATCCTAAGGAAATGCCGGTGCTTCCGCTGCTATTTGTGTCCATTTTACGGGCCCGAGAAACTGAGGAGAAGCGAGTGGCTTATGTATTATCTCTTGCCCTAGCATGGGTCCTGCTGGGCTCCGCTTTACCCGCACAACAACCCTGTGAGGGAGGCCACCCGCGGGGCACGAAGGCAAGGTCCTTCTTCTGCTTCCTGCCGCCGTGACTGAGAAGACCTCTGATGCCCAGAGAAGGCCTCCTCTTCGAGAAAATTCCCGTTCCTGTTCCAGGGCGTACGAGGGGATGGCGGCCATCACCTCCACGCCCCCCTGAGAGTTTCTCGAAGGCATCTAGCTGGGAAGCCCCCCTTTGCTTTGCTGGATCAGAAAATTCGTACAAAATGGCCAGCTTTCGAGGTCCAAGCACCCCCTCCTCGAAAGAGGCACTTCTGGGTGGTCCGTGGGCCCGGTCTGGCTGTCCCGGTGCCTCTGCCTGGGCCTGGGCCGCTTTTAGCCTTGCTTGGGTTGATTTCGAAGCGAGGTCCTGAATCGGCCCGGCCGCAGGGGCCCCGGGCGCCCGCTGGAAGGCACAGCCGTTGCGGCGACTCCTGCACGCCGGAGGAAGGGTGCCATCTTGGCGCTTCCTGGCAGCACTTCTCTTTTTGCAGCTGAGCATGCAAACGGCTTGCACCTCTCTACGCTCCACCCCATCGTTGGCAATGACTTCCTCCCCGCGGCCTTTCCTCCGCAGCGTACGGAGCGTGTGCCGAGCAAAAGATCGGCGGGCTGCACACCTGGTCGCGAGGGAGAGCGCGGAGTCGGGGGCTGCCGGACGCCGGCCCGCGGAGGCAGGATGGTCAGCGCAAACAGTTCCCGGCCGGGCTCAGGAATGGGGCGGGGGAGGCCACGGGCTGACAGCCGGCGGACACGCGCGAGCTTCCCTGTGGCCTGTGAGCTGCATCCGGAGATCAGCAATTCAGCAGGAAGAAACTGCTTGGCGCTGCAGTGGGAGCGGGGGGCTCAAAAGCACAGGGAAGGTTTTTGTTCAGGGTGAGGAAGATGCTGCTGGTCCTGGCGCAGCCTGTTTAACCCTGGAGTGGGCTGCCGTCGGAGCCTGCCGAATCTCCGCTTCTCGAGCAACTGTCGAAGAGACTGGGCAGGTTTCTTCTGGGCATGGCTGGCAGGTGCACGATAGATACCCTGGCTGAGGCCAGGAGCTGGCACAGCCGGTCCGCTGGACCCCTGCCAGTCTTGTGACTGGATGACAGGTCAGCAGTCGCTTGGGGGAGAGAGTGAGGCGTGTGGGTCAGAGGGCTGCAGGGCCACCGGATGCAGTCCAGCAGCGGCTCCTCCACCTTGTATTCGTTCCAGGGCAGCTCCAGACCTGCACGTCTGCATGCTGCGGTAGATGATCTCTATAGTGTGTCATCGGTGTAACAGGCGCTTTAAAGTTGCATAGGCCGTTTCCCACTGCAAAGGAGCATGCAATCAAGAACAGACACAGTGAAACAGGAAGAGGGAAGGTGGGGAGGGAAGGCCGTGGCCAGTGAACGTTGCATCATAATTACGCTTTGTTGCTATAGCTGGAAATAAGTGCTGAGATGATAAAGCAACATCCATATAGAAAAAGGTTTTGTGAGGAATCTGAATAATCACCAGATGGGCTTAGTCAAGAACCCTTGTCATGAGCTGCATAGCAATTTAGGATGTTAAGATTTAATATATTGTTGTTGCTATGATTATTCCAGCTTCATTAGTGCAAGCAACCCAAAGCGGCTTGCGTAACCCTCCTCCCCACATTTTATCGCCACAACAGCCCTAAGAAGTAGGTTATCCTGAGAGTCACTGATTGGCCCAGCGGCATCCAGTGACCTGCTTGGACGAGTGGGGACTCCGAGTGGGATTTGCTGGTTTCCAGTCCAACATCCTAACCGCTACACCATGTTGGCTCTATACAATTGGTATTAAAAATGAATAAGATGAAAAGCAGGAGTGCGCCTGGGGAACAATGGCCTGCTTTGGATGTAACATTAGATAGCACAATTCAGTAGCTATAGTGCAGGCTCTACTGCCCTCTCCTTTGGTGCAGCCAAATGGAGATTGGGAGCTTTCCCTTTCCCTTTCAATTAGCTTCAGTTTATTGTTATGTCTGAACTCTAAACTGTGTCTAATCTTAGCTATAGTCTAGGGTAACAAGTAGCTTCATAAACTAGGTTGGTTTGTTTCGTGAACCTTAGCTGAGAATAATCACTGCTTGTCCTGACTAACAAACAGTGGTTAGTTAAATATAAAATCCAAGTTTTCCTCTCTATTCTTACTATGCAGATGGAGGAGAGGGGAAAGGGGGCCTGAGCTTTGTTCACATCATGAGTCAGGTGTATAGAAAGCCTTTTCATTTGGACAAAGCTTTTGCAGCTAGATTTGAACCCCACTGTTTGAGCGCAGGGCAAGCTGAACAATCCAAACAAAACTAGACAGTTTATGTTCCAGAGGAGATAAGACTATACAGTAGTGGTCTTCAAGAATAGGAAATGATAATGAGGAATCAAATGTACAAGAATGGAGGCGGAAATCCAGATTGCTCTTTCCTTTGCAGTCAGATTCTCTAGTTGTCTGTGACGTGGATCCGGAGCTGACAGAGAAGCTGAAGAAGTTCCGGTTCCGGAAGGAGACGAACAATGCAGCCATTATTAGTGAGTTGCCATCTTGTACGCTGTCTGCAGTTTTCCTTAAATGGGGCCACATTGTCATAGTTTAACATGCTTATCAATGCAAAGCAGCTGGGCACACTCACTATCAAAAGTGACACTAACCAGTTATCCAAAGCAGTTGAGTTCAAGGTGGCTCTCGATGCATTTCAGGCACTTCAAGTATTTCATCAGGGAGTGTTTTAGAAAGAAAAGAAGAAAAGAGCCTTCTCTAGCAGAGTGGTGTTCATGTTTTTTTTACCTGAGAAGCCTGTGGCATGCCAGCCAGCAATGCGCTGCGGATACAGGTGCATGGCATTAAAGCAGTCTTCATGCTTATCAAACTTCTGTTGTCACCTGTATAGGAAATCCTTCGCTTCAGTTAATCTTTCATCATTCTGATGAAAATTAAGAGGAACAGAGCCCTTCACCATGAGCTTGCTCACTGGGTGCTTCGGTGGCAGGGAAGCCCGGATTGGTATCATTTATTATTTATTTATTTGGACAACTTGCATGCCGCCCCATTCGCCTAAGCCTCGGGGTGGCTTCCAATACATAAATAAATACATTTCTAAACAAAATACTGGAGACATCCTGGTAGCAGATTTAAAATCAGTAAATAAAATCAACAGTTAAAATAACATTTAAATAAAAAGGTCTTGGCCTGGCGCCGAAAAACAAATAACGACGGCGCCAGGCGGACCTCTCTGGGGAGCGCGTTCCATAGGTGGGGCGGCACCACAGAAAAAGCCCTCCTCCGGGTACTCACCCTCCTAATATCTTTCACGGAGGGCTCCCGGAGAAGGACATCTGCCGCCAATCTCAAGGGGCGGGAGGGCAGATATGGATGCATTTTCACCCCACCCTTTTCCATCAGAGGGGTGTAGGAAGAGTTGAGAAGGACAAGCAGCGTTGGGATGCTGGGGTAGCCAGATCTTTGTAGAAATGGAAGTGAAAAAACACTAATAGGTTTACGTCTCCTCTGCCTTTAGTGAAGATTGACAAAGACAGGCAACTGGTGGTGTTGGAGGAAGAATTCCAGGTAGGCCAAAACGGTTATTTTGTTTTTAAAAATTAGGAGTGAAGAGAATTTTCCCATTTTAAACTTCCAAATTCCACCGAGGTTTTAAAAAATCACAATTTAGATCTGCAGGCATTTAGTCAGATTAGCTTTGCACTGGTGTAGCACAGGGTCATTCACATGCTCAAAGCTATAAACAGCATTGCAAACCAGTGCAAATGGCTCCAGATGACTCACTGCTGGTCACACAATACAGAGCAGGGTAAGTCCCCTCCTGAGGTCACAAGCCAATAAGACCTGCGGGAAGTAGTAGATTTGAACCATAGATTTTTATACTAGTTTTTTATTCTGAGATCTCTAAGCAGTTTACAAGATAAACATGTATAAGTTATAGTACGATACCAATATGCAGAGAGTAAAAGAACAAGAAAAAGAATAAATACATAAACCAATATGTTTTCTATTGTGGGTAGTTATAGCCATGAAGAATTCTAGAGGAAAGCTAGAGGGGAATTGAGCCGACCTTAAGTACCATTTTCTTAGTGGAAAGGCAAGCTATAAATAAAAAATCATAAACCACATACTTTGTCATGAATATAAAGTGAGAACTTTTCTAAAGTATTTTTGGAAGAAAAAAATAGTAATCTGTATTACGAACAAATATGAAGAGGAACAAGTGCCTCTACCCCCAGCATATCTTCTAGTAATGTGGGGAAAGTGGTGAACCTAAATTTCAAATATCTGTCATTTTGGAAGGGGAAAGAAACTGTAATTAGCCTGTTTCCTTATTTCGTTTTTTCTCTTTTTCATTCTCCCCCATGCTTGCGCGCTCTCTCTCTCTCTCTTACACACACACACACACACACACACACACACAGGTTCCACTTCCCTTCCATTAAGTACATGCCAAGGACTGAACTCCCAGTGCTTCAAGCAACTGCCTAGATCTGACACAAAGCGACATCACTTTCTCCCGAAAGAAATTGCGTCAACTCTTCCACTTCACATTCATGCATACTTGACATAAATTTTGCCAGTACGTTAGAAATTACGAGGCTGGGCTCAAGGCAAATTGAATTTCAGATCAAATTTAATATCTCAGGGGAGCGATGCACTGATGGCGTCATTTGCTTTCATATTTAATTCAATACGTTATGCAGCTCTCACACACATTAGTGCAACGTTAATCAAATGACAGTGTGGAATCTCCAGTCTGTTGTGCTTAGCCAAACAGAGACTGGAGGGATTCTGTGGAAAACCTCCCCTTCCATTTCTCAAAATACGAAGTGACTGGCAAGTGACTGGCTGAAACATGGGAGATTAGAATGAGGCAGGAAAGTGAAGCTTCTAAACGGTCCCCTAGTTAGGTTATCCTAAGGCCATCGGTGGCTAGATACAATTCATTTTGTAGTGTGGGGTTCAAATGTTAATTGTGTGTTTCAAATCACACTTTTCAGCTATTTACACTGCTGAACTATTTTACTGTAAGCTTGCCTGGCCCAGCAGGCCCTTTCCACATCCAAATAGCCTTCCCTCTCCCTGCTCCAGAAAATCTAGGAAGCATCATTCGCAGGGCTGGTATCTGCTGGAGCTCAGTCCAGGCAGAAAGGCCAGGAGTAAAGGAAAATGTGTTCCTAGGTGCTCAGCAGAAGACTTCCAGTTGCCTCCTTATTTTACCTGCTTGGTTTAGTTCTGTGGTGAACGGTGTCAACAGTGCAGCCGTTTCAGAAGAGGAACACAGGATGTTGCCTCGCCCGGTACTGCTGATCCCTCCCAGCTACCTTGCCGATCTTAAGCGATGGAAAATTCTGTGCTTGTGCCAGTTCATTAGAGGGTTCCTGGTGCCTACTTGGCTACATCAGGGGATTAGATAATGGGCTAATTCAGAGGAAATGAACTTGTGAGCCTTTCCTTGAGCAAAGCAGAAGCCAGACCACAAGGCAGCGCAGAGCGACACTCTTCAATGCAAATGAGAGAGAGAGAGAGCCTTTCCCCCATATTTATGCCCAATTTCATATCTGCTGAAAGCACTGAGAGGGCCTCCGCCCCACACTTGCAGAGAAAGCAAAAACCTGTCAGCAGTCAGGGGGAAGCAGAGGTCACGCAACTTCCCTTATAAGCACTGTCAGGAGTGACAAGCAAGCATCAGCATTTGTGAATCAATCTGGTTGCAGCTTTCCAGAGTGTCAGAAACAAGACCTGAGCAGAGGACCAGCCCTAAGAGAGTTTGTCACCTCCTGTGAGAGATCTGTCACCTGCATCCAGGTGATGGCACCCACTTCCAAGCAGCTGGGCCCCATGCTTGACAAGAGATGGCCAGGGTGATGGAGTCAGTGGAGTGCTGGAACAGCAACTCCTGGGTTCAAATCCTTACTCTGCTGCCACATTCACTGAAGAGTCCCAGCAGCTCTGGGCCGCTTCACACGATTACCCCAGCCCAGAGTCATCAATTTAAGCTGCGGTGTGTTACAGTGCAGGCCAGCAGCCATTTTCAATATTCAGCCCCAGCTGGGGGGTGGGTATCACAGCTTGCCATATTGTCTGAATCTAGGTAGCAGGGGTTGTCTAGCAACCCTTAAATAATTCTATAGCAGACCCAGAGTTTTAAACAAGGTGTTTGGTTTTCTCATGTTTACCTGCTCAAAATGCTGTTCTTTTTCCATATATCACTCTCCCCATTTCTTACTGGACGAGTCAGTGGCCTTTGTCCCTTTCCTATTTTTGATTCAGTTTTTACAAAGTCATGTGCAGTTTGTGTATGTGTATGAGAGGAGGAACAAATCTTGTGTCTTTCTTCCCGCTGTTCTTGGTTAGATATTCTTAAAATAATGCACCTTTTTGTGACCTCCTTCAACAGGACATCTCTCCAGAGGAGCTGAAGAGTGAACTTCCAGAACGCCAGCCCCGATATCCTAGTCCAGGCTGAAAGGGAACCAAATTCATTCCATGTGTAATCACACCCACCTGGCCTGGTTTCAGGACAGGCAAAGCATAGACCTTCCTCACACAGCTCATAGTTTATGGAATTTTATGCCACAAGATGCAGTGATTCTTAGAAGCTTAGGGGACTTTAAAGAGGGATTAGATAAATTCTGTTAATGGCTATTTGCTCCAGTGGTTAAATAGAACCTCTGTGCTCAGAGGCAGGCTTGTAGCACTGAGTGCTGGATTCGAACCAGGGAGGGGGCCCATGGTCTTCAAACCCTGCGTTTTGAGTGACCTAGAGGCCTCCAGCTGGCTGACCTCTCTGGGAAGTACGATGCTGGGCATTTGGTCTCATCCAGTAGGGCTCTCCTTATGTTCTCAGGCCCTGGGTTTGCCAATCCTGGACCATATTTTGGACCCAACAATGGTCAGCCATCGGCATTAGCGCCTCCACTGGCTCACCGGCAAAGGAGTCTTGAGCCTCCTCCTCCCTCGGGCAACCACAATAGAGACTGGAGAATTCTTCTTTGATGCACCGCTCAGCCATTCCTTCCAGCTGCTCTTTAAGAACAAGGCATACAGGAATGAACAGCATTGCCAAAGCCTTTGATGCCGCTCACACAGTAGGGAGGGGATTAACACAGTGGCAACATGTAAAAGGTTCAAGGGAAAAATTGATTCCTTGTCTCTGATTTCCCAAGCAAGTGAAGTAACAGGATTTTTATATATATATGGGATCCAAATGTGTTTTTGGCCTAGGAAGCTCAGTCCTGGGGGACTTGTGGCCTTTGACACTCAACATGGTGGGAAATGGGTTTGCAGCTGATCGTACACTTCACAAGAAGCAAGCCAAATGCTTCTGAGAAGGGGGCGGGTGGGCCAGGCCCCCCTGGACAGCCAAAGTGGAGCTGTGCCCCATATCTCCATCCGTGGAGACAAGCAGAGCAGGCTCCTTCTGCCCAGTTGCTTCCTTGACTGCATGTTTGTTTACGTTCATAGCCTACAGCTATAAATACGTCCACGCGGATGGCCGGATCTCTTACCCACTCTGCTTCATCTTCTGCAGCCCGCTTGGTAAGAACCCGCGACCCCTCCGGTGGGTTGGAGAAGGGGCTGGATTCCTGGGTTCTGTCCAACCTGACGATGGGTTTGGTGCCCGAGGAGGACAATTGCACAAGTTCTGAGTGGATCTGTGAACACCAGTCCGTGGATGCTGGTGCTTATTCTTAGGGCCCTGCCAGGCTACCAGTCTATAGTCCAGTCGACAATGAAAGTGCTATACATTAAAACGATTTTAAATACCACTCACATTTTTTCCGTTATGAAGTGGTTTTGTTGTGGGGAGATCATGCCGGGCTCCCAGCCCTGGGGTGATTTGGGCTCGTGCCCCACCTCTGTTGCACAGACTGGGTGCATGGACTTAGTAGGGTTTGTCCCCACCTCTGAGTGGCTGCGAATTCTACAACTTGCTATAAGGGGCTTTGAGTGAGATAAGGAAAAATACTCAGAAATACGGAAGCAGCTCCCCTCTTTTCTCCCAGGGTGCAAGCCAGAGCAGCAGATGATGTACGCTGGGAGCAAGAACAGGCTGGTGCAGGCAGCAGAGTTCACCAAGGTATTGCAACTCCAATCTTCCCCCTAATCCTCTTGGGATTGCTTTTGCCCTCTCACTCAGTCAGAGCTCCCCTCATGGAATTGTTTTACCACTTCATTTCAGTCTTTCTTCCAGAAAGTCAATTTGCAGCCCATAGAACATGCATGTACCTTTAAGTTCCCGGTGATACAGGAGATGAGGCTGCGGCTTCTTTTCACCACCTCCTTTCTCTATGCCCATGCCCGGCTGGTTGGTGTGGGACCCCTGGTCTGAGTGCTGTGACGCCTGCGTTCAGTTCCAAGACAAACCCCCAAAAAGCTGGGGTCACAACTTTCCAAGGCAGTCACAGGAAAGGGCCATATGTGGGAAAGCAGTCCTTTGCGAGCAGAACAGTCCTCGTTTGATCCCCAGCAACTCGTGGAAAAACATCGCCTGAATCCTTGACTTGTCCCTGCTGGCCATGAGCAACCAAGAGCCTGACCCTGGCCAAGGCCGCTTCCCATGCTCTTACGCAGCCGTCTTGTTTCCGGCTCCGTTGGCATGCTTCAGGGTGCATGCGCACTGTCTGGCTTGTGAGTAGACAGTCCTCTAGCCAAGTCCCCAGCTCTGCCCAGGGGCCACCCACCCCTCAAGGTCTTCCATACCCTCCTTGCACAGCCACATTTGCTTGCACACCCCAGGGTTTTTTAGAAAGGCTATCAGATTATTATAATTTTTGGAGAACGTCCTTTATTCCAGAAAATGTTTTAGCCACTCGTTGGCATTTGGGATCATGGAACAGACACCCGTGTTCAGGCAACTTCTTTGCCTCTGCTGTTGAAACGGGCAGTTCTACCACCCGCCCTACCTGTGTGCTCAGCACACCAGGAGTGCCACGGCATGTGGGCTGCTCCAGCCGCTCGCTTCGGTGGTTTGCGGCCTCCCCCGCCCCCAGTCAGCAGCCCCTGGTTGCCTCCGTCAGCAGAAGTGACTCCTTTTTCCTTAGAGTGTCCAGCTTGCGTGATGCTCAGCAAAAAGCTAGCTGGTAGCGGTAGAGTGAATGCAGGCAGAGATCCGACAACACTGGCTGTCTGAAGCTGTACCCAGCCCCTTCAGATGATGGCTCTGCCCACTTCCGCTTGCTCGGAGCAGGCATGGAAGGATCATTAAAGGCATTCGGGCCAGTCTCTCCCGCCTGACTCTCGTTCTCTGTCTTGTCAGGTCTTTGAGATCCGGTCCACAGAGGATCTGACAGAGCAATGGCTGAAAGAGCGCCTGGCCTTTTTCCGCTAATTGGCAGGATAATCTGGAGGGGCCTGCTGGAACGCTGCTTCTGCTCCCGCCCACAGCAACACCTGCAATCTTGCCCTCGTCCTTGCTTCAGAGAGATCATCACATGGTGGGTGTACCTGGCAGATGGGGAAATGGAGCATTCATTCAACCTCCACCATCACCCCTTTCCTTCCCCTGGTTCAGACAGCATCTGGAAATGAAATAAAGTAATTGATCGGGGTTTCTTTTCCAACTGCCTTGTTTGTGCTGAGATTGTGTCTTCACCCAGGGAGGGGCGCCTGGCTAGCCCCTCCTGGAGGCAAAACAGCCCAGGAAAGGCGGCTCTTGGGCCAGTTTTCCGCTTGCGCAGCCTGTCACCACCTGGTGGCGCCTTCTGCCCATTGGAAGGGTGCTGGCAAGGCGACAGGACAGCCAGATGTTCTCCGTCAAGTTCTATTATGGGCTGGCCAGGCTTTCAAGGTGAGGCCTCATACATCTTGAATAGTTGGGCAGCTGGGTGAATTTCAGCAGGTGCAGCTTTTCAAACTGCTGCAAGACTGTTACCCAAGTAACGGCACACCTGCTTGAAATTCCCGCAGCAATCTTGTAGGGCTGCTATGCGTGGCTCAGAAATGGAAGCACCCAGGCCACTCTCACGCTGCTAAAGCCCTGGGTTTTTTTGGGGGGGGGGGTGTCCTGAGGTGGTTTGTGTTGAGGTTCCTTTTGGCACAGCAGTGGCGGGAGAGGATGCCAGTTAGCAACAGCAGAGCAAATGGACTTGATTCCTATCATTTGCCATGTAATTATTTGGTCTTGTCAGTCCTTGCACCAGCTCAGTAAAACTCCCTTTTTACAGAGGGCAAACCGAGCCTGACAAAATATAATTTGCCCAGGAATGCATAGCCAAAGTGGCTCCTGAAGGTCAAGAAAAGGCAAATGAAAGGGCAGCTGGAGAACAGTATCTTTCTGGCAGCTTAATAAGCTGAGCTTTATTTAAAAATACAATGAAGATTGGACTTCGGTACTCCCTTTTCTAGGAAAAAGCCTCGTTGTACTTGATCGGGCTTCCCCCTGGTAGAAGCATATAGGATTGCACTGTAAAGATGAGAGACAGCTTGAAGTTTTGTAAGCCCATGGGTGGTGAGGAAGGGAATTGCTTTTCCTGTTACACACTTCCATTCGCCTTGCTATGCAGGCAGAGCGAAAAGGGTAGGCAGGGCAATGGATGGAGACAGTGGCCCAGCAAGTGGGGCTGTGCTCCTTCCCTGTCCCAGGTTCTCCATGCAGTGATGTTTATACTGCCACCCCCCTCCTCTGTCTTGCTACCTGGGAAAGACAGAGCCAGCATGTCCCAGTCAGCACAGGGGGCCTTTGGCTCTGTTCTTCATGACTGCATTAGCTACTTAAAATTTCAGGGCAGAAAGCTCCCCATGTTATCACACCTATTTAGGGCTAAATTACACATTAAGCAGCATTTTAAGAGTGAGCTTAGGACTGCCCGCCATCTTTTTTCAGAAAAAGCTACTGCCCGTGTCCCCTGCTTTGAACCAGGGCAGAGAGGTGTCCTTCCCTTCTCTCCCTGCGTGGCTTCTCCATTGGGGTTAATTCCTCTGCAGCTCTTTCTTGCTCCTGAAGGTGCTAATCCCAGTAAAGGGTCAGACTTGGCCGTTGGACCAGCACCAGCCCACTTTAACTGTGTCTTCCCAGCCAAGCTCTGTGCCTGGGAGAGCCCTCTCTACTCGCCTTCCTCTTCCTCAAGCTACCCAGCCACATGCTGGGTCCCCCCCCGACCCCGCCCCGGCTCCAGGCCTTGGGACTCATCAGGCCTCCTGCTTGTGCTGACACATCAGCATTTGGGCAGAACCAGGGACCCAGATTGCTGACAGGACAAATGCAAAGGAAACGCTTCCTATCACACGCACAATCAACCTGGGCTCCACCTTTCTCTCATGTGCAATTAACAGAGGCTGTTCTTGTGGCAGTGAATTCCTGGACGGCACAGAGAACCCGTCACCATGAGGGTGCCATGGCAAAGAGCCACGGGGTTGGCAAAAGGGGCCTGCCAGTTCCAGGAGGAGGTGAGTCCTCTCCCTGCCTAAAAACTGTGATGGCTAAATTTATGCGCGGGGGATGCCTTTGATGGAGATGGAGCAGGGCCACCTCCACCCTGTGCTTCCCAGAGACAACTACTTGCCTATAATGGAGAACAATTGATAGCATCACCAGATTAGAGCGATCCTTATGGAGAAAGGAGGAGTCAGAAAAAGTGGGGAGAGAAAGAAAGATGAGTCGAAGGAAAAAAGACTTTAGAGAGAAATATTAGACTGGCGAGAGTTATTAAACCGCTGCGGTGCTGTTACTGCCCAAAAAGACGGGAGATGGATTGTCCCTGGCAGGAAAGTGCCGTACTTTGGAGATCTATCATCCCTTGGAGACCTTGTGGGGGGAGAGCGATGGCACCCGGAGGGATTTCTGTCCTCCAGAGATGGGCTCTAATTATTGCTTCGTTTATATAGATGGAGAGAGCATCCTTCCATCTACTAGCCAGATGGATCTGAAATGCGATTAAAGCCACCTGCCTCACCTTTTGCTGAGTGCTTTGCTCATGGAAGGACAGAAGTGCAGACGGGGA
Organism: Varanus komodoensis; assembly: GCF_004798865.1. NCBI lineage: Eukaryota > Metazoa > Chordata > Lepidosauria > Squamata > Varanidae > Varanus > Varanus komodoensis. The sequence goes on from NW_025335760.1 coordinate 1,117,412, forward strand.
GCTGGTGGGGAAGTGGTCTACTAAGTGACGTTACTTGATGTTGGTTTCTGGTCTGGATGGGAATCTGGGAAGTGACCTGCTGTAGGAAGTTGGGCCTCCGACTGGCACACGATCCAATTCTCTTGTGCCATCTGGGAACACCTCTGCTTCTGGGAAACCACGTTTCCAGATCACATGAGCATGAAGGAAACGGTGGGAAAATACCATGTTGCTGCCGATGGGCGACATTGCCAGAAAGACTTGGGCAGCTCCGTGTTGCTCCCCGTCCATCCCTTATCCTATTCTGTTCTGCCAGCCACTGGTTCCCAGCCTGTGCAGATTTACGTGGTGGAGGAACTGACCCGATGCACCCATTCATTTAATTTATGCAAAGCGTTTTCACCCTGCACTTCAACGGAAAAGCCTCCCAGAGCAGCTTCTGTGAGATCGATAGCAAAACTGAGACCACTCCTGCAGGCAGGTTTACAATCTAAGAGACAAAAGATAAAAGAAAACGCGACGGAGGGAAGTGTTGCGGGGAGTGATCAGGGTCCCGGTTCTTAAAGCCGAATGGTATCTCATGTAATGAATGCCTGGGAACGTTTAGGGGAAGGAAGCGCTCGCTGACGCGGTGGCCTTGCTTCTCGTCTCTCCTTCCTCCGCGAGAAGGCCTCCGCATAGTGAGATTTGAGGGGGTAGCGTGCCAGCACCAATCTTTCACGGCAACATGAGGAAGACCTTGGCTATCCTCACCCAGAGAGCAGGGGGGAGATCAGACTTCACGCGGAGAGCCAGAGACCGGGGGCAAATCTGTCCCCACCCCTTTGGTGGCTTTCCTCAAGGCGCTTCACTTGGCACATTACTGCCGAGAGAAGGCGTGCCGCACCAGAATTCTCCGTCTCGGGGAGTTCCATGTCAGTGAAGTCTAAAATCACGCAGGACTGCACAAGATATGCTTTATCTAAGCTGTGTGGAAGTGTTTGGAATTTAAAAATTCCCCTAGGATCAAAGTGCTACCCTGCAGGACAAGACGCTTGCTTATTCAACCTCTTTCTCTAGGGGCTCCCCACAGCCTGCAGTATGGATTTTTAGCTTACCGTGTGGGGTTCTCACAGAAGAAATATGGTTTATATGCTAAAAAGACAACATGCCCACACAGGATGTTCTCGAATATCATGCCACCGAAGGGACGGGTTGTCTTCACCTGACTTATAACGGTGATTTCAGACCAGGGAGGCCCTTTTTGCTGTCTGCACAATTTGGTTTTTCACTGGGTAGATGAAAACGTTATTTTTGCCTACCGAGAAGACCCGTCCGCATTTATCCTTGGGCTCCTGTCAGCTGACTCCACTGTGGGCCCTGATGAGCAGCCCGTGAGCCGAGCTCTAAGGCACACGAGGAGGCGGCGGCAGCAGCCGGATGCCCGACACGCTCATCACTGAGAGTCGGCTGGTCTGGACGGTTGCCAAAGGTGGCCGGTTGCATTGCCTGCACAAGAGGCTGCCTGGCTATTTCGATGCTGCCCTCTGCACACGCACCCTGCACACGTCTCCTGCGGGGCTGGAAACAGCAGCATCCCACAGAGCGGAGGGAAAAAACCCTACAACATCTGGGCTCTTCCGAAGAATGTTGCGTCCGGAGGAGGGCATGACCGAGGGGGTAGGAGCCATGTCCCCGTCACCCCCGTTCATAATACTAGGGCTTCGTGTCATCCAGGAAGGCAAAGCAGCTGCGGATTCAAGCCGGACAAAGAATTGCTCCGAGCAAGCCCACAAATGGGGCACAAGCCCAACGCTCCGTGTCAGCCCCAGTATCCACTGGATGGGAAGGGAGCCAGGCGGGTGCCCGGCGGACGGACGGAGGTGCCGCAGGGCCTCATGCAGCTGAGGCGCTGACGGGAGTCCTCCTCAAAGCACCGGAGCTGAGCACCCCTCCCCGCCAGGCCCCTGCACTTACCCGGCACACACACGCGTGCCCGTGCCGGCCCTCTCCCTCGGGTGTGCGCACGCGTGAACTGCCGCCAGAACGTGTGTGCGCGTGCAGCCGCCTTTCGGGTCTTGCTGGCTCCTGACGGGGTTGACGGCCAGGGGGGCACGGAAGCGGCGTGGCTGAGGAAGCCCGGCGCTGCAGGGTTGTGCCACTGCACGCAGGGCCAGGGGAGGAATGGGGGGCAGTGGGGTGAGGCCCGGAGGGCTGGGCTGGGCTGGGCTGGGCTGGGCTCCAGGGTGCTCTGCTTTGGGATGAGACCCTCGGAAGCTTTCCGCCTTCTGTAAAGTCTGGGATCCCACAATGCCTCTTCCCTCTCCCCTGGCGGTCAGCGTGTCCCCCAAAGTCTCTGGGGGTCTATTTCAGCGTGAACGACTGCACGGAGAAAGTGCTTTGCGGGATGGGGAAAATTCCCGGGGAACAAGAAGGCCTCCTTTCCCATCCTCGGCTCCAAAGAATGCCCCCACCCACAAGCCTGGCATCCCCCGCCCACCCCCAAATCTATGTCCAGCCTTCAGAACCTACATATGTCTCCCCCACCAACACCCTGCTTAAAAAATAACTCACAAAAAACCCACAACGGCAATGGATGGTGCGTCTCCATGGAAACAGGTTCACTCAGGATGGTGGCTAAAGTCATCATAAATGTCTCCTGTCCTTTCCGGGAGCCAGCCTGCCCGTCCCTCTTCGCACCTTTATTCCCAGTCCATCTGCTACGGATTTGGGGGGGGGGGGGGGATGCTGGGGCAAAGAGCAAGATCGAACTTTGCTGCCAAAGCTGAAGGCTCAGCTGAGCATTTCACACCCAGGCCTCCCAAGCAACGGTGATAATCGTGCTCAAGAGAGCTGGCTGCAGCATCCTGTCTTGAGGGAAAAGAACTCTGCACATGCTCAGAGGGGCCGCTCTTATTCCTTCACAGGGCTCTGCAGCATGGGGATGCTTTGCAGGCTCCTCCCAAGCCCTCAGCGCTAAACTCCAGGTCATTAAGCCCGGATGCTGGCGACACACGTCCGCCGCACTCACCAGCATCCCTGCCACCGAGATGGCGGCACCGGTGGGCAGAGAGCGAGCGCTGCCCGAAGGGCCCCTTGCCCTACGGCCCCTGCAGCGGGTCTTTCGCGAGCGTGCCCGCTATCCCTCCGGTGCCAGGGGGTTGGCCTGCCGGTCCGAGAGGCTGGAGAAGTGGGATCCCTGAGGAATCCCGCACCCACCCTCCCCATGTGGCTCAGTGGCGCAGGGAGGGTGCCACTCGCCTCCTCCCCCCCAGCTGCCCCCCAGGAGCAAGCAGCCCCCTCCCACGGAGCCCCTCGCATTTGTTTCCCCTTTAAATAGAACAATGCCACCGCCGCTGGTTGCCATGGCAATCCGATGACAGTCCTGCCTACTTAAAAACCACTATCCATCCGCTCTTCCCGCGCTCTGGAAAAGATGCGGCTGACCCACAAGGGCGCTTGGCAGGGGGCTGAGAGCGCCAGGCTCCGGATGCCCGGTGCCGCAGCCGTTGCTTTCACCACTGGGCGTGCCTGCCACCCCTCCGATCCCACCACCTGTGCCCCGTTCCTGCCTGGGGAAGAGATGAGTGTGCAGCCTGGGGAGAGGCTGGGTGGCTAATCCCGCCTGGAACCACCTGTCCACCCCAGTGGCATCCCCATTCGCTGCTGTCCCGTCTCTCCGCCTGTTGAGCGAAGAGGGACCTGGTTAGCAACTCATCCCGAATCCGAAGTGCTGGCCTTGATCCCTGCGCTGGAATCCTCCCCATTGCTCACAACTGGTTTTGTGCAGGGCGGCCCCTTGGGCACCCCCCCTCACAAAACGGGAAATGCACGGCCCAAAAGGGGGCGCGAGGGAAAACACTCTGCACGCGCCTGCTGCCTCAGAGGCGGCTTTGGAAGGGACGCCATGCAGGGCACCCCGGCTCACTGCGGCGCCCCTCAGCCGTCGGCCTGAGAGCTGCCGGGCCGGCCAGCCACTCGGGGGCTGGAGGGGAGGTCTTTCTGCAGGAATTGGGCCAGGCCCTCAAGCAGGGCCCCCGGCACATGCATGGGGGGGTGCGTCTGCTGTGGGGGCGGAGTCTTCCATGGCCATTTGCTGAGAGGAACCCGTGGCCCCTCCGTGCACAGAGGCTGAGCTGAATGCCCGTTCTGGAGGCCAAGAGAGGAGGAGGGCCACCCCAGTCTCGAGTCCCTGAAGCATGAGGCTGGCACTGTGTGGAACCAGGCCAAGTGATCCAGGACTGCCCAGCTCAGGCAGACTCTTCTGGTAACAGTTCTCACAGCGAAAGCTCGGGATTCACACCCTTCAGGAAGCCCCAGTAATTGTGCAGCCACCAGACAACTCGGCTCCCCTGTGGCAACACCCTCTGCGGCTCGATCGCGAGGCTCAGCAGTGAGCCCTTCCTGGGATGAGCCCTTGGCGACGGGACGAGGCAGACCTTGGCCTGAATCCCATGGAGCACTCGCGTCGCTCCAGCTACCGGACCACCGCTCACACGGTGCCGGCTGAGTGACACAGAGGTCTCTTGCAACTTGTCTACGTCTGAGAAAGTGGCTGACTTTAATAAGATGGAATGTTTTCTTGGGCTTGGACGCTGGGAGCCAGATGCGAAGAACAAGGGAGGGAACTGAAGTGGGTTTCCGGACTGTCACTTCCCTTTCCCTTAATGCTGAAGATGAAACGGGAGGCGCACTTGGGTGATGGAGCCATTCATAACCCGCTTCTTCGACCTTTTTGCGGCATGAGACAGGCTTCCAATGAAAAGGTGTCATTCCATCGTCGTCCACATCCGTCAGAGACATAACAGCATCCAGCCAGCTTGCTTCCAGGCTTACTCCTCCGGCTGCAGGGCTCCCCGCAGACTAATTGGCAAGTTTGATCGTAATGACTGCAGTGGCGTCCGGCGACAGTGAGCCTCTCTCCTCCGATGGATTTTGAGGAGAGCTGGTGCAGCACCCACAGTTCTGGAGCAGTGGCCCATGGCCTCGGTCTCCCCGGGCAGAAAGAGTTGCCAGAGCCCCCTTCTCAAGGGCGGGTGCCGCCGCCCTGCTTTCCTCGGGCCCAGACTAGCCGCCTGCTTCAGGGTGTGCCTCGAACAGGCCAGCCCCGTCGGAGCCAAGCCTCCCTGCCTCCTGCCCCGTCCCCAGCCAGAACTGTAGCGCAGTGGGAAGGATAATCCTTTCCCTCCCTCGCGTCTTCCGGCTCAACGTCGCCTCTCCAAGCTGTCATTTATCTCTCAAAGCGCTGTTTGCTGCTTGGAGAAATGTGATAGCCCCGTGATGAAGAAAACAGAGACACAGCAGCAGTTTCAGCTTAAGCCCCACTGAATCAGCCCACCAGATTGCACTGGAGTGGTACGGAAGCTGGCGGGGAGCAAAGGATGGGTTTCAGAAAGTGGGGCGCATGCCTCGCAGTGCCCGGGTTCCTTCTGTTCGGGGAAAGGGCCGCCCCGTGGGGAGGGAGGTGGTGCCGCGTGGAGGCGATGGCAGGTGTGCGTGGAGCAAAGGAGTGCCAGCAGAGCTCTCCAGCACCTGTCTGGGCTGTCCGGGGCCGGAGGGCTGTGTGGGGAGTTTAACCGGCTGTCGTTTCGCCTTAAACAAGGCCACGGCTTGAGGTGTGAAGATGGCTGCGCTCAGAGACAGCCGGCGGAGCAGGGGTGTGAAAGCTCCCCCGCCAGCTTGCATGGCCCGCTATGGAGCCCTTCTGCGGACCCTAACTGCAGGGTTAGGGACAAGGTCAGGGCTGGGCCTTCCATGAGGGTGAACCAAAAGCGGGACTCTGCGAGGCTGGCCTGTTCTCAGGGGGCCAGAAATCCTGGCAGAGGCCCTGTGGAGTGACTGGCCGGCCCCCAGTCCCGTCAGGCAGGCTGCCTCAGTGGTTCCAGGCAGGAGGGTGGGCGCCGTTGGCGGGACAAACACAATGGAAAGGTGCTTTTCATTCACTCAGTGGCATGACGCTCTTCGAAAGCAGGCCAGAAGCCGGGACCACAGCGCGATCAAGGGGTTCACTCCACTGGTGCGGAAAGCCCTCGTCTACTTTTTCCACCCCAGGGAGTCCAGCAGGTGGATTGCGTGAGCAGGATCAGTCCAGGGTGGAGGATACTCCACTGCCCAGGTCTGCAGCCCGGTGGCTCACCGATAGGCCAAAGGGGGCCACGCTGAGCCCCGGCCACTGTGCTTGTGGCCCACGGACGGCTGCATCTCCACGGCCCGTGGCTGGCAGGCCGGCTACCCCACCTCCCTGCCCCTTCTTGAAGAGCCGTACTTGATACCAAGCAGCATCGGCATGGATAAGTGTGCTTCCTCTACAACAGCACTCCACGCGCACTCGAAAAGCCGAGGCAAAGAGGGTGGATGGGATCTCTTCTCGGTCACCCCAGTGCACAGGACGCGGAATCACGGGCTCGAGTTACACGGAGCCAGATGCCAGCTAGATATCCAGAAAAATCTGCTGACCGTTGGAGCAGCACAACCATGCAGCCAATGCCCGGGCGAGGTGGTGGGCCCCCCCGTCCCGGAGGCATCAGAGAGGGCTGCTTTACCCTGGAGGCCTGCCCTGAGCAGGGGTGGGACCCGAGGGCCTCCTGGCCCCTTCCCACTGCTCTTCCAGGAGGCTGGGATTCCGGGTTCCCCCCGTAGCATCGGCCGGGGAAGCCTGCCACTGAGCCCCCCCTTCTCCCCCTCCCGCCCGGGGTGTGGCTGTGACAGGCTGGTGCAAAAGTCAGCAGGGCCCTTCAGTGCCTTGCATGCCGAAAAAGGTCAGCAGTCAGCCGTGATGCATGGGCCTCGCTTGGCACGGGCTGACGCTAGCAAAACAGCGGCGAGGGAAGGGAGCGGCGGAAGCCCACGTGGCCCTGGGGGGAGTGGGGGAAGGGGCTGGCACGCAGCTGGCGTCGGCAAGGGCACTGGCAGCTGCTGGGGAAAACCGGCCCTGGGATGCCTGGCCACAGCAGGGGAGGCCGGAGAATGCAGTGGCACCGCCCGCGCACGCAGGCCAGCGCAAGGCTGCGCACCACTTGGGGGGCTGTCCGTGGTGCTGAAACCAGGCCAGGCCCAAGTTCGGAGTCACACGCAGCTGCTTCGAGACGGATGCTAAAGCCGTGCGTGGACACACCGCCAGCACTGGAGCCACGAGCCTCGGCTGCAGACAGGGCACTCCCAGCGCGGTGGCTGGATTCGGTGACCCATCTCACACGGTGCTTTGGGGGAGACCAGAGAGAAACTGGAGGGGAGGGTGAGCAAGCCATTTGGGGCCCTTGGGGCTGGCAGTTTGGCCGCCCACCACTTGCACGCAGCTCCGAAGGTTCCTCAGAGGTGGAATCTGGCCCTTGACCGAAGTGGCTCAAATTCCCTTCTCCCTGCAGTGCCTCCCTGCTTTTATTCTGCAGAAACAAGGGCTGGCGGCTTTGCTCCGCGGCCATGATTGGCAGTCTCGGATGGATGCCTCCCCCTTTTACAGCCGCCCAGACCAGTCGTCATCGCCGGCCTCTGAGCCATGGCTAAGCCCTGCGCACATGCATGCCTCTCCTCCAGGGACAGAGGGATCCCCGTGGTGCTTGAGCCAGGAGCCACAGGCAGTCCTGGCTGGCTAGGCGGCCTTTCCTGGTCATCCACTTGACTGGGGACCATGGCCACCAGCTTGGGAATTGTGGCCTGTGGGCCTTTTCATGGCGAAGGCACGTCCTTCTTGCAGCTACTCTGGGGCCATGTTGTCTGTTTCATGGGCTCCTTGTGTCCTCTGGCAGGTGCCATGCTAGGCCTCGTGGAGAACGAAGGCAGCAGGCTGGGAGCCAGGTCCAGGTGCCCACACATCCCGCTTATGCAACCCGGTGCCCTCCAGATGTTCTGGACTGCCGGCCATGCTGGCTTGCGGCAGAAATGCAAAACCTCTGGAGAGCAGAAGGCTGGAGAAAGCTGCTATAGATGCAAATGCAAAGGCCATCCAGAAGGAGCCCAGACATCCCGAGGTTCAGTGGCCACACACTGGGCTACTGGAGATGACTCGAAGCAGAGTCATAAAGATGCTCAGGGTGTCTACAAGACAAATTGAAGGGCCAGCAGCACAGATCTGCTGTGCTTAGCTTAGAAGGGAGAAAGAAGATTAAGGGCTGAATGTGTGAACAGTCTTCAAATATTTAGAACCATGTCAGTCAGAAGCAGAGGAAGCATCTCCCCTCATCCATCCAAGACCGGAAAGGCTGTGATGGGCTTTGAATCCTGTGAAGCACATTTTTCAAAAGAAGGTATTGCTGTGGGAAGGCTTGTTTTAAAGGGGTTAAAAAGGAGTGGATTGATCTGAGAGCATCTGCAAAAGCTACAGGGCAGGCAGAATGCTCAGCAACCTTCTTCCCTGTTTCCAGACACAGCAAGTTGGTCTCAGCAAAGAAAGGTGAGCAGTGAGGAAATGAAATGTAAAAAGTGCCAATCACATTATTAAGCATGGTTATTAACTCCACTGCAGAGCTCTTCTCCTTCTTCTCTTGCCTTTTTCTCCACAATGAAAACCACTGTTAACAATGCGATTATCACGTTTAGGGTTTAATTTCCTCCCCTCCTCACGGTTTGCAGCTCTTCTCTGCCCGCCTCTCCAAACATGCTTACTGTGAACAAACCTGGGCCTCTCCATAATACTGCAGTCCTGAAAAAGGGACTGGGCAAATTCATGGAGGACAAGGCCATCCGTGGCTTCTTCCTGTTGGGCTTATGCAGGGATCATAAACCTGGGTATCCCAGGCGCTGGGGAACGTGGGCAGCAGGGTAGTGTTGCACTCAGGGCAGCTTGTGAGCATCCTACAGGTAAATTCCTCGTCTCTGAGGCAACAGAATGCTGGGCGAGAAGGTCTCTTATCTGGGCCAACATGGCTCTTCGTCTGTTGTTCTCTGAGGCTTATATGAAAGGCTGCGTGGTTGTATGACGGGCCTGTGAAAGGTTACGTCAGAATTAATCTGTTAGTCTTTCAGGTGTTGTCTCTGCTTCCTGCAATGGCCAACCACAAGCTCCTGAGAAATCCACAAACGGGGCAATGTCTTTCCCACTGAGGGTTCCTAGGAAACAGAAGTCAGCATCTCCTAGTGAGTTCTGTCAATTGGGACAAAGGGGTTTTCCTCATTTCCCTTCCGTGATGCGCTCAACCAGCCCCCAACATGGTGCCTTCCAGATGTGCTGAGTGACCAGCTCCCAGCATTGCCCAGGCAGCATGGCTGGCTGCCGGTGATGGGATCATCATCGAATACCCCTGGGGGGCCCCCAGCTGGGGACCGTTGCCCTAAGCTGCTGGTGCTCAGAGCAGGGCCACTCTGCCCTGATCATCCATCCGGACGGAACGCGCTTGGCTCCGCAGAGCTGCCTCTAATTTTGTGCATCACATTCCGCAGGAGCGTACATACGCAAACGAGCATGTTCAATGTACAGGAATGAGTGAGGACTTGTGTAACATGGTTACTCAGGGATGTATTACGCTGAATTAGTGAGGCGTCATGTTGTACACGGCTTCCACGCCCCCTTGGTGTGGGCAATGCAGATGGCTTCATTAAATGCAGCACCGGAGACTTGATCCAAGGAGACACCCTCTTCTGACTGAGCAGAACGCCCAGGCTGGAGTGCTCAGCCGTCTCTCTCCTTCCCTGAGCAGAAATATCCAGGAGCCCGCTCAGATCGCGCACGGCCCTCGCCTCCGTTCTCCGTGCCCGGCCTGCATGGCTCCCGCGCTGCCCAGGGACTTGCGAGACGGGCCGCCTGGGGTGATTAATGCACACCGATGGGGCCCGGCAGAAGGCCCTAAGCATGATTGATGAGCCTGCACCGCATCGCCGCAGGCAGGGCTGCAGAGAGACTGGCACGCCGTGGGACTCCCCCGGGCGGCATGCTGGAGCAGGGACTCCCCCGGTTTGTGTGGCAGGAAGGCCTGCCTGCTCCCGGGGCGCCTTGCCCAGGCACCGGGGCCATCCTCCAGCTCCCGGTGCGTGTGCGATGGCAGAGTGTGGTGATGCCAGATCTTCAAGAGCCCACGATTCAATGGCAGCCTGACTTAGCTCATCCTTTAGGTAGCTGCTACATGCGAAACGGGCCACTGCCTCGCTGCCAGACGCCTCAGTGAGCCAAGGTTGAGCCAGTGGCTATAAGAGAGAGAAAGACAGACAGCGTCTTCTCGCAGTGGGCTCCATTTGTGGAATTCCCTCCCACTGGGAGCCCATTGGGAGCTGGGGTTGTCATTCTTTTCAGAACAGGCAAAGGCATTTTAAAAATCCCAGATGTTTAAATGCTGTTAAAACACAGTTATTTCTTCCTTTCCCCCCGTTTGATCTTGTTTCCATAAACCACGCTTGGAATTTTCCTGAAAGACGACAAAGACACGTGTAAATAGATCAGCAAGTCAGTGAGGAAGGTCGTGCACCTCGCACGGAGCAGAAACACTTGTTCTCTTCACAGCCAGCCTGAGGACAGCCGACGGCACGGGGTCCCAGCACCGGTTTCCCCTCAAGCATGAGCATGACTTAAGCGATGCATCCGGCTGCTGTTCTGAAGACGCCTCCCTTGAGCCCAGGGATCGAGGGCTTTTCCCCAAAAGGAAACGGCAGCGTGGCACATAACGGGCTTGTCGGGGGAGCAGAATGGCAAAATCCATTAGCATCTCATAACAGGCACGTTTCCAGGTGACCTTTCGGAAGACAAGGGGAAGGGACTGCAATGGAGAATGAGTGCATTCTTTCCTCCCATCAGAGCCTGACTCACCCCCCCCTCTTGAGTCGAGGTCCGTTTCCCCCTCTGCTGTACTTGAAGTGCATTTGAAAAATGTGCACTGCTGGGGAGCGACCTCATGCCAAATCCTCGCTCTTTGGTTGCTGCGATGCCTGTCTCCCGGGTGGGGCGGCGTAAAAGCCCTCTGCCCAGGGCCAGGAGACACCGGAGCTCTGCTCTCCTCCGCCTCGGCACCCAGGGGTACGGAGGGCGGCACTCCTGGCTCCTCCTCTTGAAGGATGGACCAAGAGCAGCAGTCGCGATTCCCGGGCAGGGCAGGGCAGGGCCTGGAGCGGCGTGATGACGTGCTGCCAGGCGGCTGACCGTCCTTTGGGCCAGGGCTGGGCAGGCCGTGGGCTCACCTGGACCCCATATCTGGCCCTGTGGATTTTGTGCAGCGCAACGGACATCCCCTGCCTTTCCCGTGGGGAATTGCGCAGCGGCTGCCCCCTCCCTGCCCGCCCTTTCAGCCTGCTTGCTTGTTGATTACATTTACAAGGAGCCAAAGGCAGCTTTCATTGTCCTCCTCCACTCCATTTTATCCCCACAACAACAGCCCTGCGAGGGAGGCCGGGCTGAGCATTAGGGACCGGTCCAACGTCACCCGCTGAGCTTCTGGGCCACACGGGCACTAGGACCTGCATCTCCCCAGCCCCAGGCCAAGCCCCAAACCACTTGTCACACCAGCTCCCACATCGAGCGCATCTGTGACTGCTGGGGGGCCCTCCTCCGTGCTCACCCTGCCAAAGCCTGCCCCCCGGCTCCCTTCCACTCGAGCACACCACCGCATCCAAGGCCCGACGAGAGCGAACGCCCCCAGCAAAGACACCTCGTGCCCACTGAGGCCGACAGCCTGTAATTACAGCAATAACAAGGGAGCCGTTATTGCTGGAGCACAAATACTTTTCTCGTAATAGAGGATGGCTTTTTTACTCCCCCCCCCCCCGCCCGCCCAGCAACGGCAGGGAAGGTAGTTGGTATACGAGAGTGGGAGGGAGAGAGAAACAGCAGGCAACCCCCTTTGCCAGCCTGGCGCTCTCCAGATGTGCCGGCCTAGAAGGCGTTTTCTGATGGTTGGCGATGCTGGAATTGGAGTCCAGCGCTGCTCTCTTGGGCAGGCAGCGAGCGGCGATCTTGCCGCTCGAGGTGGCGGAGACGGCTCAAGCCAGCCTCCCCGCTTCTGGTGTGCAGCCAGAGCGGAGCAGGGGGGCTGAAAGAGCCCGGACTGCTGCTCCCAGGCAGCCCTCTCCCCCGGTTCTGGGGAGACAGACTGGCAGATGGCACCCTGAGCCCCACTAATCCAGAGGCGCCATCCCCGGGAGCCCTGGCTCCACGCCCCCAGTTGTGGCGTTCGCGACAGTTTCCAAAAACCAGTGCTAGCAAACCAAGCGGTGCGCATGGAGTGCGGGAAAGGCCAGGGTTTGGTAGAGGTTTAAAGGGTGCTTGAGTGGCACAAGGCAGAAAGGACACTCTGTCCTCCAGGGCCTTTGGAAGCCGGGCGTCTCCGCAGGGCAGCGCCTCTCTGCTCCTGCATTCAGGCACTCCCCTTCCAAGGGGGAGCGGCTCCCTTGCATGCCATGCCAGCCTCTGCGTGCCTCCACGACCATCCCTTCCGGCTGGCACGCTGCAAGGGCCCGTACGATGGAAGTTCCTTTCTCCGAGACGCGGACAAGAGGGGACGCGGATGGTCCGGCTGAGTGGGCACTCCGGGCCAACCCCAACATCACGTGCTCTTTAGGGCTTGGATGGAGAGGAGCGGGAGTAGAGCGACCGTCCCACAGTCGGGGGCTGCCACAGAGAAGGCCCTCCCTCTCGCTGCATCAACGGGGCCTCCCTCGGAGTCAGAAAATGAGTCTTCCAGAACAACAAAACTAAGGAATACCCTGCAGGATTATGCCAGCCCTGATCAGTCGGGCATCTGCTGCCAGCAACTGAGCTGTGGTCGCATCCGCCCCGGCTTCCAAAGGCAGCGTCGTGCCTTCCGCCATTGATGAGCCCGCTTCCTCTTGCAAGAGCGTATCTTTAAAGCCCTTCAGATCGGCCAAATGGTGGCCACCCCGCCCCCTTTCTTTATCGATATTTGTGCACAGCTTTTCCCCAACGAGAGATGCCAAAAACAGATGGGGAGAAAGGCCCGGTGCCCTTTTCCAGCAGCGGGTCCGAGAAGCCGGGTGCCGTCAGTGGGATGGCGCTGCTTTTTCTTCCGCCTCCTCCGAAGGAGGTGCTGGGGAGGCTAAGGTCCTTCAGAGTCGCCCTCCCTAATCCACGAGGAAGTCTATAAACTTGTAACTGAGCGGACAAGGACTTTCCGCCTCTTCCCTGCTATATGCACGGCCAGCCGATTTCTCCGGCTGGAACCCTGAGGCATCTTGGGTTAACCAGAGTATTTCAATTTCCCAAGCCTGCGCCTGAGCATTAGCGAGAGAGGAGCCCTTGACTGTCAGCCCTGCCTGCGCATACATTAGCGAGATGAGCCGCGATGCGCATTCCATGTCCTTCCCAGATGTCGCTTGTTGAATTCTAGGCTCCCTGTGCTCTGGACGGGGCTCCTGTGGAGGGAATGGCCCATTTCTTCCTCATCCGTCCTGGTCTGATGCTCCGCCGGAAACACACAATGGGGATGCGGGGGGACCTGTCACGGAGTTGTCAGCCAGGGCAAATGTCATCAAGATGGCAAAGGCCCTTACAAATTAAAAATGCTAGGGAAACAATGCCGTTAATAACAAGGGCTCCTTGCTGATTCAAGAGTTTTTTTCCTTGATTAATAACCTGCCATTTGACTGAGTAATTAATCTATTAAATTTAAATACACTTGCATATTAGCACAGCTTCAATCCAGAGGCTTTTTCAGAGATACCGAAGCATGTCGGATCATTTACAAATTAATAAACAAAAGCCTAACTACTCCTAGGTAGAAGGAAAGGCCATCTTTAAGATTTGGTTTCATTCCTTCCAAAAGCACTAGTCCAGAACCTGAGCAGCCGCCGAACAAGAATCCCTTTAAATTAGAATTGGCCCCAGCTGATTAATCAACACAAGCCTTAATGCATTAATCTATGGATTAAACCAATTAAAACTCACAGCCTTTCCAATAACAGCTATTAATGTGAGACTTTAATTGAGTGGAGGGGCATTTGAATTCTGTGAGGCTTTTGTTTCTCAAAGCAGGCAGTCAGGCTTTGTCCCGTCTGTGGTCCTTTGAAGCTTGCAAGGGGCAGGCAGCAACATCTGAGGGCGGTCACAGCAAGGCAAGAAGGAAGCAGGAGCTTGGACTGCTCCAGTAGGCCCTGCCGGCTGGAGCTGCAGCAATAGGGCGATGTTGTCTTAGCAGGGAGCTGAAGCCAGCAGGCCCTGCCGGCCAGAGCTGCGGCAATAGGGCAATGTTGTCTTAGCAGGGAGCTGAAGCCAAGCCTTATGTATGCTGATGAGGTCTGTCGTATGGTCAGTTCTACTCCTCCTGGTGGAGCCAGCTGTACTGATTTTGCAGCCTGAGACTTCTATGAGGCTGGGGAGTCACCCTCTGAGGTAGAGGACAAGGCAGGGATGGGCCTGTCTGCTGGGAGGGGTCTGACCAAAGCCGTGTCCGAATCCTTGGCTGCATACTGGAAGTTTTGAGGTCTGGGGGCGATATTCGGCCATTGCTACTGTTAAATGATTAGAAATCAGAGATCCCTCCTGATCCATTCCAATCACTCTGGATCAACCAGGTGAGTGCCAACTTCGTGCTCTGCTTCACACAAGCACTTCTTGCTGGCCCAACGTGCCAGTCACGCTCCCCTCTGTTTCGGGGGCCGGGAGCCTGGTCCCAGCCGAGGCCTGGCTGGAAGGCACTGCCAGAGCTCCCAGGGTGGCCTCCGCCTGCACCCGGCCCTCTAGCTCTGCAGGCTTGAGTGGCATTGCCAGACAAATGCTTTCTGCTCGATTAACCTGTGGCTGAAGCTCGTATGCTGGGGACTTTATAAAAGAAAGAAATTATCCACAGACGCCTGTCAGTCTCCCTCGCAAAGGGTAATTTAGAGCAACACAGCAGGATATCTGGGTCCATTGTCTGGCTGACCTGCGATTGAAGCCAGTCTGCAGTGGACTCTGGATGGCTGCAGACATCAGCCCGGTCTTTGTGCACCCAGAGGCCCACTCATCACCCCACCTGAGCTCAAACCCAACCCGGGAGCATCAGTCTAGCTTGACTGAGGAGCAGGGCGAAGGCAGAAAGGTCGGAGCAGATTTTAGCTGGAGGTCCATGCCTTGCACGCAAGAGTTCCAGAACATCTCTGGCACGGCCTCATCTTGCACAAGATGGTGCCACCCCGGAGCTGCACACACGCCCAGGGCAGCCTCGCGGTGCTCAGCGTGCGGCCCTTGGGCTGTGGCTGGATCCCTCCCCCATCCTGAGGTTGGAAGGAGAATCATTTGCACTGGCTTCAGGTTCTGCATTTCAGTTTCCACGCTCTGCTTTCAGAGCAGCAAGACGTAAATTTCACCTCTTCGATCCCATTTTAGCAGGAGACTCCCATTCCAGAATTTTAAATCTGCAGCTTTAGTACTTGAATTCCAAATCCGTGGTGGGTAATACATCGCCGGGAGTTAAATTCTTACAGGAAAGGTGGCCAGTCAAGCTCAGCCCTTTCCTGGCGACCCCAGCCACTTGTGGGGGGATCCTTCCTATGGGGTGAAATCAGAAATGGCTGCCCAGTCCTCTTCCTCCTCCTCCTCCTCCAGGTGTAGGAGGGAGGGGTCAGGCCTCTCACGTTCCAGCCTCCCCAGAGGGATTTGTCTCATTCTGCGGACGTGGCTGAGGGGCAGCGGTGGGCGCTGCTGCTGCCACTGCAGGGTGAAGCTTCTCAGACAGAGCGTGGGCGTCAGCCTGCCTTGGAAGAGGAGGAGGGAAGCCGGGGGAGCTTGCTCCTGTTAGACCCAGCTCTTCACATGGGCAGAGGCTTCTCCCACCTCTCCAGAAGAATGCCGCTTTGATTCGCCCTGCTCTGCGATCTGTAAAGTGCTAATAAAAGGACTGAGCTTCTACAGTGTCATCTGAATCTGCTGGTGGGGAAAAGGGGGAGAGGCGAGGCACCGAAATGGTGCCGTCCAAGAAACAGCAAAGGTGTCAGCAATGCGAGTGAGGCAGCACCCGGTCGAGAGATTCGCACACCAATTCACAGGCCACAAACCTGAGGGAGCAAAGGAGTCTGCACAGCACTCTGCCCTCTGCCCGTGGTCTGAGGAGATTCACCACTGGTCCAGAATCCGCAGGCACTTAGCATTGGAGTAGTCAGGTGTCCCGCTTTCCAAGGAATAGTTCTTTCTCCGAAGGGTTGCTAAAGAACAGTCCCATATCTTTTGACTGATTTAGCACATCTGTATAGCACGCCGTATCTCGACAGATCCTGGAGTGGCAAACTATAGAAGAGATAAAAGAACAAAAAGTGTGTATTAAAAACAGGATTCTGTCAGAACGTGGCTGGTCAGCGGGGAAGCCTTCCCAGACAAAAGCTGCTTCAGCTGGCGCTGAGAACAAGCAGCTCGGGGGGCACCCAAGCTGCCCCCCAATACAGTTCTCCACAAATACACACCAGGCACCCCTGAACATGCGGAGATTGAAAAAGAGAGAGGCCCAGCGACTTCAAGGACACCCCTCAATCCCTCCCTTCTGCTGGGAGGCCATAGGCAGGCAGGCGGAGAGGCGGCGGGGCGTGTGTTTCCGGTTAGCGCGAGGCTCAGGGGACGATGCTCAGGCCATCGCACAAGAGGCAAAATGTCACCAAAGGTTTAATTTCAAGGGAGGAAGTGGAGCTGTGCCAGATCACAAAAGAAGCCGTTCTGGTGCTGCTTTAACAGTGCCGCTTCCCCGAGGCATAAAAGGGCTGGGGGGGGGGATTTACTGGGGAGAGGGCCCAGAAAACAGGAACCAGGCCTGGCAGACTGGGACCACAGAGGACATGTGCTTAGCCAGCCTGTTTATCTCCTGTGCCAGGCAGCTCCTTCTGGCAAGAGGAGCTTAAAGCCGCAAGGTCACCCCAGAGCAGCGCCTGTCCCCATGGTCAAATGAAAGGGAAGCAGCCTGGAGGGGAGGGCAGTGGGGGGGGGGGTCCCCAGCTGCCGCACTGGCTGTAGATCTGATTGTGGAAGTGAAGCAGCACCTCGCAGCCTCTCCGCGACACGCTGGGGTGCTGCTTGGGGTGGGGAGCATTTGGCTGCTCCGCCAAGGGCCCCGAAGAACCTTCTGCACCTCGGCTTCTAGCCGGAGATGGAGATGGGCCCAGAGAGAGGGAGGGAGGGAGGGGAGGAGAAGACCAGGGCAAGCCGCAGCCGGTGCATGGTGATTTTATCCTTGTTTTCATTGTATGCTCCTGTATTGTGCTTAAAATGTATCTCGGATAGGATTTTATTGTGATTTCAACGTTTTTATGGAAACCACATAGTGATTTCTCTTTATATTTAGCTGTATAGAAGTAGTGTAAATAAATAAATGCACAAACAGAGAGATGGAAAAAGCAAAGCTTTTATGCAACAAGGAAGGGGACCCCAGGCCTCGCCCACTTACCGATTCGCCAAGGGTGAAGCACAGGATACGGGAGCAGGAAGGGGCCAAGGCGGCCTCGGGTCCAACCGCTGCTGGTGCAGGACACTGGTTTGCACCATCCCACTCAAGGCTGCCCAGCTTCTTTTCGGATGCCTGTGGTGCGGGAGAGCCCACGGCCTCCCTGGGCAGCTGGTTCCACCGCCATGTGGCGGTGGGGAAGCTTTGCCTGGCATCTCGCCTGAGCCTGGGTTGTCTCAGCTTGAATCGATTACCCCGTGATGGTTGATTATTGATTATTTTGCGCGCAGGCAGGAGGCACGGCAGGGCCGCTGGCCACGGGGGGAGGCGCCCGGCTGTGCCGCCTCGATGGGGCCCAAGGCCTGGCTGGGCAGCAGAGGGGCTGACGTGGGGGCGCGGGCGTCGTGGCGGCAGCAACGGGCGGGGCGCGGCTCCCCGTGGCTCGAGGGAAGGCTGGCCCGGGCCTGGTCCCGCCACCGTCCCCGCGCCCGGTCCGGGGCCCGGGCGCAGGGGGCGCCTGGCTGCGGGTCCTCCAAGGCGGGGCTGCTTTCCACCGGCCCTGGCAAAGTGCAGTTGAGGGAGGCGGGAAGGTGCCGGGCGAGCGCTCAGGCGAGGAGGGGGCGCGGCTCTCCTCGGGGACCCCCCCATTCCGGGGAGGAAGCGGCTCGTGCGCCCGCAGGCGCGGAATGGAATGGAGAGGATTATGCCGGCGGGGAGGGGGGCGGGGGCGAATGGAGGGACTGACGGGGCGGGGGCGGAGGGGCAGGGGGCCGGGCCGGTGAATGGGAAATCAGGGCCGGGCCCGGCTGGAAGCGAACTTGGGCTGAGCCTGCCGAGAGCTTGCTACTCCTCCTTGGCACCGAGCCCGCTGCCTGATTGCCGCCCCGCGCTCGGTAACAGTCTGCTGTTGTTGTTTTAAAAACATCAGGAATTTGTAAAAGATGTTTAATAAGAATCTCGTTTCGAGCACGTCTCGCCGGACGAGGTCTGCCTGGTCCGCAGTGCCCCATCTTCGCTAGTTTAATTAATTGCTGCGAGCCGCGTGGGCCGCCACGGAGGCGAACGGATTTAAAGTGGAATTAGACAAATGCAGAGGAGGAGAGGACCGGTGTGCAGGGCCAAGTTCCTAGTCCCCAGGGGGCCTCCACGCTCACTGGGTGGCTTTGGGCCAGCCGCAGCCGCAGCCTAGCCTGCCTCGGACTGGGAAGGGGCGTCAGGTTGGAGGAGAGGCAGGGCAGAAATGGGGCCACGCTGCCCGGACCGTCTTCTGCAACCCCCAGATGGTTTCAGGCCCCCACCCAGAGAAATCGCGACGCCAACAGCCCCCCAAAATGCAGCTTTCCGCTGGGCCTTTCTGCAGAACCCAACAGGCCGAGAGTCTCCTTTCCGAAGGCGGCGGCAGGGGCCACGCTGCCATTTCCGAGAGCGCTGGCGAGGCCCCCCAGTTCGCCATGAAGTTACGCCGGCTGAGAAATATCGCCAGCCTTCTTTTGCCTCCTCCAGAAACTTAAAGCACTCTGATTATTGAAGGTTTGGAACCACGAGAGCTCCCGTGGATTTCAATTTATAGTGCAAATAGATTTAATGAGCACCTTCAGCTCCTGTAAGCATAAATATATGCCAGACCCGCACCTTCTCCTGTGTGCCTCGTTCGCTGAAATGAATTAACCCCACAGATAACGGGGGGAAGCAGGGAGGCCCCTCCTCTAGGCCTTCTAATTAAGAAAACCATTCTGCTTTTCCATGTGTGTGTTTTCTGGGTGTGTGTGAGTAGGTGGAGGGGTTTCTTCTGGGGGGGAGCCGGTTCTTTTAATTAAAAGTTCACCTAGCTGAGTAAAGAGCACTGAAGTGGCCCAGCGCTGAGGCTGGATTGTACAACGCTGAGCGCTCCGGAGAATTGAGATCCATTATGCAAAGACTGCAAACATGCTTTCTTTGCATAAGCTCTTCCAAGCACATTCCCCCTCCCCCCCGTCCCAAGAAATAAGCAGCCAGGGGCCTGCTGCCAAAGATCCGGCTGGCCAGGCCTGCCCTGTTTCCCTTCCTCCTCCATACTTCCTCTGAACCAGCCCCTCTGCTTCCCGCTTCCTCCAGTCGCCCCCCCCACCCCACCCCCTTCTGCTTTCCTTAGTCCTCTCTCCTTCTGCATCCTGGGTGGGACTTCCTTGGAGGGGGAAGGAGAACCCCCCGCTCCTCCGGAACCTGGTCTCTGCTAGAGCCAGGGCAACCTGGTTCCCCCACTCTGCGTGGGGACTCCAGGGCGGCTCTGACGGAAGGCGCCCACCTTGGCACCTGCACAGCCCAGGGCCTTGCACAAGCACCTGTGCCCCACACTGGGACTCCTCTGTCGCAAGACGCCCAGGACCCCTCCTTGGACCCCAGAGCCCGACAGGATGAAGTGGGGCGTGGCCAGGCCAGGCCAGGCCAGGCCTCCCCTCCCTCACACGCGAGACCCCTGCACGAAAGGCTTCCGCGATCAGAGCCCCAGGAGCCATGGACGGGCAGCTTTGCCACGGGGATGCTTGGCCACTGCCAGGCTGATGCCTCTCTTGCCCAGCTCCTTGGCTCCTGAGCCTTGCGGGCGGCCCCCGAGCTGTCCCACGACCAGGGTCCTGAGCCCACGTCCTGAGTCTGGCGCACGCACGCCCTGACACCCTCCGGCTGCGCCCGCCTTTGCCTCTCCACCTTCTTTGCCATGGTCCCTGCTGGCTGGGATGGACAGGAGCTGAAGCCCAAAACAGCGGGAGGGGCGCCAAGGCGGGGCTGAGGCTGCCCTCCTGCCTCCGCTGGAAGACCCCCCCCCCCGTCCTGCTTTTGAGCCTGGATTTCAGGCCTGGCAGCGCCTGAGGGTGGGACAGGAGATCCCAGCGAAGGCCCTTCCAGCCCTCCTAACTTTCTCCGGGACCAGAAATGCCAAGGGGGGCCCTGCCCGCTTGCGACAGCTCAGCCCGGCACTGCTGGCCCCCGTCTCCTCTGCCATCGCTAAATCCCCGGGCACATTGCAATATAATGAGTGTATTTGTATTTGGAATCCTTTAATTTCGGTAGTCGCTCCCATAGTTTGTCAGTCTTTCATTAATGTCGGGCTTAAATCTGCAGCGATGGAGTTCACGCAGAAGATCCATCTGGCTTTGCCGCAGAGCTTTGAATCAGCCGGCTTTTATTCCTTATGATCATTATCTAATTTCCAGGGATAAAGGAGAGAAGGACGGCGACTCTTTCTTGCATGGAAATTGCACCCATACACCTGGGAAGTTGGAATCCTCACCATGGGTGCTTGTGGCCACTCTTTGTGGCACTTTGCACATGCTCAGTGGCTCTCGCAATCTCCCCAGGGAAGCCAGCCTTGATGGAAGTGAACAATGCCGTGTTGGGGATGTCTACTCAGAAGTAAGTCGCATTGAGTTAAGTACCCCATTCCTCTTGCAGCCAAAGGGAGCCACGATGAGTCCTGACTGTTCCTGTCCCCATAACTGGGGTCCCAGTCTGTCCTGCTGGGGCTCCAGGAGGCCGCTCTCCGTTTCTCTGCCCTGTCCCCATTCCCTCAACCAGCAGCGCTTTCATGTTTTTCCAACTGTAAAAGACTGACCGCCTCAATTCCTGTGATTCAGCTTGGGGCAACCAGAATCCCAAGCCAAAAAAAATGCCAGTGTTGCTTTTGTAATGTTGGCTCCAGTCCCTCGAACTCATCTCTCACTGGAAAAAGCCCCCGCCAAAAAACCCCTCTCTTCCGGGGTTGAATTTGGCCCTTGAGGGGAGAGCCTCGACGCCCCCGCCTGGTATCCTTGGGTGTCGCATGTTTCTGGGGTTTGGACCCCAATCTGGACTGCGCCTCCGGCCGGCTGCTGGAGCCAGAAAACTTCCTAGTCCAAGCCATGTGGCCACCAGATGCTTGAGGGGGACTCCTGGGCACGCTCTGGACTCTCAGCTGCCAATCCGTGTGGTTCTCCTTCCATCTTTGAAAATGCCATCAAGCCGGCCAGCCAGTCTCCCCCCCCCGCCCCGCCACCCGCCCATCTTCCTTAAGAGGAGGAAGGTTTTATATCCATTCAGTCAGGCTGGCAGTTTTCACGGATCATTAGCTGGACGACCATGATGGCTCTGTAGCAGTAGCCCAGAATGTGGAACAGTTAAGGCGCGTGAGAAAGCAGGCCTTTGGAAGGAGCGAGCGGCGTGCGTGCGTGCGCACAGGCACCTCCTGAGACACACTGGCGCATACTTAAATCGACCCAGACAACCCCTGGATGCGGAGGGGAGTGGGGCATCTCACCAGCGGCACAATCCTCTGCGTGTCTGCCCGGGTGGCCCTGGATGTGGGTGTGACCGGGCGGCCCTTCAGAGAGAGGTCTCCTCCAAACAGAGGACTGCCTCCTAACAGCCCTTCAGCTAGAGGATGCCTCCGCGTGCAGGGCGGGCACGGCCACCCCCTGGCTGGCCGCTGGGAGGACCACTGGCCCAGCTCTCGCGTCTTGCCCGTCTGGCTCCCCAGCTTCTTGCTTGCGTCTCTCACCGGCTGCCCCCTCGTCCTGCCTCTGGGGCAGCCCCTATTATCCTGGGACCTCCAGGTCAGCTTCAGCTCCCCGACAGCTGGGGATGGTGGGAGCTGCAGTCCAACCCACCTGGAGGGCCCTGGACTGATGGTGGTAACTTGGCGGGTGCCCCAGCCTTGAATGTGGCCAGCGGGCAGCAGGCGGGTGCCCCGATGGACAGCAGGCGCCAATCCCACCGGTGCACCAGTCACCCTGAGCTGTCTAAGGACGGCAGGGCGTGCTTTCCGTGGCTGGGAGGCTGCGCACTGCTCTCTTCTCAGCCCTTCTTCTCCTGCTTTTAAAATCTCTTTAATTATGTTTTGAGATGTTTAATCCCAGAAGACAGCGGAGGAGGCATTACTGTAGTGGCAGGTGTTCTCCCGCTCCCCGCACCCCTCCAGCAACTGGAACTGAGTCACCGGCGAAACACGTGGCTGCCTCGCGACGGGCTCGTCGGAGGTGGCTCGCCCCGGCTGGTGGCCTCCCGGAGGGCTGGACGGCGGCCCCAGTCGTTGCTGACCCCCGTGGCCACTGGGGGTGACGAGGGCTCACTTCGACCCCTCCGGAGGGGCCGGGCAGGAAGGCTGGCCTTGGTGGAAGCAGGGGCTTTGCAGGGCTCAGCCCAAAACCGGCTTCGGCGCTGCGGCTCCTTCCCTTTCCCCTCTCCCCTCTGGGCTGCGTTCCGTCCTCTGCTCGTGAGCCACCCAGCGCCGTCTTCCTCCTTCGCGCCATCCCTCATTCCCTCTGCAAAATATGTAAAGCCACACTGAAGGCATGTGTTCCTCTGATTGTGTGCAGAGTGGCTTTCCCCGCACTCCATCAGATGCATCATTTCACGGCGGCGAGCCCCTCCCCACCCCCAAGGTCAGAGGGAAGAAAGGCCTGTCATTCAGAAGAGCACACGTTCCAGACAGCACTAAGCCCTGAGCTGCTCTCCATTTAGAGCCCAAATTAAATACTGCGGTATTTCGGCTGGTGGTGGAAATGGCCTCGCGTTTACCCGGAGCAACAATTTGCCCCACTCAAGTCGACGCTTCCATTAGGTTGCAAATGGGATTGTGATGCGGGGAAGTTTCTTCCTTTAATGAAACTAGGAAAATTGTGCGCTTCACAATAATTTTTGTGTGGGGAATGAAGCCTCGTTAATTAGTAAAAAAAAGGGTTGAGCTGCAGAACGAGCTGCTCAGCCCGTGTCTCTCCCAGCCAGCGGGGGCTGTCGTCATGCTTCGTGCCCCCCTCCCGTGTGTGGGGTGCATCCGTAGCGATCTCATGGGAGGGGAACCCGTAGGGTGGCCTCCGAACCTCCTAGCGGGCTGGCCCTGCTTGCAGGACCCGTCTGGGGTTGCAGGAAGTGCCTCGGCAGCCCGGCGGGTCCTGGCCTTGACCTCCAGTAGTTGCCCTGTTTTCTCTGCAGAGACCCTCCCTGGAAGTTATTTATATCTGTATTTATAGTGTGCATTTTCAGCCGCTGGGGCTTAGTTCTGGAGCAGATGCTTGGGCGAACACAGCCCTCCAAACCTGTGTGGGAGGCCCAGGCCGAGCGGCACATCTGGGCGATTCATCACGTCATCCCTCCGCCCGCTCCTGCGGGCTGCAGCGGGGCCCACGGGGCCTGCCAGGGCTCAGGGGAGCGGCAGGCCTGTCAGTGGTCTCCAGCAGACGCCCCACGCCCTGCTTGCTCTCCCAAAGCAAGTCCCCACGCGGACTGACAGGGAGGGGCCTATGCTCTCCAAGTTTCACGGACAATTAAGGCCCGGGATGGGGGGCGGGGGCTGTAGTCAAGACCACTAGGCAGGATGGATCCCTTCCCTTCCCTTCCTCCGGCTCTCGCTCTTCCCCTGTGCCCCCTCTGTCCCGCGGCACACCTGCCCCCTGCGGCGCACCTGCGCTGGGCGCATCGCGGTGCCGGGAAGGCGGGCGGCAGCCTTCCCTTTCCTAGGGAAGGCTCCGCGCTGGACGGGGCTAACCCTCCAGGCGCTTTGTCCCCAGCCAGGGGCTGCATAAACGGGGGGCTGCGCACACGGGGCGGCACCTGCTCCCCACCCAGCCCGGCGGGGAGCTCCGGGAGGGCGCCCTCTTGCCCGCCTGCTCGCGCCTCCCTCCAGCCTCTCCATCCCTCTCCGGCTCCGCCTGCGAGCTCCGTCCGGACTTCATTCATCCAGCACGTTTGCGGGGGGGGGCGGGAGGGAGAGATCCGCGCCTTCGACCCGCTTCCCGCCCTCCGCGCCTTCCGCGCGGGGCTCCGGGGCTTCAGCAGGCGGCAGCGCGCCGCGCCGCCGCTCGGGGGCCGCCGACGCGCCCAGTCGCCCGGGCCGGCTCTGCGCGGGGAGCCTGCGCCACGAGCAACGGCGCGCGTGCACACGTGCACAGGCTGGGGCGGCGGGGCGCCTTCCAGCCCGGGTTCGCACGGGCCCCCCCGCTGCGCCTGCCCTGCTGCAAGTCGGCTGCCGTGAGCGGGGCCCCGGGGAGGCGGCTTGTCGCGGGTCGATTGGAGCGGAGCGTCACTTTCGAGGGAAAATGGGGGCCGTTGTGCGAGGGTTTAAAAGAAACGATTCCGACTGAACAAACAGTCTGACGGGCAAACAAATGTGTAACGAAACGGATGAAGTGTTAACAGGTGAGTCACGAACTGCAGGAGGTCGTTAATTGTACAGACGCGCGTAACTGCCACGTTGGGGGGGGGGGGGCAAGCGAGGCAAAACAACCAGAGACAAGCCCTGTGGCATCCTGCCAACGGCGCAGGGGAGCTTCGTGGCTGTAGGATCCGGCTTAGGCCGTGAGACTGGACCCTCCAGCCTCACCCCCCCCCCCCAGCAGTGTCTGATGGCACTTCCCAGCAGGGCAGGTGGGGATGCTGGAGGGCAGTTCCATCCACCTGCGGGGGGGGGGGGAGCTGGTCCGCTTCCAGTCTCACCTCAGCCCTGACTGGTGCAGCGGTTGCACTCTGAGCCTGCCTGCCTCCCTCCCGTCTGCATCCAGGACTTGATAGTCCTGCTCGACCCTCCTGGATTACTGGGCGACTCTATGCACTCTGGGCTCAGAAGGACACTCGAAAAATTATTTGCACGTGCAAAATGCCATTATTGGAAGTGGAACGACGTGGCGCTCAGCCGCGAGACAGACCTGGCCAGCTCCTGCGTGGGGTGTGGGCGCCCACGGCACCACCGAGCTAACCTGGAGAGCAGAATGCGAGCCGCCTGGGCACCGCACCCCCGTTGCAGTCATTTGTATTCCCTCGGCCAGACAGTTCCCATTAGCTACTTTCCCTCTGCTAACAGGCACTCTCCCCGGGTTTCCTGCCCGCGCTGCTTTCCCTTTCAAATACACTTCGGAGAGATCCGCACGCCCGTCCTCCCTGCCTGCCTTCAGTGTTTAAACAGTGCGAGGACCCTAATGAAATTTGCCAGGAGACCTCAGACTGGTGGCGCCCGCAGTTCTTTGCCCGCTCGAGGTGGAGGGGCCTGGCTAATTTGAACAGACTTGAAATTGTGGATGGGGAACATTTACACGGAGCGCATTGCTCTCTTCCCTGTCTCCTTCCAAAATCGCAGCCCTTTAAGCTCTCCTGGGGAGAGCCAACAACCAGGCTCGTCTTCTCTTCCGGGGCTGCTCAGACGCCAGAGGCGAGCGCTCCTCCGCCTCCCGGGAGCTCACACGCTCTTCCCGGGTGGGTCGGCAGGAGAACGGCAAGCCTGAACCAGGCCAGGGCCCCAGCAGAGACGAGCGTGGGCATGGCTTTGGGGCGCCTCGTGGTCCCTCCCTGCACAGAGGCCTTGCCAGATGATCAAGAGCTGCCCAGCAGGTCTGGGGGCAGAGCCGTGGGAGGGTGTGCCAAAGCACAGAGGGGCAGGGATGACGGGCGGGGGGGGGCATCTGATGGGTTTTCTCAGCTCAGCCCTGCAGATTGCAATTTGCCGGCCCTGGGCTCATGCTTACTCGATCTGACGTGTGCTGAGTCAGTGCGCAGACCCAGGGTTTGAGGCGGGCTGCCATGCGCTCCCAGCCTCTCTAAAGCCAGGGAAACGTGCGCAAAATTCAGGGCTCTGTTCTCCAACGGGTTCGGCTTTACCCGGGTTGCAAAGCGAGGGCCCAAATTCCGCACAAAGCTGAACTTAACTGTCGGAAAAGGCAAGGTGGGCCGGGACGGGTGGGCACACCCAGGGTGAGGCAGGGACCTCCCTGCTGGCCGCACGGGATGTTGCGACAGGCGCACCCCCGGCCTTGGCTCCCGTTCACGCAGGTGGCACGACGGTCTTAGTTCCTGAGCTGCTTAAAAGGAGTATCAGCAGCTGCGGCCCTGGGGAGGGCAGAAGGTGCCCCGGCGTTCCGGCAGCCGCGGCAGGGCCCCGATCCCAGCACGCCCAGGGTCTTGCTGCCTCTCCCAGTGGGGGCCGAGGAAGGGGAGGCCTCACCCCGCCAGAGGGGGGCTGCGCCTCTTGAGCTGGGCTCCGACCCGGGTCCATTCGCTCCTGGGCGAAGCCCGGAACTGGGTGGGGGGCTGGGGACAAGTGTGGGATCTGCTTTGGGGGCTGGCCAGGGAGGGTGGCCTCAGAGCGCCCACATGGACCCAGCAGGTGCCAGGGCCGCTGGGGTCCTTTCAGGCCTCATCCAGAAGGCGGAGCGGAGGGAGAGGGGAGGGGAGGGATGCTGCTCCTCCCCTTCCTGCCCCCCTCCCTGTTCCCCGGGGGTCTGCTCTGCTGCTGCTGTCCGTCCGGCAGAGACGGGTGGCGTGTTTGCAAGCTGCTCTGGGATGCATCTGGCCATCTCATTTCCCTGCTCGGGGCCACCTGGGAAGAGAAGGTGTCCTGGAATGAGCCCTGCCAGGTCCCGGATGGGGCGCGAGCGCGACCCCCAGGCAGCTCATTCCCCTCCCAGGGCCCAGCTGCGCAGCACGTGGGGCGGCCCAGGCCCACCTCCAGGCGGGCTGGTGCAGGCCGCCCTCCTGCAGCGGTGGGAGCGGCTTGCCCGCGCGGTTCCCGAGCACACGGAGCCGAGCGCGTCTCTCCTTCTGGGATAAACAGCACGAGGGTGGTAGACGCAGGACCCTTCTCCCTCCTGCTGGAGCTGCGCCTGCTGTGTATCCACAATCTAATAAATCAGGGAAATAAATGTGATTGATGTAGTGGATCAAATAAGCCAATAACACTTGCATAATTGCGGAGAAATTTGCATCAATTATGCTGCTGGAGGTGAGGTTGACTTTCTGAGTGGAACACACGGCGTGTGGAGACGAAGCCAGCCACTGCTCCCGGCCCGGATTTCGTTTGGCGAGTCCTTGGCTCCCCTTCCCCTCCGCATCCCACCTTTCGACCGGCCTTCCGCATAATCCCTGCTTCGGCCGCTGCCTGTCAGTTCTGTTCCTCTTTCAATGTGGCGCCGGCCTTCCGAGAAGACAACCTCTATAATGAAGTGTGGATAATCTTATTAAAGCAATGAACTCTCCCCCTTTTGCTGGAGAAGAAGGGAATGGAAAGCCAAGCCATCTCATACCCCAGGCAAAGTTTTGTGATATTAATTTTAGCGCAGGGACCTGTGGCTTCCGGGTGCCAGCGAGAGGCAGACCTCTGATCCGCCACGGGTGAGCTGGCCGCCTTCCCGACAGCTTTCTCACCCAGCAGCTCCCGTCCAACGGGGCCCCGCGGCGTCTGCACGCTCACAGAGGCAGGCGAGGGGGACGGATGGGGGGAGGAACGCGCCTGCGATGGGGTGCTGGGAGGAGGCGCGTGCAGCTCGTTTCTGGCACAGAAAACCCGATGCGAGGGCAGGTGTGTGGAACAGAGGCCTTCCACCAGCCAGGAGGCCTGAGCCGGCCTGGGTTCTGGGTGAGCGGAAGCCTGGAGCAGAACATCTGGACGCCCGAGCGAGAAAGGCAAGGGGGCCCCTCCACAGCACGCCTGGGAGAATTCGCCGGCGCCAGAGGCCTTGGACTGGCGTCGCAGAGAGCCGCTCGCCTGCTCCCGCCGGATGCGGGGCCCAGCACGCCCTACTGCGCTAGCGGACTGTCCGGACCCAGCGATCCCCAGCAGAAGCACCAGACCACGCGGGTTGGAAGGAAACAGTTCAACGAGGTCCTGCTTGTCCTTAACTTTATCTCCTGCCGTTTCCCCCACAGATGGATGTGACCCTCCCCGGCTGCGTTTCATCCTCACAACGGTCCTGTGAGGTGGGCTGGCCTGGGAGTCGGCTGCCACGGCGTGTCCCCCGGGCTCCCTGGCCCAGTGACGATGCGGGCCCGGTCTCCCCATCGAGCCCGGCACCGGCCCGTGGACCATGGCAGCTGGGAAGTGCCACGTGCGGCCAGGGAGCGTCGCCGAGGGGCAGCTTGGGCCTTGGCTCTCCGAGGAGCCGCTGGTGCGCGCCGGAATGGCAGCGGGGCCACACGGCGCCCCAGCACCACCTGCCTGGAGGTCTGGCTTGGCTTTGCTCGGCCCGCCTGCTCCGGAGGAAAGCTGCAC
Organism: Varanus komodoensis; assembly: GCF_004798865.1. Classification (NCBI taxonomy): domain Eukaryota; kingdom Metazoa; phylum Chordata; class Lepidosauria; order Squamata; family Varanidae; genus Varanus; species Varanus komodoensis. The sequence continues at coordinate 1,145,630 of NW_025335760.1, forward strand.
AGCAACAGCCTGGTGCACCCTCCGCTCCCGGGGAAAGGGACCCCAAAATACCTAGAAACACGGGGTGAGGGGGGCTGTCTTGGAGCAGGTCGAACCACCGGTCCATTTAGCCCGGTTTTAATCCGATGGGAAACACGCGTGAAGCGGAGCCTCAAGTCCCCAAAATTGGAGACGCGCTTGCTGCCTGCGCCTCTTGCGAGGCTTGCGGGTGCGACTTCCACGCTCCTCACAAGAGCCCTGAGAAGTGGGGTTGGGGGGGCGTCTCTCCCCCGCCTCCCCAGCCCTGAAGGATCCGGGAGGTGGCAGCGCTGCGGGGGGGGGGGGGGGGGTGGAGGATCCAACAGTTGGGCTCAATTTGTGTGCTTGGCACCTGTGATTTTATGAATGGAGCCTGTTCTGGAGATCACCATGGCAACATGCCTGATTTTCTCTCCCTAGTTCTTAAGGAGAAGCCACTGGCAAGAACCTGGGACACCCCCCATCCCTGTCCTTCCGCAGAGGGTTGCCATGGATCCCTCCCTCCCTCTCCTCTGAGCAGCCTCTCCAGTTGTTTCCCTCCCGCCTCCCGGGGGGGGGGGGGGCACTCATCCATCCTCAGTGGGAGCAGGGAGGAGAGAGGCCTTGAGATCCCACGGACTGGCAGCGGGTGGGTCCGGAAGTCCCGCCTTCGCCACCCGCCGGCCTTCTGCAGCCCTGCACTTGCCGAGGGGGCCGCAGAGGCCCGCAGACCCCGTGGCCTCGTGCAGAGGGCGAAGGGCCAAGAGGGCTGCGTCGTCTGGGGCAAGGAGGGACGGGCGGCGACAGTCGGACAGGGGCGCCAAGGGGGTGGGGGGGCAGAGGGCGCTCCTCAGCTGGGGGGCCACTCGATGGCCTGGGAGTCCAGGAAACAGCCATAAAGCGCCAAATGGTTCAGGACCCCGTTGCCGGTTCGCTCGCTGGCGCCCGATCCAGCCGGTAGCAGCGGCTTGGCGGGTGGAGACGAGCCCAGCCCAGGGCCCAAGGAAGCGCGAGCGGCAGAGCCGCCTCCAAGGTGCCCGGAAGCAGCTCATGGTGGGGGCTCCTTGTCGGCAGGCCGGCTGAGCTGCCTCCGTGGCCGAGTGTCGTGTCGCAGGAGAGTCGTAAAGGAGGATGCTCGAGGGCTGCGAAGAAGGCGGCACCCATGGCACCCTATTGTATAACGCCGCACCTGAGCTGGGTGATGAGCTGCGGAGAGCTCCATCTGGAAGCCGGCAACGGGTTCAACCTCAGCCGGGCCGCTGCCTCTCTCCTCCACACCAGGCCGCTGGCGGAGGGGACCGGGGAACGCGGACTCGTGCTCACTGCTTCGAGGCGGGCTTCATCCGATCAGGACGCGCGGAGCTGAGCCCGTCCCTCGGTCCATCCAGCCCATATGGTCAACGCAGGGGCGGGGGGGGGGGGGCGATGGACAGATGGACAACTGCGCTCCAGGCCTTGGTCAAGGTTTCCTCCCCAGTCCTACCTGGGAAGCTGGGACTGAGGCCAAGGCCCAAGCTGGGAGCACTGGCATGGATTTTGGAACATTCCCCAGAGAAGCCCTCTCCTCACATCCCGGCAACGGCTTCGTTCCCTCTCCGCAGGGGCTTCTCTCTCACCTGTCACTGTGCTTATTTAAAGCTTTTATCCACAGTTCTTAGCAAAAGCTCTCGCAATGGTGTCCAGTCAATAAGATCATTTAAAACAGAGCATCACATAAAACTTCGATATCGATAACACATCCGCAAAATCATAAAAGTCCGAAGATAATAAACAACAATTAAACGGATAAATGCTTAAGCATGCTGCCTCACACAATATAATAACTCCTCCACAGCAAGCCAAAGATCATATGAGTAAAAAGCAGCATAAAACCCAGATCGTCCAATTATGCCTTAATATGATTCTCACGACTGAGGTTCACATATCAGCTATTTATATTACGTACATATCTAAAATGTTAATATGTGTACTCAGTAAATGCTAAGCTGCTCTGATCTAGTCCTGCCTTCTTTGCTGAGCTGACATTATTAAGATGCAAGTTCAGATATGTTTTCCTGGTTTTCTTCTTTGGGAGAATGATTTTGTTATAAGTCTGCTTTGAGAGCTTTGACCAAGAAGGGAGATTATAAATCTAAGTAAATAAGTGAGCTGAATGGATAAAATAATTCTCTCGCTGAGCGCTTGTGTGCAGGTGAGCACCGAGATGCCGGTATTAAGAATCAAACAAAAACTTACCCACAAGAATATAAATCGAAGGACAAGGCTGTTTCGGGGGGGGGGGGGCGGCTTTGAGACCAGTGTCCAAATCTGGGGGTGACAGGAGGAAAAGGGAGGGGGTGTCTTTGCTCAGGAAACTGTCGGCTGCCCCACTGTGAATGATCGAAAACTAACCACCCATTAAACGACTCCAGGACCCCCCAGGAGCCCTTCCACCAATTGCGTTCCTCTCCACAGGCTCTCATTTGCATAGTCAAAAAGTTCTCAATATTACACAGTGGAGCGGCTTGTGGTTAATTATGGAACACGATTCCCAGCGTAACTTACACGCTATTAATCAGATGTCTTCTCAGCTAAGCCAGCACATGGCGGGTGTAATTAAGTGCTGGCTAATTAAGCCGGTTGTGAGGGTGCTGCTGGAAAGGGGAGGGGGCAAGAGGGCAAGGAGGAGGGGGCGGGGCAGGAGGGATGGTTTAAAGTCTGGGAAGAGGAGGAGCAAAAGCTGGCGGGGGTGCACGGGGGCTCTTCCTGCTTCCCCCCAATTCCCCTCAGCCCCCTCCACCCAAAAGCGGGGACTCGGAGGGCAGTGGTGGGGAGAAGGCTGCGGCCCCCGGGGCCACCTGGGCCCAGACCCCCGTGATTCAGGCACTGCCGGAGCTGTGGGCAAGGGTGGGGTGACCGAGCGCAAGGTGGCTTTCGACGCGCCCCCGGCTTCGCTCGGTCTATGATTTTTCACTTCGCAAGCACCTTCGGTTGACTGAGCCCCGTGCTCCGAGGCACCAGGCAGGACCGGCCCGGCCCGGAGGGTGCCGTCGGGTGGGCGCAGTGGCGGGGGCGGGCGCAGTGGCGGGAGAGAAGGGGAGCCAGCCCACCCACATGCCGAGCTGCTTCCGCTGGTCCCCAGCTTCGCGGGATGCACCCCACCGCGGCCGCAGGCCCAAACGCCCACCTGGATGGCAGGAACACGAATGCGCTGTTTTGAAAGCAGCTTTCTGGCAGGCAGCCCACATCTCTGGCTTGTGCACAGGATTCTCCTTACTGGCCCAAAGTTGTGCATTTGTCTGTAATTAGTTTCGTTTCTATGCCACCCAGTGGCTGAAGCCCCCTGGGAGTGTGTAGACCGCTCAGAAGGCCACAAATACACAGAATGTTGCAGTGCAGGAACCGTAAAGGCAATTTGGCAGCGAACGGCCCCGGCTGGCAGGCGTGGCCGATGTCCGGGTCAGCCTTCCCCAACCTGGTGCCCTCCAGACAGTTTGGAGTACAGCTCCCAGCATTCTGGGGCATTGGCCTTGCCGGCTAGGTTGGGTAGACTGGTGAAAAGCCCTCTCCCTCCGCATGCGCTTGGGGCTCGGCGAGACGCTAAGGACGTGCCTGTAACGGAGATGCTTGCTTCGATATGGGAAGGAGATCAAACCCGAAGCCCGTCAGCCCAGCCCGGCACCCGGGATCCCAATCCGGCCCTGTGGGGTTGCCTGCTGGCCCCACCCCTTCGGCAGCCCCCTCCTCGAACCCGTGCCAGTCGCATGCGGGCTTCCGGCCTCGGCAGCTTTGCCCATCTCAGTCTAAACGTTTGACATGCTTCGTGGCCTGAGCAGTGCTGGGTTAAAGGGAAGTTGAAAGAAGTTGGTATTTCTGGCCCCCCATCACTGCTAAGCCCGCCTCCCCCATCTCCAAAATAGCATTTGACCCGTGCGCTGAAAGAGCACAACAGCCCTGCTTTGGACAGAAGACAGAGAAAGTCCTGGGTCTGAGGGAATTTTTTGGACCAGGGCTTATGGAAACGTGTTTTGGATGCAAGGCTAGTAACATCAAATAAAAACCAAATGATATTTGATTCGTTGTTGGAGATTCACCCTATTGTAAGCCGTGTGGAGAACTTCTGCTTTTCATCGCTCTTTTTCGGTGATTCCACACACAATTTACTTGCTTCCCCCCCGCAGTATTAATGACAGCGTGCCAAGGAAGGAGGTGCGGGAGAAGAGCACCGACGGCACAAAGACTTCAGCACGGGGGGGGGGGGGCTCATCTGCCAGCACGGGGGGGACACACGGCCCAGCTGACCCCCATCCTCGGGGCTGCTGAGCGCATCGCTGGAGGAGAACATCTGTAGCCTTAAAATCAGCACCTTGCCTGGGCTCCAGGGGTGGTGGCGGAGCGTGGCCCCTTCCCACACTGCTGCCCTTAAGGGAAGGAAAGATTCCTCTGCTGGATTTCTGCCCATTGGAAGACCCGGGAGTCCTGGCCGGGATGGAAGGGGTGGTAAGCGGCGAGCAGCAAGGCCTGGTGCTGGCGGACACGCTCCGCATGTCTGGTTTCCTTGGGAGGAGCCAGAGTGTGAGAGATTTTCCAATTTACCCAAGTGGAACATATGGACGGGGTGAGGTGGGGTGGGGGGGTGATCCTCTGGCCAGAGTCACACAGAATGACAAGCCACGACATGGCGCGATGCGTTGTCTGAACTCTGTCATGGACTTAACAAGCAGTGCTTTTGGTTTCCATGGGACCACAGAGAGGAACAATGGTCTGCGGAACGGTTTCCATGCTTCATCACAGCTTATTCATCAGACGAATCCAGAAACATGGTGTCCACAGGACTATCATAGAGTTAGGTCTATGTCGAAAGGAAAGAGCAGCAATTGCAGGAGCCACTCTAGCCATCCAGCCTCTATATGCAAACCAGTGAGGAAGAGGCAGAAAATGGAGGAAGGCGTGAGCACCCTAGGATTGAATTTCCGCCTCAGAGCCTGATGGGATACATGCCAGATTGGAGGATGTGGCGGGAGGGTGGAAACCGTGCGCTGGCCTGACCGGGCTAGCCAGTAAGACACCGCACCCTGCGGGAACCTCACGGCATGGTTGCACAGGACATGTGAACACCACTGCTGTCTCACTTCGGCCGGTCCAGAGATGCACTCTGAGCACCTTTTAATCTGCACATACATCAAGGATGGTGGATCCGCAACAAATCCAAATGAGTCTGGATTCCCGTGAGTGCAACCTGCGGCGTCTGCGGCAGATTGGCTTTGTCCATGACGGACGGGGATTTCACGGACTTGCAAACTGTTTTTGCAAAACTTCAGGCAGGCGTTTGTGCAATTTTGTTTGCTTGAATGAACGCCCACTTGTGCTAATGCACACTTGCAAACAAATTAAATTCTCATGCAAAAAACCCGATTCCGCAACAGAATGAAAAGCTCACGAGACTCTGCAAAACACAGATGGACCAGATAGAGCAAACTCTGTGCCTCTGCTCCCAAGCTCCTCCAGCCGCGAAGCACTTTGCCTCTTCCCCAAGCCTCCAGCTGCTTGTTCTTTGCACACCGGGGGGGGGGGGGGGGCTTTGCCATGCCTCTTCTGGGCAGTTCCCTAGAAGGAATGGCTGCTTGGCCCTCCTTACCATCCGAGAGAAATTGCACCAAGCTGGGCAGGACTACTGTTCTCATGTTAATTGGTAGCCAAGGGGGTGCTCTTTGGATTTTCCCCTGGGGAGGTTAAATTAGGGAAGGGGTGTGCTTCTTCCCCCAGCTCTGGAACACCCCCTAGGAAGCTGGAAGCTGCTGGCCCAGTTTTTAAGGAGGGGTGGGGAAAATAAGCTTTTTGCTCCATTTTTGTGTGCTGAGACTAATCGGCGCTGCAGGCCTTGCTCCGAGTGAGAGGTGCGATGCAGCGGAGGAATTAACGCTGATTAAACCTGCGGGAGCGATTCTGTGCCTTCCTGGAAGGGTCAGAGAACAGCACCGGCGCCCGCCATTGGCTCTGCACGGATTTCTTTCGCCAGCTCCCCCACTCCGCTTTCTGGGAAAGGCAGCCGTCTGTCCATGCACGGGGGCACGGTTTCTACCACGTGGGGCTGGCCCGCCATGGTAAGCACTCCAAGCAGCAGAGCGGGCAGCCGCCGTCTGAGAGGCGCGTGCTTTAGGACGAGGGATGTGAAGTTTTTGTTCCAGGTGAAGTTTAAGAGCCTTCCAACGTGTGACTCAGACATCTTTCGACTCACTTGTTCCCTCCCCTCGAACAGGTGTGTCTGGGACTCCCCTTACCAAGGGGGAACAGTGCAGCGGGACATTTGGGCTTCCAGAATTAATTCATGGTAGCGGTTCCTGAAGCGTCTCGCAAGCCGGATAACACAAAGTGGTACCCCAAATCTCCATCCATCTCGAGCCGTGCTAGAGAACGACGAGGCGGTGATGAAACGGGGAGGCTGCCTCCTGGCGTTCAGGCCGATGCGCCGACTTTTAACTCCTTTGACCCGCTGCTCCACTGAGGTTTCTGCTTCTGGGTTCTTTGTGGGATCAGCATCTACTCCTTTATGCATTTCCCCCCAGGATTTTCTTTCTCGGCCTTGCTAGCTGTTCCACTGCAAAGCCACAGGGCGGCGCTGCAGCACAGCAGAATTGCCCAGACGGGGCCCGATTCGCCCGGTTTTGTCCTGCTTGGTCCTTTAAAGCTCACGATCACCATTCCTATAATGAAAGAGGCTATGGCCGGAAGAGGAGGGTGTCGTGTAAAGCTCCCACAAGCTGCTGCGGGTGAGGAATTGCCGGAGCATGATAAAAACCTCGTGCAAAGAAGCCCACGAGGATGATTTGGTGCAGAATAGAGTCGTGACTTGTGTGCGCCCCGTTAAAATACAGTTGGGTTTCCCTCAAACGACTGAGCAGCCCACTGCGACCACCCATTTACCTTACCTGGCAGGTGCAGCTGGCAGTGCTTGGGGAACTTGGCGGGAAGGCCCCTCTGGCCCCTCTCATTCAGCTCATTCCCCACCTTTATTTTAATTTATTTTAATTAATTTATTTTTCGATTTATACCCTGCCTTTTTCCTACAAAGGGCTCAAGGCAGCTTACATCATTCTCCTCCTCCATCTTATCCCCCAACAACAACCCTGTGAGGTAGGCTGGGCCGAGAGTCTGACTGGCCCAAAGTCCCCCAGTTGGCTCCGTGGCCAAGCGGGGACTCGAACCCGGATCGCCCGAGTCCCGGTCCCGTGCGCTTAACCACCACACCACACTGGCTCTCAGTTCCCCCTCTTGTGCACAAGGCAGCTTACACGATGGTTCTCCTCTCCAGTCATCCTCACAACAACCCTGTGAGGTGGGCCAGGAGAGGGAGTGACCAGCCCGAGTCACCCAGTGAACTTCATGGCAAGCGGGGGCTGGAACGCCGGACTCGGCTGCTCTGCAGGCGCTCGAGAGGAATGCGCAGCGAACCTTCCACATCCTTGCGGGAGGCCCTTTCCTGGCGAGGGGGGGGAGAATCACGCTCCCAGGCCCCATCCCACTGTGCCCAGCAGCCTCAACCCAGCTCGGAGAAGCCAGCCTTGCAACCGTACGCGGAAGGAGCCCGCCCGTTTGCGCTCTGCGCATGCGCAAACGGTGACAGAGAAGCCTCAGCAGGAGCATGATGCGCTCTTGTCCGGGGCGCATTCCTTGAGGCGGCCTGGCACAGGGCTGGTGGGTCACTGGGGCTGCCCAGGTTCCAGGAGCAGCAGCGGCACCGGGGGGAAGCATGGCAAGCCACCAGACCCGTCTCTCGGCAGCGCAGGCCGGCCGGCCGCCCGCCCGCCCTCGTGCTAAGCTGACTTTTTGGGGCGGTTCTAAGGCATGTCCCCCATGCAGCCCGACGCCTGGGCCCCCAGCCGGGGACATCCGTGCCCCCTTTGCGTTTCGGGGCACGGAGGGGAGCTGCCTGGCCGTGGCCTCCCTCGTCTCCCGAGTCGCAAGGCCCCCCTTCAGCAACAGGACAATGGACCGGATGCGTGTCTTGCTAGAGTAACTGTATTATTCACCGAGACAAACAGCGCCATCAATAAACGCAGCCCCCCCGCCAGCCCCCCCACCTTGCCAGCCGTGGCGCCCCCCGCCGGCTTCCCTGGGCCCCGCGAGTGCTGCGAAAACACTCGGCTCGCGGCTGCCGCTTCACCTCGCCATTCATAACCACGAGCAGCGTCTCCACCGCTGTGTCACTCGGTTTTCCTCCGGCTCAGGCATACGCATGGCTTCCCGGAAGGTCTTTTATTCTCCACAACCTGTGCTTCCCATTAGCTCTCGCCAGAAGACACCCACAGGAAGGCCCGTGCCGCTTGTCTTACACGGAAATCTCGGCCGGCACGGAAAAGATCGTTCTTGTACGGAGGACGGAAGAGGCGGCTGTCTTGGGAATCAGGAGCAGGTGGAAGCCGGTGGGCCGCACAGCAGGGTGGGCGCTGCCGGGACTCCCATCCAGAGAGGATCCGGGCTCAGTGCTGCCTCTCCAGACCAGAAGCCGCCTCAGCAAGCTGGAGCAGGGCCCTGAACTCAGAGGCTGCCGGGAAGAAGGCCCTGCAGGCCGGGGGCCTCAGATGACCTTCGGGGGATTGGTGGATGATGGGCTTGAGGCAAACAGTCCCTCCACACCCACCGGGGCGGGTGCTGCTCACCCCAGCATCCCCCCTTCGTATCTGTATAGACTTTAGAGTGGGTATGTGCATGGTTACAAAAGCACATTTTATGGTTCCCCCCCCCCCGCCCCGTACACACACACACTCACTGAAATGACAAGTTTCTCTCCCCAAGTTTCACATCGCGGCAGCAGAAGCAAATTGCATGTGATTCTTTTAGTTGTGGCAGTGCTGTGATTTATGTGACCCCGAAGCACAAAACTGCATCTGAACTGCGCAATTATTCCCCTTTTTGCAAACCAGGATTGGGACACGGGGGCTGCTCCTGTTCCACTGCGAGGGGGCTGGCGCCCGCTTATCGGCAGTGCCGAACCGGCCGTGATGTGGGGCGGGGGGGGGGCAGAAACGCCACCTGCGCACTTCGCGACTGAGGCAAGCTCCAGCCCAGCACCTCCTAATTGGGCCTCGCCACTCCTGGGCCACGTGAGACGGGAGGCCGGCCCAGCGGGGGGCTGCCCAGCGGCCGCGGGGCTTCCCTTTCAACAAAGGCTGCGGGACCCCAGGGCCCTTCTGGCTCCGCACAGCATCCCCACGGAAATAAATACATGAATCATGTTGAAAACAACCCTTCCGCCTCCTCCAGAGAGGCCTGCGAAGCGCTGAGCAAGTTTATTGCCGGAATCTAGGTCGGGCGCCCGCCTCCCGTTCGCCAGCACATGTTTGGGAAGCCGCGTTTTCCTTCCATGGGAATTCTTGTGTTGGGCTCCTCCCAGGATGAGAGGCGCGGGCAGCAAGCAGGGAAGGCGAGGCGAGCGGCTGCTGCCCAGCCCAGCAGCCAGGCACGCAGGAGCGGCCAAGGATGCATCTGAGCATGTGCAGAGCCGCTCACCGCCGGAGACAGAGCCAAGCTACCATGCCTAGAACAAAGAGCAGGTCTTTCAGGCGGGCAGGTGGGCCTGGCACCCGGGACATCTTGCCCACCTCAGGGCCAGTCTACGTATGATAAAGAGCCACATGGCTCACCAGTAGGAATCTCCCAGCGAGTGGCACACTTAGAAGCCCCCTAACGCCTAATCTTCTCCTGGTGCACCAGGTTAGATTACTGTAATGGCCTCTCCGTGGGGCTGCCCTTGAAGACTGTACGGAAACTGCAGCGAATGCAAACGGGCCAGCCGGATTCATCCCGGGGACCACTGAGCACTCGTCCCGGCCCGCTGGCCTCGGCTCCAGGCCCGATTCGAGGCGCTGGTCTTAAGCTATGAAGCAGGTTGGTGCGTAAAGCAGTCCAAACAATCATGGCGGCCGTGACCATCACGTCATCTCAACCGGCGCTGCATCATTTTTAAGGACACAAAAGGGCCAGGGAAACCGAGTCCCGGATGGATGGAGAGGCGCCTCCTCAGGTTTGGGCAAATCAGGCTCGTCAGGTTCCCTGTTCTGGAACCTTCCCTTTTAAAACCTGGGCATCCATTAAACCGACTCTTGTTTTATGGAAGCCATTTGCATCTTGTGCTACTAATCCTCTTTATGGCTCTGTTTTCCCACTCATCTCTGAGCGCCTGTGAGTGCGAGAGAAGAAAGAGACCGGGGGGAATCACCCCACGAAATGTCAATTTCAGCCAAGGGGCCTCCAAGATGCCGAGTATCAGATTCCGCCCCCCACCTGAGCATCTGTGGGGCTCTTCCTTGTTTGGCGTTTGCTCTTTTAAATTAATTACTTCTCTGTCTTGCGCCGTATGTAGAGATGAAGAGCAGACATGAAGCTGCCACATCTGCTTAGCTTTCTTGTGCGTCAGGCTGGGAGCCGGGCGAGTGCCGCATTCGTTCCCCTCGGCCGTCGCTCGGTGTTCGGGGAGCCGCTGCCCACGCCGGGCATCCCCCCCCCCGTGAGCCTCGCCCTTCGCGGGCACCCAGGCCGGCTCCTGCCGGGGCCGATCCATCTCAGCCAACGGCACCTGCCATGGGAGGTTTGCAGGGGTGTCCTGCAGGGGACGGCTGCTGCAGCACGCAAGGAGCTCCCTGCGTCCATGCCCAGCCGGGGGCCCCCCCAGAGCTGTGCCGCACCTCTGCCACCCCGCCCAGCATGCACGGCGGGAAGCAGACGCCCCGGGCTGGCATGCTGGGGTGGCACTGGCCCGGTGGAGGCCCGGCCCTGAGGGCAGCCAGGCAGACTGGGCCCTGCGGGGGCGGGCCCCTCACCCAGCCGGGCAGCAGGCCTGGGACGAGGACTCAGCATGTGGGGCTCAGAGCAGAGCGGGGCTCGGGATGCCCGGCTGGACCTCAGCGCCAAGCTGCACCACCCTGCAGCAAGCTGAGCTACGGAGCAGCCCCCGCCCGCCCCCATGCCAGCTTGCAGCCACTGGCCCTTGATGCGGCCTGGGCAGGGGGGCCCTCTGGGAGCCCCCATTGGGGTGTGGCCCCTGCCCGGAAGGCTCTCCACCCTTCCTTCTGCTCCCCGAGCGGCTGGGAAGAGAGGCGGAGAGCGAGGAGGGTCTGGTTGGGGTGCAGCCCTCGGGGCCTTCCCCCTCCCCGGAGGAGTCAGATTCCCACTCACTGGGGCCGGGGGGGGGGGAGCAGAACTTCTCAGGATTCTCGGTTGAGCCGTTTCGGAGCCTGCCAACGAAACCCCCCGAGAGCACTTCCTGCTGGCGCCAGCTTTTCCCGCAGAGGAACGCGGACGACCGAGACCATCCGTTCTGCTCTGCGAAACCCGGCCAGTGCGGCACTGGCCCCGTGCCAAGCCCCACCAGGCGCATGCTCGGAGCAGGGTACCCCGGCCCAAGCCGGGCGCCGTCCGCCTGGCCAGGATGGTTCGATGCAGCAGGAAGGGCTGCGAGTGGGGACCCCGCGCAAAGGCAGCGGCAGGTACAGGAGCGAGCCGAGGAAGGCAGAAGGCAGGTGGAGACAAGATGGCTTCCAGGAATGCCTGGGAGGCCGCCCAACCCAGATCGAGGGTGGGCAGGATCGGGCCGGCCACAGGGTGCGGAAGGACCCCCTCCCCTCCCTGGTGGGGAGGCCCCCTTGGCCCAGTGCCTCGACAGCTCCGCCTTGACCCCCAACCTGCCGGGCAAGCGGCGCGGCACGGCACGACCCCCCTTCCCCGCTCACCGGGGAGCTGCCCACACGCCAGAGGCCCGCCCAGCACAGCGAGGGAGGGAGCCGGAGGCCCTCATTTCGGCTGGCCCTCCCCCCCTTCGTGGGGCCTCCTGGCTGGCCCTCCCCTCAGGCCCGCAGCTCCTGCTGGGGAGCACCTTGTGCAGGGGGCGCCACGTCGGGAGTGCTTCCCGCAGAGTGCAGTGGGGCCTCTTGTGCAGGCCCCCTTCCTGGGTGGGGTCTGAGAAGGGTGTTGGTCCTCTCCGAGTCCCCCCAGTGCAAGGGTTGGCGGCTGGCCCTTCCTCTTCCTTCAGGGTCTCTTCCCTTGTGGGGCCACTGGAGAGGAAAGTGTCCCGTGCCGTCCATCCAGCCCCGCCGGCAGCACCGTGGGGACGCTGGCCATCTCTGGCTCGGCCTGGACGGGAGACTCTGGCCCTGCATCCTGCGCAGGTGGGCTGGGGCGAAGAGCACCGCGCGTGGGGCGCGTCCCTTTGAAAACCCCTCCAGCGCTGGGCACGAGGACTCCGTCCTGTGTGAAGGACGCGGAGCTGGGCCCAAAGCGCACGCAAGCGCTCTCGCTGCTCCGCTGGGGACGATGCTCCGGCTCAAGGTGCTGTCCTGTGCGCGTCGAAGCAGGAGGAGGCCTACAATTCCCAGCTTTCCCCAGCCAGTTGTGGGACTTTTTCCTGTGCAAATATGTGTAGGATTTCCTTGCAGCAGAATCACCCTAGACCAGTTTCTCTTTATCGCCTCTTTTACATGCTGTCCGAGGAACAGAGTGCTGAGATTATTAGCATCAATGTCATTTTGAGAAATCAAATTATATAAGGGTAAAGATTATGCAAACATTTGCAGGCTGTTCAATCCAACATGAAAGAGGTCTGTGTCAGAGATAGGAGTGGGGGAGAAACCCTCCCTCCCGGTTCCTGTAGTCTCCTGGAAAGAAAAGTGAAGTGAAGTGAAGTGAAGTGTGAAGTGAAGTGTGAAGTAAAGTGTGAAGTGAAGTGTTCTGATAGTCCCACTTCCTCTGGAATCTAGATTCCTTTAAATTGGTGTCAAATAAATGCTCATAACTGTCAGATGAGATTATCTGCTAAATATCGTTGCCATTGCTCACACACTGTTGAATATCCAAGTCAAATATTGACATTCCATATAGTTGGGCACCAAATATAGATATGAAATGTTCAGGCAATATCTGGTGCCTGTTTGGTGAAGCTTCCAGTGCAGTTTTTTTTTGGGGGGGGGTTGTGTGTGTGGAAATGGCTCTCTGCTCTGCTTCAGACTGTCCAGAAGGCCTGGGTCAAGATGCTTGCAATCTTTCTCTGGTCCAAACAGCCCTAAGGTTCTTCCTGGGGCTCCCGCTGGCGCAGTGCTGCAAATTGCAGGAGAAAATGGAAGTGGGCTTTCCATGCAGCCCCCCCCCCCCCGTTGATTGGGGCCAAAGGCCTTGTTAGCATGCGGGGGGGGGGGGCTGTGAGCAAGGACCTTGGCTTGCAGTAGGTCTGCTTCGACTAATTCACTCCACTCCCGCCCCCCCACAACTGCTCCCGGTGAGCAATTGGAATGTTCATAAATATTCCAACTTTACGGGAAGAGGATTCTCAGAACATTCCCAATTCCGCTTCTTCGAGGGGAGGGAAAATGATAGTTTTGGCTGGAATTTGGGCCCACGCAGAGGGAAGTGGGCAGGCAAATAATTTTTGGAGGGCCAGGAGGGGGGATAGCTTGGGCCAGTCTTGGGAGCCTGAAAGTACACAATATATTTGGACCTTGCTGTTTCTTTACAAATTGCAGGGGGATTTTGCCAGCGCCAGCATCTATTCCCGCTGTGGCGTTATAACCCAAAGAGGGTGATGGCAATCCAGGTGCTGGGGGGGAGGACTGAATTATACAAGCGGGGTTTGAACTAGGCTGCCAATTTCTGGGCCGCAGGCCTCCAATCTGAAATTATATGAGTATTGTAAACAGCGTGCGGCGGGCCGCCCCCTCCGTTCTGGATAACCTTTCCAGCTGAGAGGAGCACTGGCCGAGTGCAAGTGGCAGGGCCTTTTCTGACAAGCCCCCCCAAGCAAACCCACCCGGCCCCACTTCAAGCTCGCTCCACCGGCCCGTCGAGATGGAGACTCCCGGGGAGGCCTCTGGGGCAGGCAGCCGGCTCTGCCCCGCAGCCGCTTTTCTGCGAGATGCTCCCCGTTTTCCGCCGGCTCCTCCGCTGCCGCAGCTTCCTCGTGCTTTGGGGCCGCTGCCACCTCTCCCTTACAGCTTCACTGATCTCTCTCGTCTACTTTGCTGTTCGGTGCTTTGATCTTCGTGTGCCTGTTCATTTGTTTCGAAAGGCACGTGGGATACCAGGCCTTGGCGAAAGCGATGGCGGGGCTCAGCCGCTGCAAATCTTGCTGCAGGGGCTCTTGGATCCCTCCCCAAATCTGGACCCTGGGAGGCGGCTGCTGCGGCACCTCCCCTTCGCAAGGCTGGCCTCCGCTCGGCGCCCTGGCGGGCCGTCTCTGCTCGGCAAGCCTGGTGGACCATCGGGACGGCAGCCCAGCGAGTGCGGGTCACACACCTCCCTCCCGGTGCAGCCAGGGAAGAGACTCCCCCCCCCCCCGGCATCCGCCAGCGCGGAGCTTTAGCCAGCCCCTGCTGGTGCAGAGTGGTGGAAAACCCTCCAGCAGGCAGGGCCCCGGAGGGCGAATCCCTCCTCTGGTGCTCTTCCAGGAAACCAGCAGTGCTCGCGCTCGTCGTCGGAGGAAGAAAATAGCCAGCACGGCAGCCACGGGCGGTGGATGGAGGGGCAGGAGCAGCCTCCCTCCCCGGGGAGCTGGGGGAGGGAGGTGCCAGCGAGTGAGGCGGCCCGCTGGCACCCTCTGCCTGGCATCCGCGCTGCCGCCGCCCCCTCCCTCTGCCCGAGCGAGTCGGCTTGCCAAGCACCACCCAGCTCTTACCTTTTTCCCCAGAACAACACAAAAATACAATATGTCATGAAAGATGACCTCGATTGCTAATTACAGCCCAGAGGCTAGGATTCAGCGCTAATTGGCTGTGCTGTCAACAGAGCTCCCAGCGAACAAAGGCATCCGTCTCTGGCACCGTTCACGCACTGCTGTTGCCTGGCCTCCCGAGCCGAACTGCCACCCGCCCGCCCGCCTGCCCGCCCAGACGCACGCCGCCCCAAACACATCTGCGCCCGCTGCTGCCTCGGCTGAGGCGCGTGGGGAGTGGGGCCCTTTTGGCAGGCCCAGCGGCAAGACGGGGATGCCACAGCATGGGAGCCCTTCCCTTTGCCCTGGAAGGAAGCCCACACCCCACTTCAGCAGAAGGAAGACGTCTGTACATGCTCAGAGGAACCCTTGACCAGCTGGCTTGCTTTCTTTGTTGAAAGGGGGCCCTAGCTGCAGAGGGGCGGAAGTGGGGTTCAACGGGTGCAGCTAGCGGAGGACGAGTGCAGCAGGACACGTCTGGGGGCTGGCTTGATCTGTCCATCGCCCGCATGGGGGCACAGGGGAAGCAGACCTTTCGTGGGGGGGGCGGGTAGGGAAAGAGCAGGCCAGCAGAGGCCGCCGGCCCGCCGGGGGCAGAATAGCCCCCGCTCCAGCACCAGCCGCCTCCCCTGCCCGGCCACACAGACAAGCCAGCAGCCCCGCTCCGCCGCGGCCGCGTGTCTGGCAGGAACGGGGAGGGGAGGCGGGGGACCAGTTGCGCGGCAGCCCCTGCCACAGATGGCGCGGCCCCCCGGGGGATCAGCACCAGCTGGCTGGGCCTGAGCCGAGCCCCCCGGGCCGCCCCGCTGAGGGCCAAGCTGCGCGCGCGCTTTTCCGGGCGCGGCCGGGCGACTCAGCCGGCGCAGCCCGGAACGCGCAGCGGCCGCGGCGGGAGCCTTGCGCGGGGCGGAGGGGCGGCTGCCACGGGGGTCGCGCAGTCGTGACATGCCCTGACGACCTGGCTTAGCGTGCGGGAACCCCTTCGACTCGCAGGCAGGGTGCGGGGGCTACCCACGGGTGGCGGCCACAGCTGCCGGGCCCAGCTCGGGCACCCCGGGCGCATGACCCAGGCTGGGCTTGGACCCCCGAGAGCACAGCAGAGCAGAGCAGAGCGGCCGGTGCTGGGTCCCGCAAGGAGCCCCCCCCCCCGGCCTCTGCACCCCTCTCGTTGCTTCTCTGGCCACCGGAGGTAGCAAAGCACCTGCGCGCTGGAGGTCTTCCGCCCCTTTCCTTTGGAGGGGGAAACATGGCCACGGGCGGGGAGCCGAGTCCTTCTGGCCGGCCCCGCCCCCGGGCGCCCCAGCAGCGGCTGAGCCCGCCGAGCGCCCCATCTCCGATCCGGGGAGGCGCCTTCCGTTGCTCAGCGGCGCGCGAGGGGCGCGCAACGGCTCGACCGCCGGGACGCGCAAGTGCGCGCGCGTTCCCCACCCGCGGGAGTGGAGAGCGGGCCGCACGGATCTCCCGAAGGCATCCTCAGGCAGGACGCGGCAGAGTCCAGGTTCTGGGGTGGAGGGAGCGCGGGTGCGTGGGTGGGGGAAAGGGGTCCCCCTGCGTGCTCAGCCGCTCTCTGCAGTTTTCGTATTCCCAGGAGGGCAGGGCATCCTGCAACTCGCCTTTCGCAGAGCCTGGTCGGAATGCCTGCAGCAGGCCCGGGGGGGGGGGGTCGGGCTGGGATCCGGCTCCGTCGCCCTCGCCACGTTTCGCGCCCATGCTCGGCCCTGGCCAGAAAGCGGGCTGAGCCCCGATTGTGTCTGCAAACGCTTGGGAAGCGAGCGCTTATTTGGCCGAGGACACAACGCGCGAAGCCTGTACGATGCGGGAACTCCGCTCGCACGTGGCCGGGAGGGTGGAGCGTGTGCGTCCGGCCTCAGGGACCCGCCTGGACGTGCCCGGCTGGATGCCCACGTGGACCCTCGGCGAGGAGGACTGAGGTGGGGGGAAGGTGGGCAGGGGCTGGGCAGCCGAGCCGAGGAAGCCCGACAGATTCGCACCCCTGAATTGGATCCCTCGCACATGGTTATCTGCAAACACACCTCCGCGTCACCTGGAGAGTCAGACTCTGCGCACCAATTGATTAAAACATCCAATCAGCTTTTTCCCCACTCCAAGATCATCCCCCCCACGCCCCCCGCCCCCCAGACATGCCCGCCTGCTTTCCTTTCCCCTGACCTCTCAGGAGAGCGCGGATGCTTGCCCATTTCTGTGGTCCGAGACGGTGCTCGGTTGAGCAGCCTGGGGGTCCACGCGTCCGTCTCCTTCTTTCTCCCTGTGCAGCCACTGGGCTTCCCGGGCTTTGCTGTCCCTCTGGCTGCCCAGCCTCCCGCTTCCACCTCAGCGGCTCTCCCTTTCCGATGGCACAAGGCCACCCGCCGCCTGTTTGCTCTTTGCATTGGAGCTGCGGCGTCCGCTGTTATAACCTATGATACTGCAGGGAGCTGCGTTTATTGACTGTGCTAATACCTGATATTTGGGGGGGGGGTGCCTGCTTAATAAAACAGGCGTGTTCTCATTTGCTTGTTTTCATTCCCTGAGTTGGTACATAAATCTGGAGCTCTTCAGGCCACACGAACAGAGCCAGCCGTTTATCTGGAGGAGTTAATTTGAAACATTCAGGGGATCGATCATTGATTGATAGACTGGGAGGCTGTGCCAGCGGAGCGCGATGGGCCGGCGTGATCTGCCCGCCGTCGCAGAGGGCTCCGTGGGGCATCAGCCGAGTGGAATCTGAGCTACACCTTAGGAGCTGCTATTATCATTAATGACGACGATGGCGATAACATGATCGCAGCTTCTTATACAGTTGCGGAAGGAAAGAGCCGTGCAGCTTACAATTAGTGCCCCGTGTGATGACGAGCACGTGCCGGCCCTCCTGCTCCCCTTTCTGGCTCAGGTCGCACCTGGCAGAACTCGCCCAGCGACGGGAGGAGCTCAAAACGAAAAGCCGGAGCAGCGGACGTCCGGAGCAGCGGCAGCGGCGCCAAAGGAATGACCTCAACTTTGGGTGGTTTGCGGATTCTGCGGTGGCCCTGCATTTCTGCACTTGTGTGGATTCGCGCTTCCGCTCCGGCTCCCTCCTGGCCGGCCTCGTCTCTGGCAGAGCCTCAGCTGGGGCCAAGCGCCCAACAATGGACCAGGTGGGTGTTGCGCAGAGCAGAGCAGAGCAGAGCCGCGCGCCGGGAAGGAGAGGCCATTCAGCAGGCAGCTGCTCCCCTGCCAGCCACCCGCCAGTGGGGCCGCCGAGCTTCCCTCCGCAGATGCGCCTTGCTTTGACCCGCTCCTGTTCAATGCAGGACGGGCTGGGAAGGTGGGCATCACGGTCCAGGGCTCCCAGGGGGCGCCGGGTTGGGGAAGGCTGGTGTAGGCCTGCAGCTTCCCGTTCGAGGGGCTCAGGGGCAGCTGCCCTTGGAGGGCTTCCCGGGGCATCTGGGTGGCCACTCTGGGAAGCTGGGAGGTGGACGGGAGGCCCGTGGTCCGATCCAGTAGTGCCCTGGGACTCGACGCTGCTGGGCTGGAATGCCGTCAGAGGAAGGGCAATACCTGCAATTGATCCGTCGTCCGTTTGTACGTCAGCTTGCAAATTGGCTTTTTAAAAGCCGGCAACAGATCATTACTTGCACGGAGTCTTTGGGGCTGGAACGGCAAAAACACCGCGATAAATGTTATCATTTGGGATGAGGGTACGAAAGGGCAGCCCATCTGGTCTCGCGTCTTGAAGAGCCTGCTTGATTATCCAGAACGCTTCTCGCCTCCTCCTCCGAAAGAAGCCAAACTCCGGCTCTTGAGCCATAAAGCTGATTTTCATGGGTACCTGAGGGGCTGAAGGAACAGCCTTTAAAACAGAAGCACCAGCCGCGTGGCCTCACAAATCAGGCGCTAATGGGGTGGGGGGGCTCTGTTCCCGCACCACCGCGAGGACTTGCATCATTCATAAATCCGTCGCATTAATGAGGCAGCCAGAGGTCTGCACTAGCCTCTCCCAGCAGAGGGAGGAGCCGTTGCAGGCGGTGGATCGGGGCAGCGGAGGCGGAAGGGCCGATCCTGGCTCTGGGGTACTGAGTCCCATTCAGGTGAGCAGCGGCTGCCCCAGACCGGCTCGGCCACGTCTCCAGGCTCTCTGTGGGGCTCCTGCCGGATCGGGTGCAGCAAGCTGGCATTCCGTGCATCGGGCTGATGCGTGAGAAGGCGTTTGATCTGCTGCCTTGGGCCGGCCCTGGATCTCTGGCCCACGTCGTCTGGGAAGGATGGGGCCCGAAAGGGCTGCTCTGGGAGATGCAGCGAGAGAGGCTGCGTCAGAGGGAGGTTCGGCTCGGCCGCCCTGGAGGGCCCGCTGGGCGCTTGATAGACCCATCACATGGGCGCTTTGGAGAGGATTTCGGGGGCACATCCCAGGGGTGGTGGCCCCGAGCCAAAACGAGGAAGGGCATCGGGCTGGGTGGAGGTGGCCTGCTGCACTGTGGGACTGCAGCTCCCATCTGCCCCGGCCAGCATTGCTGACGGGGATGGGAATGGCAGGGGGCAACATCTGGAGGGCCACCCGTCCCCTCGCAGGTGTTCTTGCAGAACCAGCCCCTTTGTTCATTCTTTAGCACATCAGTGAAGATCGTGGACAGACAGGTGTGTGCGGCAGAGACGCGGGGGCGGCGTGAGCACCTGCAGGGCGGGCCAGGGAGAGACGCGAGGAGGAGCCGATTGATCGGCAGTGGCAAGATGGACGATCGATGCCGTGTTGACCTTGAGGGAGGCAGGGATTGCCCAGGCACGGGGAGCAGCGTGCCCGTGCCCGTCGGCCCGGCTGGGATGCGGCAGCGCCTCCCTTCTGGCCGGTGCTTTGCGGGGCCTCTCCGTGTGGGTCTCTTGGGCTGCTGTTGCTGCCAGGCCTTTCTAGCACCACTCTGAGTTCGGCCTGAGAGAAAGCAGGCAAGGCCTGGAGGACACGCTGGAAGCCGATGGAGGACGAGGAGCAGGCCGTGCAACGGTGCGGCACTGGGGGGGCCTCCTGCTTGGAGGGGGTGGGCAGCGGTGTCCCTGCAGGAGGAGGCAGGCAGCATCGATGGCTGTCCCAGCCTTCCCCTCGGGAGTTAAATGGGAGAATTCAGGCTGGGGCAGAGCGCTGGACTGGAAGCACAGGTCCTGGGGCCTGCGAAGGATGATTCAAGAGCTGGCTGGGACAGGGCAAGGGCTCCAGCCCTGCACGGGAGTTTGAGTTCCCCGCAACTCTCCCCTGGGCTGCTGGGTAAGTGCACCCAGCGCTGGGAAGTCCTGCAGTCAGCACATGGCCAGAGGCCGGCTGCAGGGTCAGCCGCTGGGAGGGGCCGGCTCTCTTTGGAGCGGCAGAGGAGGGATGGGGCGCCCCTGGCATTTGCACCTCCCCAGGGGGAGCGCCCCGGCTTCCTCCGCCCAACACCCTTTGGCGCCACAGCAGATCTCTTTCTGCACCTGGCCCAATGCGGAGCCTAATTGAGCCTGTATATCATCCCCTGCCTTCCGTCTGACAAACTGCAGGTGGTGGCGTTTTTCCAGCCTGCTCCGAAAGAGCGTCACCTCTTCCTCCCCCTCGTGCTCCTTAACACCCAGGCTAATAAACGGTTCCGTGAAGCTCCAAAGTTTGCTCATCTCCTTGTGACATTTTAGCTGGTCCTAATAAAACCTCGGCCTTCCCATCACTTCCAGATGCTGCGCTCTGAGAGACCCGCTCGGCTTGTGCGAATCATGAAACGCTCTTGCGCCTCTGCCCTTGCTCACGCGTCTGTCTCCACACCCGACCCCACTGCCGGTCCGATCTGGTGGCCGTGCCCAGGGAGGGGTGGGTTTGGGCGGCCGGCAAAGGGGTAGAGCAAGTGGGCACATCCCAGGGGGTTGGAAAGGACGCCCGGCAAATGGTGCAGTGGGCTAGCCGGCCAAGGACCCTGTCGCCAGAGGGACGGCCCAGAGGCACCTGGGGGGGGGGGGGCTCCATGCGGATGAGGGGAGGAGGGCCGCCCGGTTTGGGAGGCTGCTTGTCGGCCTGGAGGGAGCGCTGCAACACGGCCACCTCCGGGCGTAGCTCCACAGGAGGGACAGGGAAGGGTGTCCTGGAGGAGGACTGTGCCCGGCAAAAGTTCGGAGATGGGCAACAAGAACGATCCCCTCCAAGGGGGGGCTACAATGGGGGCTGCTCAGCTTCGAAAAAGGGTGAGGAAGGAAGACACGACGGAGGCATTAGAAATAATGCATGGAGTGAAGAAAGTGAAGAGGGGCCATTTCCTCCCCCTCCCACAACGCTCGAACGTGGGGTCACCCCATGTGGCTGATGGGTGGGAGGTTTCGGGCAGAGGAAGGGAAGGGCTGCTGCACACAATGGGGGATTGGACCGTGGGATTCCCTGCGTGGGAAGCGGGGACGGCCGCCCGTCTGGACGGCTCTTGGAGGGACTGGGAGTGGCCACTAGCCCTGCTGGCCATGTGCTCCCTCCCTGGCCGGAGGGGCCAGCCTGCCTGCAGCAGCCACCAAGGAACTGGGCGGGCGGGCGGAGGTCCCGTGCCCATCCTGCTGGGGGAGCTGCTTGCCCCCGTGTGCGCAGGATGCTGGACCGGGTGGGCCTCGGCTCGGATCCGGCAGGGCTTGTCTCGTGTTCGTAAAGCCGAAAAGGGGCAGGGCGTCCCAGGAGCTCCATGGGTGAGAACACCAGGCTGCGAACTAACGTGGTCCTAGGAATGCGCCTCGGCCTGCAGGCCAGAATGCTCAGGGCGATCTTGAGAGGGAAAGCAAAGCCAGGGCGGTCTCCAAACGAAGCGTCGCGATACGAGGGGGCCCCAGTCACCCCCGTGTTGGCTGGATAAACGCGTCCACTCGCGACAAAGAGATTACACCTCTCCCTGCCCTAAATGACTACCCTAGAAAGGTTGGTCATGGGACCGACCAGAGGGGAGGAGACCCTGCATTCAGCCCCAGCTGGTGTCACCCAGACAAGCCGCACAGCTGCTGGCCACGGCGCTGGAAAGGGGAGCGGGCAAATACCTGGAGGAGGTGGCCACCACGGCTCCTGGTCCTCGTGGATTTATGCAGCCTTCAGTAACACGGGCGGTATGGCCGACCTGCGCCAGGTGCTGGGCATTGGGTGGGTGCGGGAGGGGCCTGGCACTCCTGCTTGTGGGACCCCGTGGGGAGCTGGGGAGCCGTGCTGTGCCCACAGCTCTGGGCTGAGTGGACCGTGGCCTGGCCAAGCGTCAGGGCTCTGCTCATGTGCCGAGGGCTGGTGTGTCTTGGCTGCCTCACGCGGATGAAATACGGGCAGGTTATGATTCCGGACCGCTGCACTCATTACCTGTGTTCAAGGCGAAGCACCTGGGAAATGGATATCCCTGCAGGCCACACGGAGCGAGGGCCCCGCATCCCTTCCCCCCTTCGATGCCTCCACCAGGACCCTCTCCCTCCCCTCCCCTCCCCTCCCCTCTGCCCGTATTTCATCCGCGTGAGGCAGCCA
>NW_025335760.1:1167862-1173056 GCF_004798865.1 Varanus komodoensis
CCTCCCCTCCCCGTTGAAGGACAGCGTGAAATACCGGCCAGGCCACGCTCTCCAGCAGGGGTCAGCCAAGTGCTGCTGGGAAGTTCCGAATTGGGGCCGGGGAGCAGCCTCCTTTGGGTCGCTGGTCCTGAGCATCAGGTGCTTGGCGCCAGGCAGCCTGTGTGGGAAGGCGCTCCCTTCAGCCGTGGCCGTGAAATGGTCTCAGGGTGCCGGCTCAAGCAGAGGGATCCGTATTGTCTGTGTGTGTGTGTGGGGGGGGGGTGCATCCGCGGCAGTGGTGCCCCTCTGGCCGATGTGGGACTGCAAACCCCATCATCATAGGAACTTACGGAGCTACCTTCCACCTGGGTCCATCTAGTGGTTTCCACCATCCTCTCCCCCTCTGTGCCGGAGGCACTCCGGGGACGGGGAGGCCGGTGCCGTCAGACCTGCCTTAGGGCCTGGAGGCTGAGCTGGGGGCCTCGCCTCCCGCGGTGGGGGGGAGGTGCGGGGGCAGCAGGCCACCTTGGGAAGCGGACCCGAGAACGGGGCCGTGCTGACGAACGAACTCCGCTCCCTAATCTCACGCAAGTGCTTTATTATCCCATTGCATTATTAATCCCAATTACTCATTTGCCTGATTGCTATTCTTCTATTTTAGTGGTTTATGAATTGCATTGTGCGGTGCGCTCCCCAGGCACCCAGTGCACAATGGCACTCCAAATAGCCTGGAGTTACTTCTGGAGATGGTTATCCCCCGTTCTCACCCCATTTTCTCTGGGCGGGAAGGAACGCGGTGTGGCCACGGCAGCAAGCTTCTGCTTCCCACAGAATTCTTCCTCGGAGGAAATGCCTCCGCCTCTTGAGCTGCACGGGGTCCTGCTTGAGCCCAGGGCAGTTGGACCAGCTGGCAGCCGCCCTCTGTGCCACACCGAGTGCTTCCTCGGACGGCCTCCCTCAGTTTGCACCGGAAGACTCCCGCCCTATTCGAAAGCTCGCCTCCCTGTGCTCACAGCCCCCTTTCAGCCCCTCTCCCCCTCCGGAAGTGAAACGGCAGAGCAGGCGAGGCGCCTTGCTCCAGGAGGCGGAAGGCTTGGGGACACCTTCCTCCCCGTGCATGAGAAGGGGGCAACATTTCATGAAGCACCTGTCCTTTCCACTAACAATGCTCCACGGAGCTGATCCAGTAGCAGCATCCAAAATAAGGACAGAAGCGCGGTGCTGGATCGGACCAAGGCCGTCTAGCCCAGGATTCTGGCCATAGTGATTCCCATGTTCCCCGTCAATTGGCAGGCTGCCCCGATGCCAGACAGCACGGGGCAGCCGTGGTGAGTCGCGTGGCCAGCGTTCCCCTCCAAGCTCTCCCCGAATCTCTCTTTAAAGCCACCCAGAGGTGCCGCCTTGCTTGTCTGCCGTCTGGCTCTCTTCCCCCACGGTTTTGCTGCTCAGTTTTCTGACTTTCAGAGAGGGGATTCCAGGCTCACGCATCTGGCAAGGAATTCCCACGAACTGGGAAGGCTTCTGCGGAGCATTCTGGGCACGGGGTGGGTGCGGGGGCTGCTTCGGACCGCTGGACCTCACCGGCAGCCCGCTGGAGCCAAGGGCGAGCCCCGGAACACACGGGACCCCCTCCGGCAGCTGCGGCATCTCCGGGCTCGATGGGTAGCCGTGGGCAAGCGCTCTTCGGGGGACGCACATCTGCGGATCCCATCAAGGGCCCGAAAGCCTTCTGAGGAACCCGGGGCTCCTGGGGAACAGCATGGAAGACGGCTTTATGGGCGAGGACCTGCTCTTACCTGGGAATCTGCAGCTTTGGCGTCGGGATCCGAACTGCTCTGCGGCCCCGTCTGCTTGCCCAAAGCAGGGCAGGCACTGCCGTGGGTGCAGGGCTGGGCCCCAGCTCTCCGGAGCTCTCTGGCCCCAGGCACCAGCCAGGAGACGGGGAAGAGCCAGGGAAGAACAGGCTCTGCGTCGGCACGGAAGGCCTTCTGGGGCGGCGGTGGCACCGCCTGGTCGCCACTCGGCCTCTCGCTGCTTGTGGACCCTGCCCGCCCACCCGCCCGCCCCTCGGACCTGCACCTGCCCCTGCCCCAGCTTCACCTCACCTCCCGACCTCCCCTGCCATGCCTGGCTACTCCTGCCCCCCCCATTATGCTGCTCCCCGGTGCCAGTCCCCCCGTCACGTGTTCCCGGTTCCTGGCCCCTGGCCAGCTCTCACAACGCTGCTCCTTGCTCCACGAGCCACCCCGGTTTGACTTCAGCCTGCTTGGAAGTGCAACTGGGACTTTTATTGGACTGGTGATCGGACGCTAGACTTCTTAATTAATTAATTAAAACATTTCCATACCGTTCAATCAGCCACAGGCTCTCTGAATGGCACTCAGCAAAAAACCACATAAAAGCATGACATAATATACATAAGTTTAGTACCAAGCAGGGCACCCACAGTATTCCCCCGACTGAAGACATAACAAACAACAATTGACACATAAATAATAATAAGCATAATCAAAATAATAATTAATCCAGAGTAGCACCAATGACAATATGAATAAAAACCCGTTTGAATTAGTGTAACCTTATTTCACAGTCAAAATACTAGGAAAATAAGAAGGGTTTGGCCTGCCGCTGGGATGCAGGAAGAGCCCACGCTGGCTGCGCCTCTGCTAGGCTGATTCCAGACTGCGGGCCACAACTGGGAAGGCCCTTCCCCTCTTGGGGGGCTCCGGGGGAAGCGCGCCTGGTCCAGGTGGGCTTATGGGGCCTCGCACCATCTCGCCTGAGCCGCCTGCGTCCTGGGGCCTCGGCTAAGCATCCGGCCACCCAAGGCTCAGGCTTGGCCATTTGGTCCTCCGAGCTCCTCCTGCCCAACCCGCCCTGAAAATGGATGCTGCCTGCCCTGTAGGACACAGCCTCTTCGGTTGCAGGCCCCCGGGGGTGGGGGAGCAGGATGACGGAAGGGGGGATCTGCAGAGCACGTGAAATCCGTTCTGTCTGCGGAGCATGGCCTGCCCCGCACTTTTCACGGGCAGAATCCGAGTTCTGCAGGAGACCTTCACGCGTGAGCTGTTGCGGAGCAGCCCCCCCCCCCCCCCCGGTGAGCACCCTTCTGTGCTCAGAAGGGCTCCCCAAATGAATGCAGGCCAATGAACTGATGCAGGGTGGGGGAACCTCCCTGGGTGGCCCAGACCCCCCCCCATGGGCCGGTTGCAGGAAGGGTCCTGCTGTGGGGTGGGGGCAACAAGGAGCTGGGATCCTGCTGCAGAGGCTCCTGGGCACGTGCTGGCGTCCGAGGGGGAACTGTGGATGGAGAGGGCGGCGAGCTGCAGGGGCACCGTCTCAGCCCAGTGTCCCTGGGGGGCCCAGCAACGCTGGCCTGCCGGGGGGGCGGGGAGGGGCTGGCGTGAAAGCAGAACCAGCCGGGGGCCTCTCGACTTTGGAGAAGGCCCTGCTGAATCCAGGGGCGCTTCATCCTCGGTGGGCAGGCACAGGATCGTGCCCAGTACCATTCAAAACAGGCAGCGGGGTCTCGTGGACTGGAGGAGAGTCCTGCTTGGCCACGAACCTCATTGGGTGATTTGGGGCCAGCTCTCCACTATCCTACCTCACAGGGTTGTTGTGAGGCTAAAACGGAGAGGAACGTTGTGGGGGGGCTGCCTGGAACTTCTTGCAGGGAAAAAGCAAACGAAGGCGGAGGAAACTCCTGCCTGGTTGCGCTGGGCCAGGCGCAGGGCGGCATCCCTCACCCCGAGCCGGGGGCTACAGAGGCCGGGCGCCGCCGGCCGAGCGCGCCCAGTTCGCCCCTTCAGGCGGCGGGCTGTGCTCCCGCCCGCCGGCCGCGCGGGGCGGCACAGGGCCCAAGGCTGCCGGGCCGCGGCCGGCGCCCCTCCGCCCGGCTCGACTCGGCTCGCACCCTGGGCCCCGGCAGGAGCCGGAGCGCAGCCCGCGCGTGGCTTCGCCCGCCCGCCAGGCCGGTCCCCAGGGACGTCGCCCCAGCCCCTTCGCGGGTCTGCCGCTCCGCCGGCGCCAGGCCCCCATTAGCTCGCCCCCCGCCCGGCCGGGGTGTCCCTGGGCCTCCCGCCCCGCGTGGTGCGCCCCCCGCCCGGCCCCTCCCTCCGCCCGCTCGGTGCAGCAGCTGCAACGCTAAAGATTTTCGAGGCGCGCTCTTGTCTCCGCCTCCCGCCTGTGCCCCCTCCCTCTCCATCTGCAGAAAAGGGGCCGGCCCTTCCCACCCTGCCCCGCTCCCGGCAACACCCAGCCTGGCCCGCGCCTCCCCTCCCCTCCCCTCCCCTCCCCGCCCGGCCGGCCCTCCTCCCGCCTCCCCCGCACGGGCTCCGGGGGGAGGAGAAGCCCCAAGGCGCCGCGCTCGCCGTGCGCCGAGCCGGGGCGCCCTGTCCGCTCCAGCCCACCTCTCCGGCGGGGAGGCGCTTCCGTCGGGGCCCCGCCTCCCCCTCCCCCTCCCCCCGCCACCCCCAGCCCAGCCCCGGCTCTGCGGGGCTGGAAGAGCCGAGGAAGGAGCGAGCATCGCCCCCCCCACCTGGATCTGGATCTCCGGGAGAAGCCTCCGGGCACGTCTCGCCCCCCTTGTCGGCGCCCGCGTCGCCAGCCGCGTGGCCATGGCGGAGCCCAGCTAAGACGCACTCGGGGGCCACAGCCCTCCGCCCCCACCCGCCCCCCTTCCCCTTGCGGATCTCGTCGCCAGACTTGCCTTTGTGCGTGGATTCCGCCGATGGAGCCTGCAGGGAGCTGCCTCGGAGGGGTCCCGTAAGGGCCCCTCCCCCCAAGCCCCCCTCGCCGGGCTCCTTGGTGCAAGGCGGGCAGAGCCCGCTGGTTGCGGCCAGCCGCCCGCGGGCGCCACGCTGAAAGGATGACCCCTCCCATCGGGTGAGACGGAGCTGCACCCAAGGTAAGGGGCCCGGCCCCCTCGCGCCGGGGGGAGTGGCGGGGAGGCGAAGGGCTGCCTTTGCGCGCGGCGGGCCGAGCGGATCATGGCCGGGGCCGGGGCCGGGCGGGGGGGCCGTGAAGGGCGACGCGTTCCCCAGACGGGCACCCAGAGGCTTCGCCGCGACGCGGGCGGGGGAGGCGAGCGGGCGGCCCGGCCCGGCCCGGCCGGGGCTCGGCGACGGAGTGGCCTGGCCCGGGCGGAGGACGCCCACCCGGCGGAGCGCGGGCCGGGGCCGCGCCTCCCGGCACCTTGGGCTGCCCGGCGCTGGCG
>NW_025335760.1:1173156-1253867 GCF_004798865.1 Varanus komodoensis
TTCGTGTCGGCGGGACGGGCGCGGGGCAAGGCGGGCGGCTCCGGCCCAGAGGCGGGGCCTTCTCGCGGGCGCGGGGGCGGCAGCTTGGCCCGCGATGCCCCTGGGAGGGGCGCTGGTGGCCGGGGGCCTGGCGCCGCTTCGGGAGGGGCGGCCCGTTTGCCGAGCCGGGGCAGCCTCTGCGGCGCGAGGCGGGGCCCCCGGGCCGGCGACCGGGCCGGGTTTGGGCAGCCCGGCGGGGCTCGGCCGCCGGGCGTGCGGAGAGCGGCGCGCCGTGCGCCGGGGACGCGGAGCGGGGCGAAGGGCAGGCGCCGGGGAACAATGGGCATCTTTCGCGGGCGCTGCCTGCTCCCCCGCCCCGCCCCCGCCCCCCGGTTCTGCCCCGGGGGCTTCCCGGCGCCCGGCCTCTTTCGCCGGACTCGGGGCGGCGGAGCTTCGCCGGGCGACGGAGGCGCCGCGCTCTCCCCGCGGCACCGCCTTGAGCCCGCTGTCCCTGGTGCTGAAGCGCGAAGCCCCGCCGCTGGATGGGGAAGGGGCGCGGGAGAGGCGCTGGCTGGACCCCCCCCCCGCGCGCGCACACTGAGGGAAGTCTCTTGAGCAACGCCGGCGAGAGCAGCTCTCTGAGCCCCCGCGCCCCTTTGCATGAGGATCTAAGTCCAGCGGCTCCATGGCTCAGGCAGCCAAATTATGCCAGCGCCCCTGCATTCGGGCTGAGCGGAGTGGCTCTGGAGTAATTGTACTCACCTTGGGGTAAAGTATCGGTGAAATGATCCATCTGTATGGGGGAAGTCCTCCCCACCCCTCTCTCTCCTGTGTGCATGCATACACTTTGCAACGCCCCCCCCCATTTCTGCTTGCCTTCTCTCGGGTCCCCAGCCTCTTCCCTCCCCGCATCTTGCGAGCGCTCCCTCCCCCTGTTGGTCTGTTTCCTGCCCTCAAGGTTGATGCATGGTGCTTTTTTGAAAATCGGTTGAAGGATGGATGCTAAGCTTCGAGAGAGCATCAAATGGGGCTCCGCTCGTTTCCTCGAACGCCTGACCGCCTCGTCGCTTCTGTGTGAAGCTCCTGGACACCAGGGGTGCTTATTCACTCGGTGACATTCACACTGGCACACGCGCACACGCAATGCACACATCGCCACACGAGCTGCCTCCTTCCTCACGCTCCGCCAGGGAAAAGTGTGCCTATCTAATTGCTTGATGCGCAGCCAAGGATGGCCACACACTTAAGTTCGCACATGCGAAAATATGCGTGCTTAATGAAACACCTGTTTGCATTTGTCATGAGTCCAGAAACATGCTCTGCAAAGAGGCTGTCATTTCTGTAGCACCGTCCATGTGCTCGATTTTCTGCAAAGTGACACGAGCAGAGAGAGCAAGAAGGAACAAGCAACCCGCCCAGGAAAGTCTCTGCCCCACGGTGCTGGGCAACCTCCATGTTGGCCGAGGGGAAGGAAGAGCCAGGATAACATATGAGTAACGCCGCTTGCGCGACGCGTATACAGAAGTGTTTGTGCTGACACCAACAGACACGTCTGTGGGTCTGGTGTGTCTGATATCAGGTGACGCTTCCTAAAATAACCCTTCGCTACAGAAGAGCAAGCCTTTTGTCTGCCCAGCCGGATGACACCTATCAGCCCAATACTCGCTCTCGCCTCCTGAATGCGCGGCCGAACCCCCTGGCTGTGTGTGGCAGGGCCCCTCCACAATCCCCATTGTGGGTATTGCAATACCCATGGTTGCGGCCTTTGGCTGTGAATTGTGGGAGTGGCCGTCTGAAACACCTGGAAAGCGCCTACCCAGCTGCATCCTCTTTCTTGCAGCTCCGTCCTCAGAGGTCCGTTTGGTGGACTGGTGGGGGATAGGCTCCCACTGAAGCATAGCTTTAGGTGCGCGCATGCCCTGTGGTTACAGGACCATGCTCTTGCAGTGACCCGACTTTAGCTCAGGGATTCTCACAACCTTCTGTGGTAGACCAGGGTTATTCTTCTTGTGCAGCGCAGTTGTGGTTGAGACGGAAAGGAAAGGGCGGCCGCGGGATCCGGGACGGAGGGCATTTCCCGCTCACGGTTCCCCGCTGAGCCTTGTTGGCGCTTGTGTGTCTCGGGAACATCTCAGTGTGTGTCCATGGCGGTGTCGTGGGGGACGTGAGGGGTTCATGGTGCTTGTGAGCGTGCGCATATTTCCAGGGGCCGGGGCAGCGATGCTGTAGGCACTGCGCGCATCCCAACCTGTCGGGTCTACTGAGCATGGGATGCACCTTTGGGTGTTGGAAGCAGCGCTTCATGGCTAGTGATGTGACTACCAGGCGCCCCACCCAGCCACACAGGGAGCAGTCCTCGGCGTGCGCTTTCCAAGGGCACCAGGGCTGCGTGCTTGGCACGCTTATCTGGGGGTCCCGGCAATGGTGGCCTTGTTCTCTGGCTGCTCCCTGGCTGCACGCAGGGAGGCTGAGAAGGAGCAGCACTGGTCGAGCTGGAAGAGCCGCCTGGGGAGGGGGAAGGGGCTCCTGCAGGGGAGGGGGGCAGTGGGGAGCAAGCCCCCTGGATTCCAGGAAGGGCATGTGCACCCGCCTTGGGGTGGGGGGTGGCTTCAGAGCTCCGGGAGCCCTCCAGGAGCATTGGACTGCAGCTCCCATCTCCGTTATGGGAACTGTAGTCCAACACAGGCTGAGGAAGGCTGTGCTCATGTGGGTGCAGGTCCTGTGAGTGTGTGTGTTGGTGGGGGGAGACATCCCGGTGTGAACGCCACAATTCACTTGTGTTCTCTGCTCAGGAAGCAAAGGTCCTGCAGGAAGAGGGGGAAGGGGAGGGGGCAGCTGCTGGCCACCAATCCTTGTCTGTCGCCCCCTCCAGTGGCCGAGGCAAGTCTGGTGGGCCCAGGCTGGCCCTCAGCAGCGGGGGGCGCCCGGCTGCTGGAACTGGGGCTGCGGGTGGGCCAGGGCAGGGCCAGGATGACAGCCTCCGGCGTCTCCTTTCCCTTCATTCCACCCCACTGGCAGGACGGAGGAGCTGCAGATGGTGCTACAGGGATTCCGCTACCCATGTCCCTCCCCCCCGCCCCCCCGCCCCCAAGCAGGCGGCCTCTGGACTTAGCCTAGATTTGGCGCAAGATTTGGGCCAGCTGCTTGCCTCTGCACAGATGCCCAGCCGCTGCCCGTCTTACCCCGTGCCAACGGCCCTGTGGGGCACGGTTAGCGGCCCATCCCGCGTTTTCGCAAGGGGCCACCTGGATGCCGCTTAGGAAAGCCGGGGGGGGGGGGAATCAGCACGGCTTGGGGGGTCCAAGGCAGAAGATCCCAGCTTTGCTTGGCTGGGGGAGCGAGGGGGTCGTGGTGCGACGCCCCGGAGGTGCCGGCGGAACTGGGGGAATCGCCTGCCCAGCAAGCTGCTGCCAGTCAGAGGAGGCAACCCTGGGTTATCCTGGGGGTGGGCAACATGTGCCCCTGTATGATCTTGGACCACAGTGCTCCCCAGCCTGAGGCCACGCAACGAAAGGTGGGGGATGATGGCTTTTGCATATCCCCAACAACTGGAGGCCCTGAATTGGACTCCCTTGAACTCAATGGATTTGTGGCGAGACTCAGATATGCTTTCTAGGTATGTAGGTATGTAGGTATGCATGTTTTCCCCATTTCTAATAATAAATTTATTTATTATTTATTTATCTCCCATTCTGAAGCCCTCTGGCTCTCCCAGCATGGGCTGTACTGAAGGAGCTTGGGGGGGTTTATTTAAATATTTAGTTTAGTTTCGCAAGTGCCTTTCAGCACGAGGCCCCCGCGAGCTGGTTTGCCATGCGTGCAAGCACAAGATCACCTCTTTAAGTGTTTGCCACTTAAAACCACAAATTAAGGAGAGCAGCAACAAATGCCGAAAAGGCCTCGCCAGCAGCAGCTGCTCAGAACCGTTGGAAGTGAGGTCCAGGCCTTGCTGGAGAGCAGGTCCTCCCAGACTCTCCTGACATGTCCCCTGTGTGTTGCGGAAGGCACAGGGTCCATGTGCCACGGAACTCCTGAAAAGGTCGATGGCTGTTGGTGCAGGTGCATGTACCGCTTTAGCCATCACCCCCAGAAGTCCTGAAGGAAAGCTGTTCCACAGAGTTCTGTGCTCGGGTGCAGGTGTGGCAGGTGGAAGGGGTGCCCCCTCCCAGCCCAAGATCCTTCCGGAGCGCAGCTGCTGCGCAGAGGAGGCCCGCTGGGGAGGAGGGGCTGCTTCTGCATGGCGCTCGTGTCAAACCCTTTTCGGCGCAGGGTCCAAACCCCACTTCAGAGCAGCGCCGGGGGCCTCGTTCTGGTGGTGGGTGGAACTGAAGGCAAGGGGGAGGGACCGAAATGCCAAAACGCTGGTCTGAAGTCTGTCTGCCTGAGTGAAGCTGAGCTGGAAGACTGGGGACTGGACTACACCAGTCCAGGAACTGAGCGGCCATCCACTGCACGGGGTTGTGGGGAAGGGCCTGGGGCCGGGGGGAGCAGGAGTGGTCTCCTGGGGAGCCGCCGGGGGCTGGGTTGAAGCTGCGGGCCGCAAGACTGGGAACACCTCGTGCAGAAGGTGGCTCTGCACGTTCCAAGGAACCCAGTCAACTTCTTGAGAACCGTGGCTTTCTGTCGCTGGAAAACCATTCCGGGAGGGCTCGTCCCGGTCCTTGTTCATAGGCCTGTACAGACAACTGCGCAGCTGGGACGCCAGGAGCAGCATGGATGTTGGGAAGGGAAAGATGTGGACGGGGGAAGGAGGGCCTCTCCTCCGGGCAGCCTGTCCAGCTCGGACACTCTGCTGTCCACTGATCTGCGGATCTGGAATTGGTGTAAATGTGTTTGTGCATATTTGCACAATAAGTACCTCCAAGGCTGTCACAAAGAGGAAGGTCAAGATCTCTTCTTGCTGGTAGCAGAGTGTAGGATGTGGGCTATTCAGTTCAAGCTGCAACAACCCCGATTCAGGCTGGACATCAGGAGAGGCTTCCTCACGGTCAGAGCAAGACGGCAGTGGGACCAGCTGCCCGGAGGGGTGGGGGGCTCTCCCCCCCTGGAGGTATTCAAGGCGAAACTGGACGGCCCTCTGAGTGGGAGGGTGTGACTGGGTGTCCTGCAACAGCAGGGGGTGGACTGGATGGCCTTCATGGCCCCTTCCAACTCTACTCTTCTAGGGTTCTATACACAGGAATTTGCATTTGTGCACATTCACGCAACTTTTGTGGCTAAATTTGTGCAAACATGCGCAGAAGAAAAGCGGGATGGTTCTGTAAGCCCAGCAGACGCCACGTGACCTGGGCAAGATGGCGCGTTGGGGGATTCATCACGCTGACACAGAGAAATCCGGGCTCTTTAATTCGTATAGATTTTTCCAAAGGTGATCTCCGACAGCTGTAAGGCAGCCCATAAAAGCAAATGGAGAATATTCCCATGCTGGTCTGGGCTTTCATAATCCCAGAAAATACATTCAGTGGCAGAATTCGGAGCACAGAATTCAACAGCCAAAGAGTTTCAGCTGTTGGGGAAATGCCAGCCTTCAGCTCCTGAAGACAATTAAATCTAGCTTTAAAATGAGTGAAAGCTCAGAATCCCAGTGGGTGGGCTGAAAAAGATTCCCCCCCACCCCCGGCCCGGTGATGAAAGAGAGAAGAGAACTCCCATAGGAAAACCGTTCCCCCACATCTCAGCCCTTCGTGACTCAGACCGGGGTCGGAAGGCTGCCCTTCTGCAGCGCCTCGCATGCAGCAGAGCTGCGGTCGTGGGAATCCACCCGTCTCTGTCCGGCCGCCCGGAACGCTCCTCTTTTGCCAACTTGGAACAGGGTCAGCAAGCGGGTTCAGGGCTGCACAGTGTCCCCGCTTTCCACCGTCAGGTTGAGCAGAGGCAGATGGCGATGAATCCACGAGCAAACTAGCTATTTAACAGCGCTTAAATGGCCTGAGGAACTGGGGTGAAAGAGCAGGTGGAGACACCGACGCAGATGGACAGCCCCGCCTGCGGCCCTCATCCCTCCGCTCCGTTGCCCCGGCTCGTGCCGGGCGGGCTTCTCTTCTCTGCCTCTCTCCTACTTATGCAACCCTTTTCTTCCCTTGCCTTGTGCTGGCTCCAGGTTTGGGGGCCAGGCAAACTCCCGGGGCTCTTCCCGCCAGGAGCTGAGCTCCCCACCGCTGCCGCCTGCTGATCCTGCCCCTTCTCTGCTCACTCAGCGCTCCCCAGCGCACCCAGGGGCCCGAGCGAGAGCCAGGTGAACACGCAGGCGGCCGCAGGGGAGCGGAGGCGCAGCCCCTGGGCCCTGCCGGGGCCCCTGCCGCCCTCGCGCCGGCCCTGAACTCGTTCCCTTCGCTCTGCTCTCTTGCTATTCTGAACCTGACTCACTTTACACAGCTCACATCTTAAGCCCTTAAGGGGCTGGTATTATGCATGCAAATTAGCAAATTAGCAAGCAGGGGGATCAGACTGATTTCCTGCATCACCTCTGAGGCTCTCCCCGGCGGCACAGCCCCCCGCCCCCCCAGTCTTCAGCCCTATAGCAGCCTTTTCCCCAGCCTGGTGGATCCTTTGTACCCAGTCACTCGGGAAATGGTCAGAAGTCACATGCTGACAGGTTGCGGCACCCGGAAAAGTCGACGGGAAGGCTCCTGCGCACGGCTGCCCGGCCACTCCAGGCGCGTGGCAGAGCCAGCCGCACGGGGGCAGGTGCCAGATCAACCCGTCTCGGTGCCCCCCGCTCGGAGCCAGGAAGGCTGCGCTGGCACAAGAGGGGGTGCGCAGATCGCGCCGACACCCTGCGCCTCGCCAGGGCTGTGCCGGCGCGGCTTGGGCAGCTGGAAAGTGTGTGGACATTCCTCATGGCTTAGCCAGAGGCTGGCGGCCGGGTGCGGGCAGGGCTGCTGGAGGCATCGGGCCGCTTTTGGTGCAGCCGGCCGCCGTTCCGCCTTCCCTCCAGCACCCGCACCGTCAGGTGGTCTGCCGGCCCCTGCAGCAAGAGCCTGGCTCCTCTGCAAGCAGCTGCCCCTACCCTGGCGTGGCTGGGCAGTGGGTCCCGGTCCCGGATACCTGTGGGGGGAGAGCGGGAGCAGGGCGGGGAGGTTCTAGCCCTGCCTCTCCAGCCTCTTTCGGCAGGTGCTGCAGGGCTGCGCAGGCAGATGCCGCCAGCTCCTCCATCTGGGGGGCCTTTCTGGGGGGCCTGAGCAGCGGATGGTCCTGGTTTTGAAAGGCTCTCTCGGGCAGCCTGCTGAAAACAGAGGGCCCCTGGATGTGCCGGACTGCACCTCCCATCATTCCCAGCCAGCAAGCCGAAAGGCATCAGGATGCAGCTTGAGTTAAGCTGTCTCTAGGAACGCAAGAACCAGCCAAACCCGAGCTCCCGGAGGTTCTCCAGAGCTTGTGCCAATGCATGTCCATTCCAGATTGCGAGCTTTGCTTTTCCCCCTTTGCCTAAAAATGCATGTGTTTCCGGGCATGTTTGCCTCCCTTCACACATCAGTGAAGCCCTGCTCTGGAATGCATGCAGTCTCCTTCCACTGAGTGAAGTGCGTTTGTGCCCGTTTTCAAAAGTACACATTTTAATATGCATCTTCCAAGGATGCACACGCCGCCTCGCATGTTGGTTCCAGACTTTGACCACAGGTTACTGTGAACGAGGCAAATCCTGATTTTTTTTTTAACGAACTGAAGCTAATTCCCCGAACATCTCCGCTCTTGTATCCCATAACGTGCGTCCCGTGTGAGTGGCCACGCAAACTGGCCAGAGGTGCCAGGCTGCCTCCCGCAGGCCGCAGAGCCCTCCGCGCGCTCTGGGCAGGGTTTCAGCATCTCCAATTGCCTGGAAGGGTGTGTTCCTGTTTGAGCAGTGGCAAGAAGCTTCCCTGCCTCTCCTGGCGAGCCGTCAAGGCGCCTTGGCCGAGCAGCCCGGGTGGGATGTGGTTACCATGTGCAACCCAGTGCGACTCCGCAGCTCCGCTCCGTTCGAGGCCCTTGTCAAGACGCAGCCGATAAATATTAAAACAAGCCAGCAAGAGAGCCAGTGAAAACTACTTGAGCGGCGCATTTCCCTTGCATGAGGGCTCTCCACTCCGCAGTCATTATTCCGTGCTTAATGTTTCTTGTTTTAAGCAAGGGGTAATGCTGCAGTCGGGATCGTTCCCTCCCCCCACTGTCTCTGCGTGAGTCCCAGCTCTTAATTGAGTCAGCCTGCCGGCGGGTGTGCCGTGCGGAGCATCACAGGCCAAGCTCTGGCCATCCCAGTAAGACTGGGAAGGGGCCGGGGGGTCACCTAGCTGGACCCCGCAGCTGACGGCCTGGCGTCCCTTTCCCCGCGTCCCCATCTCCAGGGACAATAGCCCCTGTTTTTATCACATATTATTTTAAAAGGCCTTTTCTCTGTGCCGGGTGCTCACTTTGCGTGTTTCTGTTATCTTCGTGCTGCCTTTTCAAGCAAGGTGGCTTCCAAAAGAGAGCTGAGAAGCAGTAGCCATGCAGTTCAAAGCCGAGCCGAGCTGAACATCCGAGTAGAGACATTAAAAAGCCAGCAGTCAGTTCACCCCACGTCTTGATGAAATGCGCGTGTTTTCAAAGAGCCCTGCCTAAAGTCCCTTGGAGAGGGGGCCGGGCAGAGTTTCCATGCAAGGGAGCTGCACAGAAGCTGGCTGCAGCCTGTGGGCAGAACCCGTCCCTTTCTGAACTTGAGAGGACTCGTTCCTGCGAACTCGCGCCTTCTCCGAGGAGCTCAGGGGAACCGGCGCGGTGGCCCTGCCATCCCACCGCATCTCCAGGCAGAGTCAGGGAGTCCCAAGCAGGAGCCCACACCCCGGTCCTGATCTGAAAGTGTTCCCAGCCCTCCAGACTGCAGGGTGCAGGCAGGGCTGCGCTGCAGAGGGGCCGGGGCAGGCGAGGGAGGCCTAGGACGGTCCGTGGGCAAAATACCGTATTTTTCGCTCTATAAGACACGCCTGACCATAAGACGCACCTAGTTTTTAGAGGAGGAAAACAAGAAAAAAAATATTCTGGATCAAATGGGCACGTAATCACAGGCACATTCCCCATCACTTCCCCATGCTCTGCACATCTGACAGACTTACTGCACACACATATTCGCTCTATAAGACGCACAGACATTTCCCCTTACTTTTGAGGGGGGGAAAGTGCGTCTTATAGAGCAAAAAGTACGGTAATTCCAAATAAGGCAAAAAGAGCCCCCAAGGAGACGAGCCTAGGGAAGGGACCCGGAGAAGAGAGGGATGTGGCTGCGGGTGCAGAAGAGAAGCTACAGGAGGGACAGGTGTTGGGTGTGCAAGAAGGAGGCCATAGGGACTAGAACCTTGTGTGGTGAGGGTTCTAAGGCAGCTTCCCAAACACATGAGTAAGAAAAAACCACTCCACAGAAAGCATCTTCCCACACCTTTTCAGCTTCGAGTGTTGACTGCGGGTGCCTGGGATTCTGCTGGCGGTTTTGTCCTCCGCCCGCTCCTCCCTACTCCCCTCCCTGGTTGGCCATTTGAAATGCCATGTCCTGATTCAGGGGCCAGTCGAGGCTTCCAAAAGCAACACAGGGCTTTGAGATCACTGGTGCCGGAGCGTTAAATGGAGCCACCCGCGGAGTCAGGGCAGAGGGTGCAATTCCGGCCTCGAGGCAAACTCTCCGTGGAGCCGCAGCTCTGTTCGGGGCTCTCGTCAGAGCCCTCGGCTGTCATCTCGCAAGGCCCCCCGGCCCCCCGGGGGCACGCCATCTTGGCGAAGAGGGCCGTGGGAAGGCTGTGTGTCTTGCAGCCCCCGCAAGCCTCGGCGCCCAGACTCCGGGCCCAGGTATGCAGTCGAACGGCGCAAGGCAGGGATGACGAGGAGGTCTGTGCCGGCCGCTTCCCGCCATCCATTCCTGCATCCGGAGTGTCCTGCACTTGGAAAACCAAAGTGGGCGTGAGAAGGTCCATGCGTTCCAAAGGCCACTTTGCCGCCCCGCTGTGGGCAAGCATCTTGCACACCACTCGTGAAGACTGGCATTTCCGTGCGCCTTTCCTTTAACTGGAATTCAAGTGCACATTCAAGTGCTTGAACATTTTTTTATTTTTTTATTTATTTGGGAGATGGGGCAAGCCTGCATTCGAATG
Organism: Varanus komodoensis; assembly: GCF_004798865.1. Lineage (NCBI taxonomy): Eukaryota > Metazoa > Chordata > Lepidosauria > Squamata > Varanidae > Varanus > Varanus komodoensis. The sequence continues at coordinate 1,183,233 of NW_025335760.1, forward strand.
TGAACCTGGCGGATTTCCTCCCCCCCCCCCGTCTCTTCACTGGGGGGGCTCTGAGAGGCAGTTGGAGGTGGAATGGACTGTGTGGTGAGATGCGTTTCCTGCATCCTGAGAGATCTTGCAGATAAGGAAATACGGGGGGGGGGGGGCAGGGAGCTGGAGCCTCGCCCCAGAGGTGCAAGGCCGGCAGGACTGCTATAGGATGCCCTTGCCATCTGGGAAGGCTGTGCAGAGTCGAGCTCCGTGCCGGAGGTCTGGCCTGGTGCAGCGCATGTGGGCGCTCTGCCCAGGGACGCGGGTGGATGCGAGCGAGGCGGGCGCAAGGAGCTCGTGCGGTGCAGCAGCAGGGCGCGGGCAGGTGGCCCCGCAGGTGTTCTTGGAATTCCTGAGCAGGGGCCATGCTGGCCGGAGGGAACCGGAGCCCAGGATCAAGAGGGCATCCCAGGCTCCCCGGCCGGGTCCTCCCGGCCCTTTTGGCAGCAGATCCTGCCTCCTCAGTCACCTGGCCAGAGATTCTGGGGACAGCCCTTCAGAGTTCCCGGGGGCTCAGCCGGCCCTCAGGCCTGCCTGTTTGAGGAAGACCAGGGCAGGCCAGCCGCTCTCCCGCATTCCCTGGGACCCTCAGGCCAGCCCCCCCCCTGCCTCTTGTCCTCGCTTTTAGCCCAGCCTACCCCACAGGGTTGTTGCAAGCATAAATCGGGGCAGCCAGGTGAATGGGAATGATCGGTGGGAGTTGTGATCCAAGGCGCCTGGAGAGCAGGCGAAGGAATCGCTGAGCTGCCAGGAGGAAAGATGGGATGGCGCCTCGTGATGAAGCGGCTCCTGGAAATGGATCTGAGGGAGTCAGGAGGGCCTGCAGCAAAGAGCAGCAGCTGAGGAGACGCCGAGGAGGAGGAGGAGGAGGGCTAATTTTGGCACTGGTGCTGGGAGGCGAGTGTGGGGAGGTCACGGCTGCTGTGTGGGCAGAGATCTTGCCTTGGCGAGAGGAGTGTCCCGGCCAGGAGGAGCAGGAAGGGACGGAGGCTTCTGGGTGGAACGGGGGATCCGTGGCCTTCGAAGAACACTTCGAGAAATCGCGTTCACAGCTGTTTGCTGGGAGGGGATCGCTGTGCAGTGTTTAATGAACGATTTCTGGCAAGATGCACGTTCTCAAACAGGGGGCGTGTGAGGAGGGGCACACCCCCGCCCCAAACCCTAATCTAAAATAATGTGATGCCATTACACCACCGTTCTGGCTGTGTGCGTATGGGGGAACTGGGGCGGAAGGTTTCTTGTCGCGGTGCCAATCGCAAGCTATAGCCAGGGCCATGCATATTCCGTGTCAATTATGCACACCAAGTAGATTTGCATGTTTCTCATGCTGCCTGTTTAGAAGGGGATCTGCAACAGAGGCGACTCCTGCCTTCACTCCTGGCATTCTCTGGATGAAGCCCATGACAGATAACCTCGTATGCAAGGGATGTAAATTTGAAGTATACAACGAGCAGAATTCTGCATGTTTAACTGCCCCTTTTGCATGGTTTATCCTGGTGTTGCCAATCACAGGGGTGGCCAAGGAAGGGGGCAGGACACGGAACCTCTGCCCCGATCTTGGGAAGAAGCCTTCTTCCGCCATCCTCTGCCCCCAGGATTTCATTGGGAACATCCCACAGGCCTTCTGTCGTGTCTTCACCATCATGAGGACTAGAAACCACCTTCTCGCCAATTTTGCACCACTTTTAGTGATGTACCCTGGAGCTGCAGGTGCAAAAGAATCACAGAAGCATAAAAGAGCAGAGCTGGAAGGGGCCCGAGGGCCATCGGGTCCAACAGCCAGTCAGAGCAGGACCCCAGGTTAAGCCCTCTCTTGGACAGCTGTCCCGCCGCGGCTCCAATGCCTCCAGGGCAGGAAGCCCACAACCTGCGCTGCCTGTGCTAACCTGGGCGGGAACGGCAGGCCAAGGGTCCCCGGTTCTGGCTTGAACCTCCCTGCTTTTGAGGTCTCTGCAGAGGCCGCCTTGTGTGCCCGGCAGGAAACTGCTCAAGGGTGGAAGCTGAGGAGCGGGCCCTCACGGCGTCACTGCAGGCTCTGGGGGGAACGGCTTCGTTCCTCCCGAGCGTTCAGGGCCGGCGCCGGTGCCACAACCTCCGAGGCTGTCCCCGACCGGATCCACAGGCGCTTTATCCTCCCCACTGGAACGGCATTCCTGTTTTCAAATGTTCGTTGCTTCATTATGTTGTGTGTGAGAGAATGGCTGGGCGAGCATTGCTAGGCTTCTCCCAAACACCCACAGCCATTTCCAGAGCCTTCCTTTGTCTGCAGAATTTCTAGAAGCCGGGAAGGGGGGCCGGGGGACTTCTCTGCTATGGATGAGGTTTGATTTCACCGGGTTTTGCATGTGGCTGTTCTGTGCTACGGCGCTGCGACCCACGCCGGGGGGCAGGCGACAAGTCCAGCCTGATTAGCAGCTGCGCTCATCCACGCCTTTGGCGCTCAGCTCCCGCATGTCTTCTCTCTGGGCTCTGGCGAACTGCACAGTGGGGCAGGCTGGGGGCTCCGTCGGGGGCCGTCCTGAAGTGCGGCTCTGTGCCGGTTTAGACCGCAAGAAGCCTACAGCCCCCAGCATGCCCCGACAAGAAGGGCTGGGGCATGCTGGGACTCCTCAGCCTCCCTTCGCTGTGGCTCTGTCTGTCCTTCCCTCCAGAATTTTGTCTTCACATCCCGTTAGGGGATAACTTAGGGCATCAAAAATGAACCAGCTCCTAATGAGTAAAACTTAATACTTTTTAACGGGGTTTTGGTGAGCCACGCTGTGCACTTGCCGTGGGAAAGGGGACAGCGAAATGCAGCGGTATAAGGAACGATCTTACAGTTCTGTATTAGCAACACCAAATCCAATCAGGCCGCAGTCCGGGGAGCCGTTCCGTGCTACCTGCGCTCCTCCTTCCCTGTGGCTTCCGCTTCCCTTTCTGTTTTCACGTCACCCTTAAGCTTCTTGAGGAGCCCCGCTGGCTCCGGCGGCCGCCTTCTACCTTTTTCTTGTTGGACTTGCTTGTCATCGTGCCTCTAGAAACTTCCTTTTTAAAAAAATCCCACCCATCTTGGACTGGCTTGGAGTTTTCCACATTAGAGTCCCTCTCCATGGGATCTTTCTTTCCATTGCTCTGAATTTATTAATTGGAGAGCCAGGGCGGTGTGGTGGTGAAGAGCACGGGAATGGGACTCGGACGATCCGGGTTCGAGTCCCCGCTCGGCCATGGAGCCCACTGGGTGACTTTGGGCCAGTCACAGACTCTCAGCCCAGCCTACCCCACAGGGTTGTTGTGGTGGGGATGAGATGAAGGAGGAGACTGAGGTAAGCTGCCTTGAGCCCTGTGTAGGAAAAAGGCAGGATATAAATCGAAAAATAAACAAATAAATAACAATAAATTAAAACTGGCTTTCCTCAAATCCGGGCTACACGCTTGGCTACGCACGGCCTGTGCCTCCTTCGGAGCAAGAATGCAAGTCTGGCAGGGGTCCTCCCACTCCAGCCGCCCTTCCGTCTCGGTCGCCTGCGCCGCAGCCTGGCCTTGCCCCGTGCTTCCCATCCGGACAGATGTTTTGGCCATCTGGGGAAGCACCGGGGAGGCCGGGCGCTGATCGGAAGTGGCGTATCTAGGCAGCCCCTGCCGCCGCCTCTTTCCGCTCCCTTCTGGTGGGCCGCTTTTGTCAGAGTCTAAGTCGCAGAAGCCGGGGGTCGAGGAGAAGCTGCGGTTCGTTAGAGCGGCTCTGCACAAGCACACGCGTGTGCCCAGCCCGCACGAGAGGACGTCTCCCAATTCTGCACCAGCAGCCGCTTGACTGCCTGCCAGAAATGCATCCGTGCCACAAAACATCGGGACGGAGAATATGATTATAGAATGTTTAAAAGATATGTTATAGGGGGCTGACCCAGTACGTCCGATGTATTTGATGATTGATTATTTTTTTAGTTTAAAATCTTAATAAAAAATGTGCAGAAAAAAACATCGGGAAGGAGCATCCTCAACACGCCGTTCTCCCCGCGTTCTTCGTCCTGCCGCCCTCCCGTTTTCTCTTAGAAATACACCTTGCCGCTAAGAGCAAGCCGGGCTAATCTCAAGGGCAGAGTTGCTGTGTCCAGTCGCTCGGTTCCCTTCTCTGCACCTGGACGGTTCTGAAGCGCAGCCATCCCATCCCATCCCAAGCCAAGCCATCCCTGCCACGGAGTCCTGGCAGTTTCCTCCTCTCAGTTCTGGGCCCCTGAGGGAAATAGCCAGGTTGGGATCGGTGCAGCGAAGGGCCACAGGGGTGGCGGCTGGTTTGGAGGGGAAACCACACAGGGAGAGACGGAGGGAACTGGGTCTCTTCAGCCTGGAGAAGAGGAGACTTGGAGGGGATCTGTTGGCAACATGCAGGTACGTGAGGGGGTGTCACACGGAGGTGGGGAGACCTGTTCTCCCCTGCAGAGGAAGGCAGGACGTGCTCCAACGGAGCAAAGCTCAGGGAACCCAGGTTCCATTTGGATGCCAGGAAGCACTTCCTGACAGTCAGGACCCCGAGGGTGTGGAATGGGCTTCCACGGGAGGTTGTTGAGGCCCCATCGGTGCGGGTGTTCAAGGACAGACTGGACATGCACATGGTGGGCATGTTGTGAGCGGAGCCGACTGGATCCGGGGGTCAGACTAGATGGCCCAGGAGGTCCCCTCTGACTTGCTCTGTTTCTAAGTTTCTTCTGCCCTGGCTGGGGGGGGGGGGGGGGCAGCACTGGGCCATCACAGTCCCTATGGGGGGAGGCACGAGCTCAGTGATGAAACTCCATAGAATCCCCCGCCCCCCTCCCCTGGCAAATTTGGGAGTCTTTGCGATTGAGCCCCATCATGTGTGAGACTTCGTGCTGCCGCAAGATTCTCGATAACCCCAATATTTTATTTGTAGGTGTCAGGCAATAATTTAGCTTTATTTTAAAATGCTATTTGCACAGCAACAAATGCATAAAGAACACAGAGACTGTAGCTGAGATTTCATAGATAGTCCAATGTGGCCATTATTTATAAATGAAGAAGTTTTGCCCCTGCAGCAAAAGGTTGGCAATTCTTAAGAAAATTACTGCTTCCTCTCCTGTTCTGTGTATAGTGTACTAATTTGGCAATAATTAAACATGAATGCAATTTATTCTTCTGCTTGTTTTTGCTAGTTATACTTGCTGTTTTCCTGTGGCTGGAAGACAAAATTCTAACAGTGCTGATCACGTAGGAAATCGTAAATGCTAGTCGGGAGGAGGTTAATAAGGATGGGACAGGAATTCATCTCTGCCGCAAACGCATTGGGTGACCTTAGACAACCTTGCCTCACAGCCCTCCATCTGTAATAACGGGACAGTGCTGGCCTACCTCGCTGGGTTGTTGTCAGGGTTGCAAAGCTGCACCTCGAATGCTCCGGAAACCTGACGGTCGCCCTTAGTGTGGCATCCAGTACTTGCGCTCTCTTCTCCCGCCTTGGCACATTGCCCCGTAAATGCAACCTTGTGGGAAGTCTCCCTTCTGCTCCCTCCGTGGCTCTTTTCGATCTTGTTCACTTTGGCTGACTCCCCCGGTGCCCTGCCCCCCGGCCCTCCCTCCTTGGCTGGCCCAGCTCTGTGTGGGGCTCGAGCGAGAGGCTCCTGCTGTCCGAGGATCCCTGGCCGGAGGGGCCCGGCGAAGGGCCCGGATGTCACTTGCAGGAGGGGTTTCCGGACGTTGCTGCCCTCATGCCCCCACGAGCCCCGCTGGAGCCTGTGGGCTGAGAAGCGAGGCAGGCCGGCTAGGAGAAGGGTCAGCCCCGCGCCTCGCCCCTGCGTGGCCACCGTGGCTCCGGAATGGCCTGCCCACTGGTCACGCAAGGGCTCTCCTCGGCAGGCCAAGCGCTCCTCTGGGCTGCGTGTTGTTGTTGGAAGCGGCGGCTGGCTGCATCGGCCCGAGCTGCTTCATATTAGCCGGCCGTGGCGAGCGCCAGCGGCGGAGCGGGGCCAAGGCAAACTCTGGCCCCGCGGCTGAGAGGCAGCTGGACGGGCCGGCGAGGCGAGGAGGGCCGCAGCGGCCGGGCTCGGCCTTTCCGCTGCTCTTCCTGCCTGCTTTTAGAGCAAAAGCCCTTGCCAAGCAGATTCCAGCATGGTTGAAAATACAAAATCAATAATCGAGCCATAAGCACAATGCTTATTCCAAACGGAAATCAATCATGAAAGCGGCTGCCCGTAAGCCCCTCCGCCCAAGGGGCCCGGGCACCCACCGTGCAATGGCAGGATCGGGGCCATCTTCGCCCCCCATGCTCGCCCGGCTGTGGCTGGGTGCTTTGCCTGCCTGGCAGGAGTGTCTCCCGAGCCGAAGCCGCTGTAGCCTCCCCGGGACCCGGCCTCTCCAGCCTCCTGCCCTCCGGCTCTGCCTCGCCATTTCCCTCCCAGTCCCATCTCTGGGGAGCAGCTTGTGGGCTTGTTTCCGTGCCACTGCAGGGCGTGGGGCAAAGCGTCGCGCCCCGAGGTTCTTCGAGTGCCGTCTGCGACCTTGAAGCTGCGAGCCCAGACAGTCCTTCAGTCCCTGGGATGCAATCGCAAATAATACGGGTTGTTTCTACCAATAGCAGAGAAGTTGGCAAATAAGATCTCGGCAGCAGGTAAAATCGGAGTTAACAAGTGCAGAGCGTGAGACTTCACGGAGTGCAGGCCAGGAGAAAGGAGTCCCTGAAACCCTCTTCAGGTCCGGCAAAGGAGGGGACCTTCTGAGCATCAGGTGGCTGCCCAGGTGCCTCAGGTGGGACTTCCCATTCTCTGAAGCAGCCTGTGAGAGGTGGGCTTGTAGGGGTGCGTGTGGCCCTCCTGCAGGTCCGAAGCCAGTACGAGGCAAATTCCAGTGCCTTAAACTGGGCCCGGACACTGAATGGTGTAGTATTACATGGATGCAGGAATTCCATGCAGGAATTCTAGCTGCCGCATCCTCGTAAAGGCCTGGATATGGAAGGGGGCACTGAGGTCGCCATGGCCATCTAGGGCAGCCCCGCATAAAGAGTGCCGTGGTGAAGAAGCGTCCGTGCCCGGTGCGTTCAGCTCCCTGGGCCAACACACAGCTGGGGGTCCGCCCTGCATGGGAGCAACGTGGGCCCTCGGGTCCGGCCGGATGTCCTCGGAGGTGATCGCGGCCGGCAAGGTGCTGAAAGCCTCGCACTGCCTTAAGAGAGGCTAGTGTCTCTTCCTCGGGCTGCTGCCCTGAAAGACAGCTGGCATACTGGCCGAGGAGGATGGGCCTTGCGACCCCGCAGTCCTCGGTGGGCGCCCCCCTGCCCCCCAGGAAGGCTGCGCTGAACCAGTGTTGCTTCTGTTGCTTCAGGAGAGATGATTAAGAGCAGCGATGATGGAAGGATATTAACGTGGCGCGTGGTGCGTGGAGCAGAAAGCGGAAGGCATGGGAGGGAGATGTTTTTCTCCTTGTCTCATCCTATTAGGACCTGGCGACCAGATGAGGAAACCGATCAGCAGGAGGGAGAGAGGAGAAAGTCCTTCAGATCATGCGGGATTCGCTGGATGCTTAGTGCTGCGACAAAGCCCTTACCGCCATCGGTGTGGGACAGGAAATTTGCGGCCCGGGAGGAGGGACCTGCGCACCCCGCTAGCTGTGGGGGGCGTGGGGAGCCTGGGGAGGGCGGGGAGGGGGGAGGCCATCCTTTGGCAGCCTGGACTGTGTGCTCACCCAGCCCAGCCTCGGTGCCCACGCTGGACCACCGCAAATCCTTCCTGTGGGGCTGCCCCACAGACTGGAGCTCACATGGGACGTGGCCACTTGGCTGCTGTCAGGAGCTGCCCCCATCCTGCACCAGCCGCCTGTTTGCTGCCAGGCCTCTGCGGCAGTGTGGAGCAGTGGTTAGGGTGTTGGACTAGAGCGCAGGAGATGGGGAGTTCCAGGCGCCACTTAGCCATTGAAGCTCGCTGGGTGACTTTGAGCCGGTCTCTGACGTACCGCCCAGCCTACCTCATAGGGTTGTTGGGAGGATAACATGGGGTGGGGAGGAAGAGCGTGGAAGCATGTGCACCTGACTGCCACTGCAGGGAACGGGGACTGGCCTGGATGGAGCCGCTCGGACCCCAGTTAGGCAGAGGGGACCGATCGCTTCAGCTCCCCCTTCAGTGCTACCTGAGCCCGCTCTGTGCAGGTGGGTCAATAGGCTGCAAGTAACCGGGGCCTCCTTGGACATGTGCACAGCCCCACGGTTTGAGGGGCATCTCCAGTCAAGCCAAGGCACATGCACATGCTTGCGGCCATGAAAACGTTCCAAACTTGATGGCAGTAGGAAAACCGCTTGCCAAAAATGCGTATATTGGCCACAATTGTGTACGAAATGCACGTGCCAGTAGAAGGTGTGTTTGCATGTGATTCTAAAGCAAATTCAGCACTTGGGACAGACTGAACTGAAGCCTGGAAAATTGCCAGTGTTTGGGAAAAAGATTAAAAAAAAGATCGGTAGAATCAGAAACTGAAATTGACAATCCCGTTTATCACAGGGTCCGATCCAGAAGGGCCACCCTTGCGCTCTCAGCACCCGCCCTGAGTTTCTCTTGGGGGCCGAAGGCTAAATTTCAGTCATTCCGCCTGGTGTTTCCACTTCCACATTATACAATAGTTTCAACGTGTGTGTGTGACTGTGAGAAAGAGAGAGAGAGAGAGAGAGAGAGAGAGAGAGAGAGAGAGAGAATTATAGCAGACTCCCCAGAGAGCTCCAGCTACTGGGAAGTATTGAAGGAGGCAGAGGACAGACGGGCGGACGGACGGACCGGTGGGTGGGTGGGTTCAGCACGGCTGGCAGTGTGTGTATGGGGGGGGTTACTCCTCGCAGGTATGGCTAGTCCCAGAGCAGCTACATTCTTGCTGACCTGTGAAATTGCCAAGATAAAAAGGATCCACGTGCCCAAGCCATGAAGGCAGGCACGTGTCTGGTGTGTGTTTTCCTAAAACATCCTTTTCCGTCCCGGAGCGCATGCATGGATCACCCCTCCCAGCAAGTCTAGCCAAAGGTTTTCCTGCTTAACTCACCTAATTGAAGGCCACTGGAGCTCGGGGCCGCTGGGGCTGATTAAGCCGTGCCCCAAGCAGCACGGATGGCGGGGGGGGGGGTGATCCAGCGCTTCCCCTTCGTGCTCCGGTCTCCCGCCTGGCGGGAAGGGGAGGCGGGTGGAGAAGGAGAAGGAGAAGGCGAAGCCCCTTGTGGCCCACGGATGCTTGCCTGGTCTTTGGGGGGGGCGGGGGGGGAGCGGGGAAGGGCTGCCTGCCTTTCCAGGAAGCTGCCTCGGAGAATCAGGCCGCCGAGCTTTCGCGTGATTAATCAGCCACTCCATCAATTAATTCAGTAATCACAGATTTAAAGATGCGGTTTCAAAACTGGGAGTTTCAACTTGGCTGCCTCCTCGCTGGGCAAGTGTCTGTGTTGCGTTTGGGTGGCTGTCAATAATTAGCGTACATCTCGATATCGTTAAAGATGATCACCCCGGTAATATATGACGGATGGGCGCTCGCGAGGGCACCGCAGCTCTCCCGGAGGCTCTGGATGGCGCGGCTCCTGCAGGACGTTTCTGCACGAAGGCGCACGGGTCGCCAGGGCAGTCCTCCTGGGCCGGAAAGCTGCATGTGACCCGAGCTCGGCTGCCGACACGGCCCCGGGCAGGCCAGACCAAGCCCCGCAGCTCTGCCGAGGGGCGCGCCTGAGGGCCTCCACACTCTGCCTGGGCTGCACTGCAGGGGCAAAGCCCACATCCCAGCCTCTGGCGCCACAGCCGAGGGCGCAGGGATGCACGCAGTGTGCTTGGGGCACGGCGGCCTCCGGGCTTCCTGCCTGCAGGGGCCCAACTCCCAGAGGGGGACAGAGCGTGGCATCTGCCGCCTCGTGCTGAGCGCTTTCTCAGGACCGGTGCTTTCGGCCCTCTAGACAGGAAGAAGGCCGGTGCTGTGGGAGGAGTCGGAAGAAGGCCCCCTCCCCACCTCCCCTGCCCCCTCCCGCCCCTGCATGACCCGCTCTCTCCCCTCCAAGGCTGAGACGCAGCCTGCGGGGGTGGGTTCTTTCCATGTCAGCTGCAAAGAGGTGTGTGTGGGGGTCAGCCCTTAGACTCCCTGCTCCAAGATGGTAGGATTTTGGAACTGGGACTCTGCGGGATTCTGTGCCCGGCCAGACAACGTTTCGGGGCGTGCGACTGAGCCCTAAGGCTCTCTAATCCCGAAAGAGCAGGCGGGAAGTTGGCAAGCGCTGAGCTGCCCCGTCCGAGGGGGCTCCTCTGCAGATTAGCTGGCAACACAAACTCGCGGTGAGCACGGCGAACGATGCCTGAGAGAAATAGGGCTTGTGCTGGACTCTCTCTCCACGGGACCGTTTTGGCCGTTGCGCTTGGGAGAACGGGATGCGACCATTGTCCGTAACGCACCAACGCTGGGAAAGGCGCAAGGGCGGGTTGCGGCGCACCGTCTGCAGAGGCCTCCGCTGCCCCTCTGCCCTCCGTCTTCTCCCGCGGCCCCGTCTTCTTAATCAGACAAAAGCCTCGGAGGGCGAGCGTGGAAGGCGGGGAGATCCGTGGGAAGGCAGCCCCGCAATTACTCTAACAGGAAAATAGCTGGTCTGGTAGCTTAATATCCCCTCTCTGCCGACTGTAAGCGAAGGTTGCCAGAACGGATCATTCGTAAGCTGCGAGGGCAGGGGGGTGGCTCGGCTTTAGCCTCGCTGGCTTCGGCCAAAAGGTGAGCGCTAATGGCTGCAGTCATGCCAGCCGTTCCAGGCGCTTAAGCGCGGACTTCCCCGGATCAAGGCCTGCGCCCAGTCACTCAAGACAGTGCCTGAGCTGTGCGAGGCGACCCCCGGCCTCCGTGGCGGCAGCGGGTGACCCCGGGCTTGGCAGCCGCGCAAATCCATCGCTTTCCCCGGGATTTTTAAGAAGGCATATTTAACCAATTGGCAAACAGAGCTTTGCGTTTTCTTTTCCGTTTTCCTCCACTGAGTTTTTGCTTTTCTGCATTGCGTGCGAATGATATTTCCCCCCACACTTTTCATCCGAGGCAGGTGGGCACTTGGCGATTCGCCCGGCGCCAGGCAAAATCTGTGCCTCAGTTCTCCACCTGTAAAACGTGAGCCCTGTGTCCTTCCCCAGCCACCATGCGCTCAGGTTCCTCAGCCCCACATAAGTTGATAAACATGTCTGAGACTTCAGTTAATTTCCAAAAGTGCAGACAGATTGTCTGTGCTGTATTATGTATACTGATAATGACTCGGTATCTAAGTTCTGGGCTCGGTTCCATTAAGCATAACTTAATATCTTCAGGGGTCTGTTTTAATGCTTGGGCCTTTGCCCGAGAATTCATGAGTCAGGAATAAAGAAGAAAAAGTAATTAAACATGTGCAGAGTGCCACCCCTTCAGCACTGGCCAATGGAAGAGTGCCTTTGGGTGCCTGCTGCATTCCTTGGCGCAAAAGATCAGCGGCTTGGATTTCGGACTGGCAGAGTTTGCAAGCCTTACTTACTCGCAGGGCTGTTGTGTGCAGAACACGCTCAGACGTGCGTTTCCCGCTCCTGTCTTGGAGGGAGATGGGGACACACACCTGGTCCCCAGAGAGCCGGAGGAGGGCCCCCCGGGGGGGCGTGGGAGCCCAGCCACCAGCGGTGTGCCCGTTTTAGCCCCCGCACCGGCCCGCCGTGTCTCCGGCGGGCTCCGCGGCCCGGCTGGCTCGCGGCCTCCGGCTCTGCCGGGCCACCTGGGCGGCCGCTGCGGCCGTGGGTGAGGCATCAGCAGGCAGCGCACAAGCACCGCGAGAGGGTTTCTCCGGCAGCTGGCAGCTCTGTTTGTCGACATCCAATCTCACTTTCATCAGGCGCTGATTTTGAGTCAAAGCATGCAAGGCGGGCCTCGCTGAGGCGCGGCTCTGCCGTTGCAGAGCATCATGAGGCCGGGAGGAATGCAGAGGCGGCGGTGCCGTGGCGGAGGGGGCGCTGCCTGGTGCACGGGCCCACGGGGGGGCGGCGTGTGTGGGGGGCGCGGGGGCGGCTCTCCGCGGGGGCCGAGCCGGCTCCCACGGCACAGGGGCTGCCAGCCTCCTGGCCGGAATGCAGCGCCTCTGCACATGCGCCAAACGCTCCTCTTCAAAACAAGCACGTGGGGGAAAGGGGGCTGCAGGGCAACCCAGGCCTGTGTGGCCAGAAATGAGGACGGCCGCTCCCCGCAGCCCAGCCCAGCCCGCGTCGCCGTCCCGCTCGCTTTTCGCCTCTCTCGGGTTGCCGAAGTTCTGCCTGCGGTGCATCGCCCATGCTCGGAACGTCCTGGTTCAGCTCCGTCCCTGGGAGGATTCCCGCGCTGCCATGGGCTGGGCGGTTGCTGGAGGTCTGCCGTGCCCCCTGGTGCGTGTTCCCACCACAGCTCAGGGCTCATTGGAAAGAAACGGAAAGTTGCTCGCCTGGCAAGAACGCGGGCGAGATCCGTGAGCGCCCGTGGTCTGTCGGTCCTGCTTTTCGCCAGTGAGTGAAGTAACTGCCAGGACGGGCATGTTGGGGACCCAGGGAGACATTTTTAAAGGGCATGGTGATGATGGATTTCCCGGTTCATTTGAATCCTTTCTTCTTGGGTTTTCCTGGTGGATTCTGTGGGATCACTGCCCATGGAAAACAATGGCAAAATGCAGAATTTTAGCATCGCTGCAATTAGTAAGTTGCTACCTTTTGTTGCAGAAAGGGTTTCCCGCAGGCAGCGGGCTGGCCACAGTGAGGGCCTGGGCCTCACGCAGCGCAGCTCTTTCGATGCTTGCAAATGAATTCCACGTTCTCGGCTGCGGGATGAGGGGCTGCCTCGCGGAGCAGGTGGGCTGCTTAGCCCTGTTTGCTGAGCTCCAGGAGGGACAGAGGATCTCCAAAAAGGAGATGCAGAGCAGCCGAGAAGAGGCAGGGCATTCCCGAATGCAGGAATGGTTTGCAGTGCCGGGGCTCATGCCTCCAAGAGGGGAAGCCGTACAAAGAGTGCCTCTGAGTGCGTGCAAGATGCTTGAACTCTCTGCCAGACAGCTGCTGGCCCCCCCATAGGAAGCAAGGTGGGGGGCGCCCACGGAGGCCCGCGAACCGCTGCGGAGATGCCTTCGTTGGGTCTTCACGCGGAACGTGGCTGGTTGGAGGGAAAGTGCTGATCCACACTTCCTGCTGTCTGCCTTCTTCCATCCCCGCTCAAGACGATTTGGCAGTGGAGGCAGGGCTAAATCCGCTGGTGGCAGGGGGCAGGGGTGGAAAAACGGAGAGGCGGAGAGGCCTTCTCCCCACCCAAGCGTCCCTGTCTCCCGCTTTGCAGCTTTATCGCTGAAATGGAATAAAAGGTACATTACGCTGAGGTTTTAGAGTATGCACTCTCCCGGAGAAGGCAGGAGCTGAGATGCTAAGAAGGATTAGGGCTATTAAAACCCTCTTGCTTTCCTTGGCAGATAATGGCCTGAGCTCATCTCTGTGGATCACAGAGAGGAATTTGGCCCTGCCATGTGTGTTGGGTTTAGTGGGATCTCAGCAGCCGTAGAACCTTAAGATGCCAGGAATCAGCTTGGCAGCATCTGGAGTAATCGATAACCATGCAGCTAAGCATGTGCAGAGTTCTCTCCCAGTCACATCACCGTGGGATTAGGAGGCCTGGTTTGCACATCAGAGGCCGTAGGTTTTGGCCCAGCGTCAGCTCCGCAGCAGGAATGACCAGAGTTGCTAGTCCCGGTTTCTTCTTTCGCAATCTTCAGTTGATCCACCTGAAGATTGTTGGCCAATCTTAAATTCGGTTCCTCCCAACCTTTGCAGGGGGCTGGACCTGATGGCCTTCATGGCCCCTTCCAGCTCCGCTGTTTAGCCTCTCCATCCGGCAGAAGCTAAAGGGGAGATGCTGAAGGCCATCCGGGCAGCGTCTGCTTGCAACACCAGAACCGCTTCCTGGCCACAGAGACACCTTTTCCATGATGAATGATTTTGGTGGCACCGTCTCGAGGCAGCACACAAAACACACTAAACTATCCGCCCTCTCTCTCTCCAAAAAAGGGCTTCCAAACCTTTCCCATCCCCACTTCTGCGACCCGAACAGCAGCTTGACCTGGGGGTCATTTTTGTCTCCGTGCTGCTGTGTTTGGGCACATCCAGCAACTCTTTAAAGGCACGAGAACATCTGGGAAAATAATAGTTGCCACAGTGTATTAACGGGCAACATCTCATGAAAGAAATCAAGTTACGGGAAAAAATGTTTTAGATTGATGAATCAAGACAATAATAATTATTGGAGTGCAGGGAAAGAGAAGCGTTTTAACAGCTGTTAAAAATGATTATACCACATGCTTGATTGGAAAAAAGTAAGAGACAAGTTGTCTTGAGGAAAAATGGTTATTCTTTTATTGTATTATGTTTCCCCACGATTTGAATCGCTTTTGCTCTTTTGTGTTAAATGATATTGGCAAGAAAATATTTTTAAGATTGAAAAGAAAAGGCAGGCTTGGAGTAGCTTTTGGCCTAGTGAATTGGCAGCCCCTTGAAGCTCAGCGGTGACTCTACCAATGGATGGTGAGTCATCACGCCCTGTTCCCCCATTTAACCCCCCCCCCGAAACAGAGAGGAGGGTAAGGACCTCAACTTCCATCTTCCCCAGGAACCGGGACTTACCCCGTGAACCCTGCTCAGCAGCTCCAGGACATGCAAATTAAGACCAGTGCTGTTGAGCATATGCCGAGTGCATTTCTCCTGAAGGAGGACCAAGGAGCCCCCCACTCCTCCCGCTGGCTCTTTTCCGAGCCAGGCTTGGTTCCGGGGATGGGGCCCAGTGGCCTGACCCGCTTCCTGACCGCAGGTTCCTTTCCCAGACTGAAAGGCATAGAAACAGAGAAACAGAGCGAGTCAGAAGGGGTCCCCCGGGCCATCTAGTCTGACCTCCGGCACCAGCCGGCTCCACTCACAACATGCCCACCATGTGCACGTCCAGCCTATCTTTGAACACCCGCACCGGTGGGGCCTCAACCACCTCCCATGGGAGCCCATTCCCACCCTCGGGGCCCCAACCGTCAGGAAGTGCTTCCTGGCATCCAGATGAAACCTGGGTTCCCTGAGCTTCGCTGCATTGGGGTGCATCCTGCCTTCCCCTGCAGGGGAGAACAGGTCTCTCCCCACCTCTGTGTGACGCCCCCTCACGTACCTGGATGTCGCCAACATACTGCTGTCCCAAGCAAGCACGGTTCCCACTCTGCCCAGAACAGGTGAGGGGCTCTTTTGGAAGCCCCCATCCCAGTCTGGAAGGCTTAGCATCTTCCCTCCCCGGACAGAGGGGGGGGGGGGGCTGGCAGCTGACACAGCCAAGAGGGGGTTGGTTGGACTCTCTGTTACCCTACCAGGCTTACCCCACCTCTCCGGCACGCTGTTTTTCCCACTTGCAAACACAACAGGGGAAGTGAGATAAACTTTGCAAGAGGCCACTTGCAAACACAACAGCCACATGTGCAAGTTAAGGTTATCCTTTTAAATGGTCCCACTTTCAATGTCACACATTTGCTTTTGACAGAAGCTTGGAGAGAGGAAAACAGAGAGGCAGAGGTGGCGTTTTCTTGGGCCTGTCCGTACAGATGGGGGGTGGCTGTCTGGGGATGCTGGGCCAAGAAGAGAAGCCCCCCCTCCTTTCCCCCCAGGGTTGCAGATGTGGAAAGGTGGGGCTGCACGGCAGGAGCCGGGCTGGTGTGGCGGCAGCAGCAGCAGCCGACAGGTAATGCTGCATCTGGAGGCTTCGTGAAGGTCCCGGATCCGAGCTGCCCGTTTCCCTGACAGGTTTCGCCCCTGAGCTGTGCGCTGTGCTTGCCTGGGGCCCCGATCCTGCCTGAGACGTGCAGAGCAGGGGCGTGGAGCAGCAGCACCCTGCGGGAAAGGCAAGCATCCTCCACAGGGGAGTCTTCAAAGGCACTCAGAACCAGGGCAAAGGGAGGGGGAGCCGCTCTCCCAAGGCGGGGAAAATGCTCCACGGGTTTCTTTCCGTCCCTCGGCAAAGGAAAGCAAGCGGCCCGGCTAAACCTAAACGTGGAGAAGCAGAGCAGGCAGGCCACTGGGGGCTTCCGTGCCCAGTGACGAAGGGCCCTTGTTTCAACTCTCCATGGGAAGTGGTGTCTAGTGGTTAGAGCAGCCGTCTCCTCAGTGGCTTGCCCGCCCTTCCCAGGCTTGGGCCTGTGTGGCCATCACGGCAGCCCGCTGTGAGTTCACGTGCCCGGTGGGCTGGTCCGGGTACTCCCGCTCGCTCGGTGCTCCCAGCTTCCCCTCCTCTCCTGCCCGCTTCCTTGCCTCTAATCCCCCTTAATCTCCCTAATGCCCCTAATGAGATGTGGGGCACTGGGTTGCCTCCCACTGGGCTAATCCCCATCTTCCCCTGGAGGCGGCAGCTGAATTGGAGGAGGCGATGGGCTGTGGAATTGGTGGGGGGGGCGCTCAGCGGAGGGAGGTGCCAGGGGTTGGAGGGGTCTGGCGTCATGTTTCCCAGCCTGGGCCCCCCTCCCCGCTCTTCTGGGGTGTGCAGGCAACACGTGAGATGGTGCAGAAAGAAGGCAGGCATGCAGCCAGAGTGCCTCTGAGCACGTGCAAAGGAGTAGCTGGCGCTAGCCTGGTTTCTACGCAGGTGAGCAGGGGAGGCTCACCAAGGTCGGGCCGGGGAGCCGAGGCGGCTGCTCTTTCCGGAGCCTCAGCCGGGGCCTCATCCATGCCCCTTCTTGTGGCACTGGATTGCACCCTGGGTGCCTCCGATCCAAAGCCTTCCAGGCCCTCAGCCCCGGCTCCCTCGCGCCTCCCAAGCCATTTTTTAGAAATCCGCCCCCCCCCCGCGGTGCCTTTGCAAGTAATCCGGCGCAGGAGCCGCAGGGCCGAAAGCCAAAGGCCCAAAGCGCAAAGAGGAGGCCGAGAGATCCATTTGGAAAGTGGGGAGGGATGGTGGCCGGAGGGGGAGCCTGCCGCGGCGGCGGCGGCAATCCCCTCGAACCCCGGAATTCGGGAGGGGTCGGCGGGAAGAGGGAGGAGCACGTCCTGCATGAAGCCGGTCCGAGCCGGCGCTGCGAAGGGGATGGCGAGGAAAGGGCGACGGCAGGTGCAGTGGCGCTGGGACACGAAGGCGATGCGCTGCTCTCGGCGGTGCCGGGAGCTTGTCTGAGTCGCGAGGTGCGGAGGAGCCTGGAGGCGGCACCAGCGGCAGAGCGCCGGGCAGCTTCCCCTGCTCGCTGATGGCCTGGCTCGGGGGCCAGGGGCCGGCGCGGCGTGTGCAGCCTTGACGTTCGCCGTGGAGCAGTCCAGATGCCGCACCAGGGAACACGCGACCCCGCGACCTGCAGGGAAGTTGCACACCGTGCTGTGCTCCACTTGCCGAGTTTATTCCGCTCCGTCAGCATCATGGGCGATCTTTTCCAGCCCCACCTCAGCACTCTGGGGTTTCTGCAGGCATTGCCCACATGCAGGCATGCATTATGTAGCCATGAGGACTAGAAACTTTTTTTTTAAGACGAATTTCCACATCCCAAATTTTATCCGCGCTCCCACAGCGTCACAGGCTATATGATGCTCAGTGCTAGAGGAATGGATATACTGCTATAATGACTGGACTGACTTCCATCAGGTGTTTTGTGGAGGCAGCTGCTTCCTCGGCGGAGAAAGGTGGATTTGTGTGGTCCACCTCAGCGTTTCAGGGACACTAGGAAAGGAGGGAGCCTGATGGAAAGTAGGAATGCTTTCCTGGGAGCAGCATGAGAAGCTGGGGCTACTGAGAGGAGAAATTCTGGCCCAAGATGTCCAGAGTGCTCAGGACATTTGGATGCGAGGGTCTGATTCTGCCCTGAGATTAACTTTTGGGCTGCTCCTCCTGCCCTCGCTCCAAACTGGCTTTGTGGTGGTGTGACAGAGCCAAGAAGCTGCACAGGGATCACATGGCCCTCCTCCAGATGTTGTCAGAGGGGCTTTTCTTAATTATTACCCCGGAATAAGGAATAATTATTATAAGGAATATAATAATTATAATAAGGAAGAATTATTTCTTAATTATTACCCCTGTGCCTAATAATATTAATATATATTATTAATAATATTATCAATATTATTAATTAATAATATTAGGCACAGCCAAAGAGCGGGGAGTGACCTCCTTTGGGCGTGTTCAGCAAGGGGAGGGCAGGAATACAAACCGCATTTATTGACTAGTAACACAGCAGCAGCATCTCTTACATCTAAATGACTCGCTGCAGCTGCCAAATTCGGTGTTTTGCAAGGCAGTCCTGCTTCTAAGTACGGGGGGGCGCAGTGGCATTTAAGCAGGACCGACTTGGCCGTCTCGTGCACGGGACCGCCTCTCTCCCCGGCCTTGGCAGCGCTCCTGAGCCAACGGCACTTCCCGGCAAGGCCTTCGTCATTGCGCTGAACGGAACGGTGTGGAAAATCGCGGGATCTTCGGAGCCGCCGGAGCTGCCGCGTGCCGTGTCGGAGCCTTGGGCCGTCTCGTCCAGGTTGGACTGGCGGCATCTCTCCAAGGTCTCCAGCCCCAACCCCTGTGCCTCCTTTCAGGCGCGTGTGAAAGGGTTCGTGGAACAGCCCTCTTTCTGCAATCGCCTGTCCCGCTTTCATGGCTTCTTCCTACAACGCTCCTTCATTGCTTGGCGCCAAATTTTCTGTGCAGAGCGAGGGCAGATAGTGCCCTCTCTCCTAACTGCCTTGGTGCCCCATCATGTGGCTGCGCGATATTATTAGGGAGCCAAATCCGGGCAGAGGCGATGCTTCTTGCCCTTGCTCTTAATTGGCTTGAGACCAAGCCAAGGACGAGTGGGGACTCTGAGCGATCGGGGAGCTAGACCAAAGTGAGCGGAAGGCCTCCTGCCCTGCTTGTGTGTCCCGCTGCTGAAGGAAAAAGCGAGGCCGAGCGCCAGGTGGGAATGCAGCTGTCGCCACGCACGTGACGACTGTCTCCTGCCCCAGAAGACTGGGACTTTTGCAGGGTTTCCTGCCCACTGGGCAGCCATGCTGGGGGAAGCCGTTCCGGCACATCCCAGCTGCAGACACGGTGGTTGCCCCGGGCAGAGCAACGCCGCGTATACATCTCCGCTCGGCACGGCCTGGCACGGCACAGCACAGCAGGGTGCTAGTGTGCTGATAAGCCAGGCTGGAGCGACGGGCCTCCATCCGGGCCTCGGTCCGTCTTCTCGGCGCTGGCGCGCCAGTGACCCTGCTCAGCCCGGAACACACGTGCAGCGGCCCTGCAGGCAGCGAGATAGGCTTGGCTCAGGGGAGGGGGAGGCGGGGGCCACCGAGCGCCTCATGCGTCCGAGTGGAAGGGGAGCGAGATAAGGCACCCCGAGGGGGGAGCCCACCTACGAGGGGCAAAGGAGCGAAGGAACGGAGGCTTCTGCCGGCCCTGGAGGCAAACCCCATGCGGGAAGCACGTCTGTATGAGACGCCTCTGATCAGCTGCCCCAGGCGAAGGGCTTCCCCCGTCACTGCGATGTTGCGGACGGCTGAGACTGGATGGGGCTCAGGACCTGACGCCTGCCTTTGATTTCCGCTGGCACTTGAGCACTGGAAATGCTTCTGCCGCTCCACATGGGTGTGGGAGTCGGCGTGGCCGTGCTGTGGGCCAAGCCACCTTCCCCTGGCCACCCGCCCCTCTCCTTCACCGCCATGTCTGTTCCAGCTCCCAGCCTGGAGGGCACGCAGTGGCCTGGGGGATGCACAGACGTGCCGGACCCCGCACGATCGCAGAGCGCTCCCTGGCTGCGTGCCGGCAGCAGCCGCTTTCTCCGGAAGCCTGTGGAGCAGAGCTGCCGGTCGATCGCATCCTCTCCCCACCAGGCTGGCCATCCAGCAGTGGGGGCCAAGGAGGCAGAGGCCAGGTGACCCCCCCCCCACACACAGCAGCACAGGGATGGTCAGTCCTCACGGACAGATGTGCTCTGCTCTGCTCAGAGGCTCCAGTCCGCAGGGGGTGCGGTGTGGATGAGGGGCGTCTCCGTCAGAGCCAGAACGGAGCATGCCTGGCCGCCACGTCTGCTGTAGATTTGCTCCACCCAGCAGCCCCCACATCTCTCCTACTGCAGCTTTGCTGCATGTCCCACAACTGGCACGTCTGGCAGGTGGCTGAGCAGTGGCGGTTGGGCAGGCGAGTTGCCTCTGGCCCCTGACAGGTGTGGCCCGGAGGACTGGGGGGCCACTGGAAGGATGTGCATCGCCCCTCTGCGCTGGGAGGCCTCACGAAATGCCCTGTGACTCAGTTTCCCTGTGGCAAAGGGCAGTGAGCGTGGCTTCGCGCGCAGGCTCCGTGCTAGGGGCTAATGGAGAAACGGTGTGGGCCCCAGGGGAAAGACAGAGCAAGGGAAGCCTTAACCCGGGGGGGGGACCCGAGGGGGCTGGGCTGAGCCCCCGGCAGCTCAACTGATGGCTGGAGCCGATGGGAGTCGCAGTCCTACAGCATCTGGAGGGTCACAGACTCCCCACCCCTGTGGGAGCCCAGTTGCTCCAGAACTGCCCCTCTGAAGGCCACAGTTCTAGAGAAGCCAGAATCGGGTTGCCTGTGGTGAGCAGGGTGTCCTTCCAAGCGACCAGACAGCAAAGCTTTCGGGGCCGGCAGAGGAAAGGTTGCTGCTCCCACCGTTGTGCAGCGGATGCCCGACAAGCAGCCGTCCTCGGACTGCGCAGGCAGACCGGCGAGCGGAAATTTCTCTGGACAGATACCGTTTGTGGACCTGCCCCCAGAGCGGCTCTGCCGGCCCCTCTTCTGTCTGAGCAGCGCTTCCCCGATTGCTCTCCCCACGTGTCTCGGTAGCTCTTCTGCGTCCAGCTTGCGAGCAGCCTTTCTCCAAGGCGGGTGCAAATCCATAAACGAAATTAACAACCATTTGCAAAACAAGTGTAGACTGAAATAAGGTGAGCGGTGGGTGCGGGTGAGAATTTTGAAGAGCAGCTTGCTAAAAATGCCAGGGCAAGAGCCAGTTCCTGAAATACCCCGGCGGCTGGGAGGCATCCGGCGGGGTGGCTGGACTGCCAGACAGCAGAGGTGCGAGAGGCTCGGGAAAAAACGCAGGAACGGCTGCCTGGCTCAGGGCACCGGCCCAGCCAGCCCCGCACTCTGGGCACACAGTGGCAAACCGGGCGCCACAGGATCCCTCCGGCAGGGTGGCCGCGAGACCCCCCCCCCCCGCCTCAGCAACGGTGCCTGCGGGCATGCTGCCCCGCTCGGGGGAGGGCACGTGGCCAGCGGGGCCGGTAGCCACCGGCAGCCTCCTCCTCCAGCCCCAGATTGGCGGCCATCCCCCCTTCCGTGGCAGCGAAGTCCGTGGTTCAGCTGCATGTCGTGTGAAGCACGGCAGAAGGTCTGGATGCTCCGAGGAGGGCTGGAGGTAGGGTGGCCGGGCGGCCCTTTGGCAGAGCACAGTCCTCAGAGAGGAGGGCTTTGGACGCAGAGAGGCCTCAACAGAGGAAGCCCACGGGGGGTGGGGGCAGTCGCAGGTCGCAGGCCTGGTTGCAGCCCCCCACGTGTGTGGAGGCGCACCGGACTGCCTTGTCGGTCGCAATAATTTCTCGCTGCGCACCTGCCTGAGCATGCGCTGATCTCACGCAAAGCTGCTGCCCTGCTTTTTGGCTGCCCTCCAGCTGGCAGCATGCCCGGCCAGGCAACGCTCTGCCTCCCGCCCCCCCCCCAGCTCAGCCCCCCACTTGAGGAACAGGACCTGCTCGTGGGCCAGAGGCTGGGCCCGGCTTCGGTGCCGCCGCCGCCGCCGCCTCTGCCCCCGCGTGCGGAGCCGGGCTGGCAGCTGCGTGTCGGCCCCCCGCCGCCCCGCCGCACCGCTGGCGCCTCCAGATGTGCCGGGCTGCCACCCCTGGCCAGCTGTGCCTGGGGAGGCTGCCAGGAGGGCGGCTTCGGCTCCTCCGTGGGGCTGCCTCCGGGACGGCGGCACTGCCCTCCTGCGTGTCTCCGGGGGGAAGAGTTATATATAGAGGCCCCGAACAGCTTCTGGGAGTGGGCCCGCTCTCTTTTTCCAGGAGCTGGGTGAGAACCACGCGTCGCTCCTTGTTCTTTTCCATGTTTTTCCGCCTCTAAAAGGAAACGCTCTGCTCGTGTGGGTGGGCGGGGGAGGCAGCCCCGGAGCTCGTCTGGGGACAGGGAATGCCGGCGGGCCACGCCAGACAATGGATCCGTCTAGCCAACCGCTGTCTGCCCGGAGCTGATGCCGCTCCCCGGAGCTGCTGTGTGGGGGGGGGGGCTTTCCTAGCCCCCTCCTCAGAGGCGGCCAATGGCGCCTGGATCTTCCGCACGCATCGCAAGGCCTCTGCCAGACCGGCCTGTGCCCACACGCCGGCTCTCCCCGCCCCCTTGCCGAGGGGCTCACAAGCCCGAAGAGGCGGCCCTGGCACTGCCTGCATCAGGAGTGGGCATCTAGCAGGGCTGCGGGGCCCATTTCCGCCCCGTGGACGTCCACAGGCGCCTGCTTTCCGCAGAATGGTTCGCCACGGTTGGCATTGCCTCTCGTGGGCCACGTTTTGCCCATCCCGCAGATGTGAAACGGCCGAGCGACGGGTCGCTTGGGCTGAGGGGAGGCAAGCGCAGCCACGCCAGCGGGGACGGCTCCCGGGTCCCCCATGCCAGCTGGCCGAAGAGCCGTCGGCTGTGCCGCAGCAGCGCTGTGCGACAGGCCGTCACTTTGGGCGGCTGCGGGGAGCAGGCGGTGGCCGCGGCGAAGGGAGGAGCGACCCCGGAGGCTCCTGTCCGTGGGCCCCTGTCGGCCCAGAGCGTGGCTCCCTGGCGTGGGGGGCAGAGTCGCCAGGCACGAAAGTCCCTGGAGCAAGACAGAGGGCGCGGTGCCAGGGCGCTGATGCCTTTAAGAAGGGGGACGGCGCTGCTGGCTCTCGCCTCTGATGCGCAAATGCCCACCAGATGGCCGCCCTGTGTGGGGAAGGTGCCTGCGGGAGGGCTGCGCTGAGCGATGGGCGCCTGCCAGCCAGCCCGCTTCCCCTTCCAGGTGGCCGGGTGCCCAGGGCCCCTTCCCCTCCCTCTCCCCGTGCCTCTCGCCTCGCCGGCTGCCCCGCTTGCTGCTTCCAGGCCTCCCGAGCCGAGCCGAGCCGAGCCGGCTGTCTGGCCCGATTGTGCTCCTTCGGTGGCTGGCAGGGGAACTGATGCAAAGAGGCCCGAGCTGACGGTGCGGAGACGGCCCAGCCCACGGGACGGGAGGGCCGAGCGGTGCCGTTCCCTATGCCATTTGGGGGGGGGGGCTGTGGGTCTCTTGGGGGGCTGCTTTCAGGGCCTTCATCCCATCCCATGGCCTTCCGGTCCGCCTTAATGTTCCAAGACGGCAGCGATTCAGGGGAAGGTCGACAGGCAGGCGGGGTGGCCGCACGGAGGACAGACAACCCGGCCTGACCCGCTCAGGCGTCTCGTGCTCGTCCGTTCGCATCCGAGTGGCTTTCCCAGGAAGAAGAAAATGGGAGCCTCTCGGAAGGTTTCCTCTTGGATGAAGCCGCTTAAAGCAGGAGCAGAAAGGCTGAGCCTGGCAGCTGAGGAAGAGGGTGAGCATTTTGCCCGAGAAGGGGTGTTCTTCCCTCTCGCTTTGCTTCCCATTTTACAGACAGGAAAACTGAGGCGCAGGACCGAGGCCCTCGAGCGATGCCGGACGGGGCGGGGATGGCTGGGCTGCGGATGCTGCCGTTTGTCCAGCGGCTTTGGCGCCGAACGTGCCGGCAGGAGCCAAGTCCCCTTTCCTTGCCCGGGGCTCCGTGGTGCAGCTTGGTGATTTAACTGCACTAATACGCTGCCCTTCCTCCGAGGGAGCCCAACCTGCTGACACTCAGTTCTTTGCCCATTTTCCTTCCGGTGTTGTGCAGGGACCGCAGCACGTGCCTTAGACCTTTAAGGTACCCCCAGTTCTCTCTGCATTGAAACCTCGAGCTTGAGGCGTACATGCCCCCCCCCCCCGGTGTGTCTGCAGGCAGGGCCAGAGCCCTGGACAAAGGGAGCTGCACACCTGTGCACAGGTGATGGTCTAGGAAGCCCCGCAGCTGTGGTGAGGCCCCCTCACCTGTGCAGGGGCAAAGATGTTGGCCTCACGTCCCCGCAGGAGCTGCATATCAAGACGCCGCCGAGACGCCGAGGTCTTTGCAGGAGGGTGGGTGGGGAGGGCCGCAGCAGGGTCTTCCAGCCAGGTGTGGCCTGCAGAGCGGGAAAGACAGACCTGAAATGACGAGGGCAGAGAGCAGGGAACGTGCGAGTCTACACCTGGCCACTAGGGGCAGCGTTGCGTCGCTGCCGGCACAGAAAGCACCTGGCCAGGAGTTCCAGGGGCTTCCGGACGCCCGGCTCCCGGCACCCTTTCTCCAGCCGACTCGCGGGAGAACTTGAGCTCTGCCAACGTCATTCCACTTCTCAAACCTGCTTCCTCGGTCTCTTCCTTTTCTCCTGCCTCTGCCACACTCCCCACCCACCAACTTTATTCCAGACCCAGCTGGCATTTTAAATTATTGCTTTAAGTGGCTTACAGGATTAGCGTCGGCTCTGCCAAGCAGAGCCGCCGACTCCTATTTCCATCTTGTTAGGCCCCTATGAAAAATTAATTGCCCTCCATGTAGCATTCGGGGCCATCAGGATTTGGGGGTGGAGCGACGGCATGGAGCTTTCAGGTATAGCAGCCTTCCCCAACCTGGTGCCCCCCTGTCGGTTTGGGCTTCAACTCCCATCTGCCCCAGCCAGCAGGGCTGATGGCCAGGGATGTGCGGAGTGGTAGTCCAAAGCATCTGTAGCCCACCACGCTGTGGGGTGAGGCGTGGGAGCAGAGCCCGCTCTCGGTCCCACACATTTTGCTGGCTCAAATGAAGCAGCCACTTTGCCACCACTGGCCACCCCCTTGAGCAGCTGGCCAGCTGGCCGGCCACTCCCTCACTGGCTTGACTAGCCTAACAGGCTGGCCACCCACTGCTTCCCTTGGATTCTGGGGCAGCATAGAAATGCAATTAATTGATCAAATGGTGCCCCATCAGCAGGACTCTTGCAAGAGGCCGTCCGCCCTCTTGCAGCCGGAGCACAGCTTGGCGCAGGCACAGCCAGCCGGGCCACCTGGCTGAGCCAGCGAGAGAGCAGGTGGCCAGCAGGTAATGGGGCCCTGTCTTCAGACCCTCAGGGGGTCTGGTCGCTCTCTACTTGCTGCAGACTGAGCTGCCCCTGCTCTTGAAAGAGGGGATGACCCGGGAGTAGATCAAGCAGGGTGCCCAGAACCAGCGATCTGTTCTGCAGCAGCCCCCCGGATGCCTCCGGAAGCGTTCACGGCCCCCTCCTTGAATCTGGCCAGTCCTCACCGATGCGCCTTCCATCTCTTAGCTTTGCGCCCTCGGCCTCCATCAGATGACGCCTTTGGGTGCCAGCATTATGCGAGGGGAAGAAAAACATGTCTCTTCTGACTTAAATCTCCAGCATGTTTTCTACCCCCTTTAGTCTGATTTCCCATGCCGCAGTCATCTGTTAATAAGAATAACACACCCTGCAAGGAGAAAGCCAGCAAACCAGGCTAGAATTAGGAGCAGGAGAGAAATGTGTTCAGTCCACATTTTAATGCGAATTTATCTGCTTTCGCAGCCTCTGCTTGAACAGCCTCTCAGATTTTTCTGCTTGAGTCATTTAAGTCATTTTTCGTGTACTCATCATTCCTTACGCACAGTTGTTTGTGGGTTCTTTAGGTGATGTCATGCTTATCCAGTTTTATTTCTGTTTGACGGAGCTCTTTGGAGCAGGGATAAATTACTACTATTTTTGAAAGTGAATGAAGAGGCTTTTTCCACCTGTGAATTTGCACTATTCTGCTGTGCTGCAGTGCCATCTAGTGGTCAAGTGACAGGAAAGCAGGGAAGGAAATGCTCTTCACAGAGTGTTTAGACCCCATTTTTGTGACGAAAATGAAAGTAGATGCAGAATCCCAACAGCCATGCTCAGAGGAGTCCTCAGGTATCTCTTGACAATTGCAGTTCTGCAGATTTGGAACTGGAATTCTCCAAAAAAAGAAAAAAAAGCATACAAAACTGTGTATCAGAGAAACTAACGTTCATAGAAACACAGCAAGTCAGAAGCGGTCTTCCGGGCCATCTAGTCTGACCCCCGGCTCCAGCCATGTGGTTGTCCAATCTTTCCTTGAACACCTTCACTGATGGGGCCTCCACCACCTCCCTTGGAGCCCGTTCCATATCCTAGGGGTCCTAACCATCAGGAAGTACTTCCTGGCACCCAACCTAGAGATTCCTTTAACTTTGCCCCACTGGAACGCGTCCTGCCCTCCACTGCAGGGAAGAACAGGTCATGGCCCTCCTCCGCGTGACACCCCCTCACACACCTGCATGTCGCCAACAGATCCCCCCTGAGTCTCCTCTTCTCCAGGCTGAAGAGACCCAGTTCCCTCAGTCTCGCCTCATGCGGCATCCCCTGCAAACCGGCCGCCAACCTTGTGGCCCTGCGCTGCACTGACTCCCACCTGCATCTCTCTTGGACTGTGGAGCCCAGAACTGGGCGCAGCGCTTGCAGGGGGCACCAGCACCTCCCCCATCAATGCATTGGGTAAGGAAAAGGGCTTGCAGAAATGCCTACAAAATCCATGCATTTGGAGAAATATACAAAACAGCATTGCAAATCTTCAAGCAAATTTTTTAAAAATAATCGCAAAGTTCAAGATGAACCGAGCTGCCAGATGCCTCTGTCTCTGGCTGGAATCTTTCTCCTTAATATGCCAGTGTGTTTGCTTTTTTACTTGGAAAAAGCTAGAGAAGTGGTCTGTTCCTGGAGCTTTGCTGGGTGCGCTGGAGGAGGAGGTGTTATGGGGTGACAGGGCATAAGGGGCAGGGGAGCTTTCTTCCTACTCCTGGCCTGGCCTGGATCCTCCACTTGCCTTTCCCTGTCGGATCTGCTGCAGCTTCCCAGAGAACGTTTCTGAATCTCTGGATTCTCATGAGCACCTTCTTGAAGGGTTCAGGAAAATGGAGGCACTTTGCGCTGAGAAGAATTGGTGGGGGGTGGGGAGAGAGAGAGAGAGGCAACCTCATTTCAGGAACGTGTGTTCTGCATGAGAAGGAGGAAGCCAGAATAGAAAAGAGGGCAGGGGTGTGGGGGGGGGGGGGGGGGGGTTATTCTGTGAACTGCACAATTACTAATCCGTCTCGGGCCACGTCTGTTCAGGGCTTTGGTGGTCGGACTGACACACTCAATTGGCAGGTGGATGTTCGTGAGCAATTTTGCTGGAATGGAATGGAGAGCACTCAGAGTTGGAGGCGAGATGGGCTGCGCTTCTTCCTTTTCGTCTTCTCTTTGTGAGAGAGGAGACAGCTGAGCGGCTGATCCCGGACCTCGAATTACTCCATCAAATCAATCTGAATTTCAGCCCTGCTCACACAAAGCTGTTTTGAATTCCACCCATTGTACAAAGGAGAAAGGTACCGGAACAAAACTCGTTCTCTCTCGCTCGCCAGGTAGATAAAAAGCACCAACCCGCCCAGGACTCAGGACCCTAATATCTTGGCTGCTTCTTCCTGCATCCAGTTCCCCTCCCCTCCCACATTATACGAATGGGCCCCGGAGTCCTGGCACCCCTTTCCCCCGGAAGTGGGGCCACCTTGCATGGCTTGGCTGGGGGGCCTCCAAGTGCCAGGGGGAAGGAGCGCTCGCGTCACGGAGCACTGCCAGGCGGTGGCCTCAGTGTGGTGGCAGTTCCCACCAAGATGGCGCAGGCCCAGCGAGCCCCACGACGGCTGCCCGGCTCTGCTGACCTTGGCGGGCCCGTCAGTCCTGGCAAGCTCCGCTTGGCCCCCCCCCCCCCCGACCCTGCACCCCGGAGAGCAGACCTTCAGCAGAGATCCACCTGCCGCTCCCCCCTTGTTTCGTGAGTGCCGAACAGATCTTCTCCGGTCGACTGCAGACACGGCTCGCGGCTCAGGCCCCTTTCGGAAGCCCAAGAGTTGCGCCTCCAGCCCGGCCGAGACGCACGGCCTCCGTGAGCCTGCCAAGGTCTCCTCGGCTCTCCCGCCCTGTGGCTGGGCATCGCAGGCGGCTCTGCACAGCGCCTTGCGGCTCCTCGGCTCTCCCTTGCCTGGCCCCCGAGAAGGCGGATTGCACGCAGACCGGGACGGGGAAGTGGGCCGAGCCCCGTGCCCGCGCGGCGATGATCGCGCTTTTGCGGCAAGGGCTGAGAGCGCCTGGCAGAACCCACAGCCAGCAAAAGATCCGGCTGCCCATGCCGTGTTTGAGTTATAATTCCTCAGTGATCGGACTGCAGCCATGGAGGGCAAGGCTGTTCCTCAAGCTCCACCACCCACCAACTCCCCTTTCAGGTATTTCCCAGCTCTTCTGAATGCTCCGCTCGCTCGCTGGCTGGCTTGCTTGCAGCCTCTAGTCCTTTAACTTATGGAAGGGGGGACTAGAGGCAGCATTTCTGCCCTGCTGCTGGGCCAGGAATGAGCCCACCCATCCACACCTCGGCCACGCTGGCTGGGCAGATGGGGGTTGTAGTCCCGCACAGAGGAAGGGCCCCAGTTCACAGGGGGCTGCCTCCAGTGCGGCTCCGGGAAGCCGCTCTGCTTCCGCACGGCCTCGTTCGCAGCCTGGCACGGGCGTAGTGGCGCTTCCGCCAGCCGCCCACCGCACATAGCTGAGCCCGCACCGCAGAATGTTTGCTTTGGTTCCAGGCTAGTATAATCGAGGAAGCTGAGAGCTGCTTCCAAATGCACGCCTGCTCGGGAACTGGCATTCTGCGGCAGCGTGCGCAGAAGTGGTACGGGGCCCCGGCCTCCGGCTGCCGCTTCTGCCCGGAGGATCGTGGTCTTCGGCCCAGCCAAGGACTGACGGTCCGCCCAGATTCGGCCCCGGTGGTTCTGGGCTGTGGCAAAAGGAGCTGAACCGTTGTGGACTCACTGTTGCTCTTGCTGTTGTTATTTTATCCGTGTATTATTAATTGTTCTTGCATGGTGTGTTTGTCTGTGTTTTCCGATCTTGGGAGCTGCTCAGAGAACCTTCCTGGTTAATGGGCGGTATGGAAATCAGACAACCAATAGATCAGTCGTGAGGTTGCTGATCCAGGTGGGCTTCTGGGGCTGGAGGCTTGTGCTCCAGGCCCGAAATGGGGTGCTGTCTGTGTGCTTGTGTTCCTGTGTTTCTGGCGGCACATGTGAGTGCGAAACAGACCGCCCGTCGCCGCCACCCCCGCCTCGCCCCTCTTCCAGCCACGGTCTAAGAATGTCACACGCCGCCGCATGGGATAAAAGTCACGTCGCGCCGTCATCCTTATTCCCGTCGGGGGCAGATCTTCCGGGACCCCTTCATGCATGCTGACAGCCGAGCCCCCCCCCCCCCCCCCCCCCCCCGGCGGCGCCCCCCCCCCCCCCCCCCCCCCCCCGGCTCCAGGAAGGGTATCCACGCCAGCTCCCAGATGGATGGCCATCGAAGGTAGACGGCGGCGGCGAGGTACATGCGCACGCACGCATGCACACGCCGCATGGCCCCGGAAGGCCCTCCCGCCCCCTTGGCCGCGTGCACTGGGGGAGGCGGCCGGAGCCGCGTGGCCGCTCTCGCCGCATCGTTGGAGCCGGGCTCCCCGGAGCGCTGAGTCAGCCGCATCTCGATCTCGCATCTCGAGGCTGCCTCCCGCGCCTCGATCTGACCCCCGGAAGGTCGGGAGGCAGCGGCGCCCCTCCGGGCACGTGCTCCAGAGTCTGGGAACAAAGAGGGGTGGGGAGCGAGGCGCCCCCCCTCCTCTGCCCTCTCCACCGCCCAGAGTGATCAGGCGAGGAAGGCGGCGGAGCTGCTACCTGCGTGGAAATCAGCACGGGGAAGGAGGGGCCCTGCTTCCCGTCCGCCTTCCCCAACCCGTGCCCTGCAGATGGATCCGTCTGTGACTCCACCACTCCGGGGGCCACGCTGGCTGGGGCGGATGGGAGTCGCAGTCCCAGGAGGGATGGGTGGGTGAGCAGTGCCCAAGGCCTCTGGTCTCTCAGCTACTGCCGGCGCTCTGTGGAGGGGGAAGCTGCATCCGCTGAATGAGTTTGCCCAGATGTTGTCCATGGAGTGAAGCAGCGCTGATTCGGTCTGTGGGGAAATGCATGCAAATTAAGGACCGTGCACTGGGAAGCGAACGTGAAAACGGGCCCGGCAGCTTGGGAATATCTTCAGCGAGCGCTTGTTCGCCATCACGGTGGCACCCCCGGCTCCAAGCAGGTGTGAGCGAAGATGAAATTCCCACATAGCGGCATGCCCCACACCTCTGCGGGGCCCCGGGCTCGGGCAGCCTGCTGCGGAGCTTTGGAGGCTTCGTCCCTGACCCCCATTCCCGGCTCCCGGCTCCCGGCCTCTTCCTCGCGATCCCCTTTGTCCCTGCGTCAGCCCTCGCTTCCAGCCACTTTCCCGCTGCTTCCTCCATTCTCCATCGCTCCTGCCTCTCTCTCCGCCTCCAGCTCAGCCCTCCTCCTGCTCCCTGGCATCAGCCAGGCCTGTGTTTTCAGGATGGCCGGGCAGCTGGTGCGGTGTTGCTTAGGGTTTGCCAAACAAAGAGGAAACGTGCCACCCCAAAAGAGAAGAGAGGTTCCTACGTCCAGCTACTGGCTTGGAACGAATGATTATGGATGTGCATTTTGCCACCCTGCAGAAGGCTGATCGAGTGAGCTTCGGGCCTGCGTGCCGGAGCCCTTCTTTGCCCGCGAGGGAGCGGCTCCAGGTGGGTCTGGGAAAAATGTCCTTCCGTGGGGAGCTTGCAGCCCAGCCCCACACCTGTTGATGCTCCAGGGGTTCCCAGGCCAGAGTTCCAGTTGTGCGCAGAGTTAGGGACACCCCAGCCCTCGGATCTGGGGGATTCGGCAGGCCTCCCCGTGCTCGGGAGGGAGGGCCGGGCTGCCCGCATGGCGCCCGACTTGGGCAGAGCCCGGCTGAGCCCTGGGCGAAGGTGCTCCAGGCTGGGCTGCAGGTTCCGGGCAAACTGATCCGTGTTGCAGCCTCGGCGCACGAGCTCCCGGGAGAGCCGCGAGCCAGCTCAAGTTCTCTCGCTGCCATAGGCAAAAATCGATTCCCATCTCCACCCACGTCTCCCGGCCCGATCTTGTTTCAGACAAGACGGGTGTCCTGTTTCCCCTGTGAGAGGGGCTTCCAAGCGCAGCTCCTTCTCCCCACAAGCAACGGAGCAGGGCAGGTCTCCAGGCTTCTGCCGCATCCTGCAATGAGGAGGCACGGGCAGGACCCGCTGCGAGCCGGGCCGCTTCCGGCCTGGTGAGCCTCGATGTTCAGCTGCAGCTCCTGGCCAGCATGGCGGTGACCCCCCCTCCTTCAGACATGCGCCAGTCCTTCAAAACCACCATTGCAGGCTTCCCCAGCAACCTCCCCACGGCGTCCCCTGCTGGCTGGGCATTCGGGGAGTGGCACCGGCACACCTTCAGGAGGCCCCCTCCGCCAAGCAGCATCCGCTGCAACAGTGCAAGGAATTCTGGGATGCTCTTCGAGAGCAGCCTCCTCTGCTGCCAGGGGGCTGATGAGGCGGGAAAAGGCGGTGCGATGCCGCGGGGAAGCTGGGGGGGCGTGGGGCGCGCCCCTCGCCCGCAAGCAGGGCGGTGCCTGGCAGCCCACGGCAGTCAGTCCGCGGGCAACGGGGCCCCTGCTCCACGCATGCTGGGCTGCCGTATAAAAGCTGCTCTTGCCCTTTCGGCAGTGCTGGTGGCAAACCTGGAAGGGGGGGGTGTTCTGGGGGAATGCCCCCCCCCCACAAACCCTTGAAGTTGCTCGCCTCTGCTTGAAAACTCTCTCTCCCACATGGTGTCCTTTTTGTTTTTAATGAAATGGGAGAATATTATTCATGCATTTAAAATATTTACATTCCAATTTTCCAACTCCAGGGTCTCAAAGAGGCTAATGTGGCCAGTATTGAAAGTGGTACGTAAAATAAACTATGTAATTAACAATAAAAATGAGCCGGGCTTTAAAAATTCAATTACACATACCATTTAGCAACAAAATAAGGCAAGAGAATAGTCAGGAGGCCTCTTACCTGCAGCAAGTCGGGGCGATGCGAAGAGAGCAGAGCCGGTGCCCCTTAAACCAGAGCGGGCGAGGCGGACGGGCAGGGAGCCCAGCCGGCTGGGGAGAGGCTTGCAGGCGTCCGCTTGCAATCCGGTGTATGCGCGGGGTGGGGGGCACACGTCAGGGCAACATTGCTGTCGCAGGCCGGCCCCCAGGAGTGCCGCTGGGCCGTGCTCGCCATGCGCCCAGGCTGGCTTCTGCGCAGCGTGTGGAAGTGCCCAGCACAGCTCCTCAGCCGCAGGGATGCGTCACCGGCACATGTGTTCTGCCATGCCCGGGACCGGACCCGATCATGTGTCTGATCCCTGCCTGCCTGCCTGCCTTCCTTCCTCTTGGCTGGTGTTGGGGGTGAGTCAGACAAGCCCCAACTCACGGGGACCCCCTGAAGGAGTGCCCCCCAAGCCGCCCTGCCCGTCACAGCCCTGCCTCTCCAAGCCGGGCACCCTTTCCTTCTCCTGCCTGTGAGGCTTCCTGGCACGACTGCCTTCTCCAGCAGGCCTGGCCTTCTCGCGATGAGCCGGAAGGGAACGGCAAGGACAGAGCAACCGTCCCCCAAATTACGAATCGCCCCCAGCCATGCCGGCTTGCCCGTTCCCCAAGGTCCCTGGCTGGAGCCCCTCTTGTTGGCGCGTCTGTGGGCGCAGTCCTGCTGGGGGGGCAGAAGGAAGGGCCTTTTGCAGTGGGGCCCCCGTTGAAGGAGCAGCATGCCGGGCCCTGACCCCCCAGCCCTGGGCAGGAGCCCCCGCGACGCTTCTGTTGACGCTGCTCAATGGCAACTGCGCGTCTGCTATCGATGGCCCGCATTTGATTTTAGTTCTGTTGCTTTGCTTTTAATAGTGATGAAGTTGTTAATTGGATTTTAATTGTGTGTTATCGAAGCGTTGGGGATTTTGTAAGCTGCCCTGAGCAGGCTTAAAGCAGCCAGGACGGGGGGGAGGGGGCAGTCACATCTTTCTGCAGTGCACCCAGTCAGTACGTCCCTGGCCCCACTGGCCGCGAACGAGGGGAGGCGCGCTGGGGGGCACCGGTGCCCCGGCCGGGCGGGGGAGGCGCTGGGGGGCAACCCTCGCTCAGCGGCTCCCTTCTCTCTCCCCAGGGCCTCTGCAGCTACGGCGCATGCCAGTACCATGGAAAAGCTTCTCCTGCCTCTTCTGATGCTTGGCACCGTGGCGGAAGCTCAGCACTGCCCCGGCCGCTGCATCTGCCAGAACATCTCCCCGACGCTGACCATGCTGTGTGCCAAGACGGGCCTCCTCTTCGTGCCGCCGTCCATCGACCGGCGCACGGTGGAGCTGCGCCTGACCGACAACTTCATCACCGTCATCCGGCGCAAGGACTTTGCCAACATGACCAACCTGGTGCACCTCACGCTCTCCCGCAACACCATCAGCCAGATCCTGCCCTTCGCCTTCGCCGACCTGCGTGCCTTGCGGGCGCTGCACATGAACAGCAACCGGCTGGCCGTCCTGAGGAACGAGCACTTCCGCGGGCTGAGCAACCTGCGCCACCTCATCCTGGGGAACAACCAGATCAGCCACATCGAGCCCTCCTCCTTCGACGAGTTCCTCTCCACCGTGGAGGACCTGGACCTCTCCTACAACAACCTGGAGACGCTGCCCTGGGAGGCGGTCGGCCAGATGGTGAGCCTCAACACGCTCACCCTGGACCACAACCTCATCGACCGCATCACCGAGGGCACCTTCTCGCAGCTGCAGAAGCTGGTCCGGCTGGACATGACCTCCAACCGGCTGCAGAAGCTGCCCCCGGACAGCCTCTTCCTGCGGGCCGAGGTGCTGGCCAACGTCCGCGGCAGCCACCCGTCCACGCTGACCATCAGCTTCGGGGGCAACCCGCTGCACTGCAACTGCGAGCTCCTGTGGCTGCGCAGGCTCACGCGCGAGGACGACCTGGAGACCTGCGCCTCCCCCGAGCACCTGATGGACAAGTACTTCTGGTCCATCCCCGAGGAGGAGTTCATCTGCGAGCCCCCGCTCATCACGCGCCAGTACTCCAGCAAGGCCTTCGTCATGGAGGGCCAGGGCGTGAGCCTCAAGTGCAAGGCCGTGGGCGACCCCGAGCCGTCCATCCACTGGATCGCCCCGGACGGCAAGCTGATCCACAACACCACACGAGTGACCGTCTACGAGAACGGCACGCTGGAGGTGCTCATCACCACGCTGAAGGACAACGGCGTCTTCACCTGCATCGCCTCCAACGCCGCGGGAGAGGCCACCGCGCCCGTGGAGGTCTGCATCGTCCCCCTCCCGCTGCTCGTCAACCACACCGGCCACGCGAAAGGGCCCGACCCCGGCTCCTCCGACATCACCACCTCGGCCAAGTCCGGTGCCAACGACAGCAAGAACCACCTGGACAGAAGGATCACGGCGGCCGACCTGACCTCCACCTCGGTGGTCATCCACTGGCCCTCGGAACGGCACATCCCGGGCATCCGCATGTACCAGATTCAGTACAACAGCTCCCTGGACGACTCCTTGGTGTACAGGCGAGTGAAGGGGGCGCACGGCGCGGCTGGGCTTGCTGCGCTGGCTTCGGGGGCGGTGGGCCGGCCGGGCACGTCTGTGGCCCATCGTGTGGGAGCCCAGAGTTCAGCACGTGGGTCCTCCACTGGCCAGGGTCTCGCCGAGGCCCTGTCCCAGTGGCGGGTGGGGCCAGAGCACCGCCAATCCCAGTATATTTTACCATGATGCTCCTCCTGAGCTTTCGGGCCTTGGCTCCGCAGAGCTGGCGGCACGGTGCACGGAAAGGCCCCACGGTGGATTGCTGGCCTCTCCGGTGGAGGCCGGGAAAGCCCTGCCCACAGTTCCGGAGGGAGAGCTCAGCGTCGGCAGAACTGGCTCGGATGGGCCATGGGGGCTCTGGCGGGAGGCACTGCCGGTTTCCCAGCAAGCTTTGGGAGAGGCACTTCCACCGCTGCGAAGCGAGAGAGAGCCTTGCAAAAGCCGGAAATCCCCCCCGTGGCCAGTGATGGCCGCCGGAGAGAGGCCCAGCAACCGGGCTGGGGCCGTGCTGGGCCCGCAGGCTGAGCCCGGCCCCTGCAGTGGCATCCGGTGTGCCTCCAGTGGGGTGGGGGGAGGCCCGCGCCCTGTGGGCTCCTGCTGCGCATGCAGCCTGGCTCGCCATCCTCGCCCACCTCCACGCGGGCGCTGATCCCACGCAGGTGAGGATGGGCGGCTCGGACGCCGTTCCCCGAGGACGAGTGGAACGCTGCCTGTTTTCTCCCGGTGATTAAATGCTGCTCTGGCAGTGGAAAATTATACGTGGAGACCTGATGAGACCTCCGCAGATGCTCCGCCGGCCAGTCTCTGCAGAGGCGCACGGTGACCCGCCCTTTCCACTGCCGGCTTTCGCCCGTCCGTCCACAGCCATCGATCCGTTTCCACGTGACCTGCCCCGGAGCCAAGGCCCTCTGCACCCCGCAACCCACCCCCGGGCAGTTGCAGCCGAGGCGCTACGGTTCCATCATTCTTGGCTGGCTGCCGGCTGCTCGCCTCGCGCCCTCGCTAATAAACGGCAACTGACGGAGGGCTCTGTGTGCCATGGGCCACTTGCCCCCCCCCACTCCTTGGCCTGATCCTGGTCCTGCAGCCCCCCACCCTCCCGGGGCTCTGCAGTGCGGCAGACGCTCCATCCATGGCTTAGAGGATGGGATTCCCAGGGCCCAGTTGAGTGGAGAGGGAGACACGTCTAGACAGAGGGGGAGAAACAGTTTTCCCAGACCACGACGTGCCGGAGTTTTGTTTCAGTCCACAGTCATCCAGATTTGTCCCACTCGCAACACCCAAATGAAAAATTAGAACAAAACTTGCACCTTTTCAAGCTTGAAACATGCAATTTTTAAAAAAGCACACTCTTAACATGTTAAAAACTACTTAGTTTTGTGCTTTAGCCAATGGGAGAAAGTGTAACAGGAATCATACTTTTCCTGCTGAAAGGCAAATGCAAGTGTTTTGCAGGGAAAGCAGGAGTGAAGCGAACCAGGCTAAAGAATGGCGTCCAGTGACCCTGGCATGCATCCCGTTGCTGGTTCTCCTCTCTTGCGCATCACGCTGAACTCTTTTTGAGGGAACCTGGGGAATTCCAGCCGGGGGATAGAAGAGAAGACTAGAGAAGCAGCGTGGGAAGGGGCCCGTAAGGCCCTCCAGTCCAGCCCCTGCTCCGCTTCCACACGTGGTTGCCCATCCGGCTGCAGACCCATGTCTCTCCAGCTTAGCAAAGGGCACATGGCATGCAAAGCTAAGCAGACCCCGGACAGTCCTGGCTCAGGGTTGCAGTGGGATTGGCCAGAGCTCCCAGGGCTGTGCAGTCTGAAAACACGGAAATGCAAAATGCCAAGACAGTGGAAACAATTTGGCTGAAATCATGCGAGTTGAGGGGGAAACAAGGTCCAGCTACTGCTGATAGATAGATAGATAGATAGATAGATAGATAGATAGATAGATAGATAGATATAAATAAATAAAAATTAAAATTAAAAAAATAAAAATAAAAATAAAAATAAATAACTCTAAGTTAAACCAATGACAGGGACAAAACAGAGTAAAGTTGTACAACGCTTCTGGCTCGAACGGCGGTCCTT
This sequence comes from Varanus komodoensis, assembly GCF_004798865.1. Lineage (NCBI taxonomy): Eukaryota > Metazoa > Chordata > Lepidosauria > Squamata > Varanidae > Varanus > Varanus komodoensis. The sequence goes on from NW_025335760.1 coordinate 1,219,873, forward strand.
GGGCTGCGGCAGTCACGGGGTTTGGCCAAAGGTCAGTGGGCCGGGGCAGAGAACGTGGACCACGACGCAAGTCCCAGTGCCTGCGCACCCAAGAGTAGGGTTCATCAGTTCTCCAAATTCACTTTTGAAGTTCACTCCTGTTTGTATCTGAAAGCAACCTCGGTATCCTTTCCTTTTGGCACGTACGCCGTCCCTGGATGCCTGTAGTGGGTGGGCTGGAAAAGCTTTGAATGGATGCGTTGCATGGGGAATTCTGCCAGATTTTAGGATTATGGGGGAAACCCAGTTAAGGGTTAGGGTTAGCAAAAGGAAGGTGCTCCTGATGCTTCTGAGGCCCGGAACGTGCTTAGAAGGGGCAGACAGAACGAGCTGGGCAGAAAAATCTGTGGGAAGTGGGGATTTTGGAAATGTGTGTGCTGATTTAGGGTTACGGGGGAAATCCAGGGCTTAGCAAAACAAAGGTGCTTCTCCTGGAAGCTGCTCTGAAGGGGCCGAGAGACCAAGCTGGGCAGCTGGGAGAGTCTTTTGCAAGGCGGTCTGTATCTTTTGGTTTTTCTGCCTGTCACTCCTGAGCCCCTTTTCAAAGCGCACACACTTCCTGCGCATTTCTGGAAGGCCCACGTGCCGTTGAACGCAAGTTTTGTAGTCCGTGCGCTTGGAAAGGCACACCCTGCATGCCTGGGCTTGACCCCGGCGCCCTGAGCAGGCAGCTCCCGATCCAAAATGAGCAAAGGCCGTTTCTCAGGCGTCCTGGCAAGAGGCCGGTGACATGCCACCGAGGAGCAGGTGAGCGGGCAGGTTGCAGGCAGCGGTGCCAGCAAAGCGAGGCCTTGGGGGTGGGGGTGAAATGGCTGGTTGCAGTTACCTGGGAGGGTGGGGGGGAGCGCGCTCTGCCCATGCTCGATGGCCGGCTGTTCCTGAGATCTGCACGAGCCAGTGATGCGGCTGATCCCCCTCCAGCCATCCTCTGGCTCGCATGGGGAAAGCCCTCCCTGGAGCGCCCCCAAGTGGCGACGGCCTGCAATTTCCCACACTTGGCGGAGGAAGCTTCCCACCGGCCCGCCGGCCCCCTGGCTCGGCGCACCCAGGCCAAGGCGTGTGGGGGGTCCTGGGGCAGTCGCACGAGTCTGGACGGGCCGGGCAGTAACCGCGCGCTCTCTCCGCCCCCAGGATGATCCCCTCGGCCAGCAAGACGTTCCTGGTCAACGACTTGGCCGCCGGCCGGGACTACGACCTGTGCGTACTGGCCGTCTACGATGACGGCGTGACGGCGCTCACGGCCACGCGGGTGGTGGGCTGCGTCCAGTTCACCACGGAGGGGGAGGGCGCCCAGTGCCACTCGCTGCACACCCAGTTCCTGGGCGGCACTATGATCATCATCATCGGCGGCATCATCGTGGCCTCCGTCCTGGTCTTCATCATCATCCTCATGATCCGCTACAAGGTCTATGGCGGCCAGGAGGAGCACAAGAAAGCCAAAGTCAGCAACGTCTACTCGCAGACCAACGGCGGCCAGGCGCCCCCCGCCCCCCCGCTGCCCCGCTCGGCCTCCAAGGCGCGGGAGGACAAGTTCGAGGCCCTCCAGGAGACGGCGCCCACGGAGCCCACGCGTGGGGCGGACGCCGGGGAGGACACCCCGAACGGCCAGGACACCCCTTTGCCCGGGGTGGGCAAGAAAGGGGCCGGGCCGGCCACCGACTTCCAGACGGTGGCTCTCTTTAATTCCGAGGAGGGGCCGACGGAAGGCAACCTTGTGGGCTCGTCCGTTTCCCTGTGCCTCCCGCAGGACTCCGGCCTGGGGCCGCCGCTCCGCCCCAAGCTGGGGGGCAGCCGGTCGGGGGCCCTTCCCCGCGAGCTGTCCAGAACTCACCACCACCGCCACTCCTTCGACGGGGATTACGCCCTGTTCCAGAGCCACAGCTACCCCCGCCGGGCGCGGACAAAAAGGCACTTCTCCACCTTGCAGTTGAACTCGGCGGAGGGCCCGCTGGGCCGCAGGCGGGTCACCTTCAGCAGCACGGAGTGGATGCTGGAAAGCACCGTCTGAGATGCGGGCTGGGGGGGCGGGGGGAGGACTGCCGGACGCACAAGCAACTGGGGGCAGACCCGGCGGTGGAGGAGGGGAGGAAGGAGGGAAAGACGCAGGAAGCGGGGAGGGGAACAGGCTGCGATGCTGGAGAGGACGGGGGCGGATCCGGCGCGTCCCCGGCTCTTCCCACAGGGACCGCTTTTTCCAGAATTTTTGCAGCGGTGCCTTACCCAAGCCAGAGAGAGAGAGAGAGCGAGCGGCGAGCGGGAGCGGATGGGCGAAGACAGCACTTTTCAGAAAAAGAATGCAAGGTGGCGTCCCCAGGAAGGGGCAGGGGACACGGGGGGGGGGGGGCGCGGTGTGGGGGGCACGGGGGCGGGGGGGAGGCGGGCTGGAGGGCAGGGAGGCCCAGGAGAGGCACATATGCACAGAAGACACACAATTAAACAAAGATCCTTTTTCTCTTTATGCATTGATAACTGTTCCACTGGAAAAGGAGGGGAGCGCAAACGTACGTCAGGAGAGAACCAAGCAAAACGCCAGGTGGAGTTCGGTGGTGGGACGTGAGGGAGGGTGGTCCTGTCCCCCCACTACCCACCCAAGACCCAATGAGAACATTCGGTTACTCTATTTATTGTATCTGGCTGGTCTAGATAAAAAATTCTGTGTTTGGTGTGTTCATTATCGGAAAAGTCATTTGCACTCATGGACAAACCCCGCCCCGGCTTCCCCTCGCGGTGTCCCCCCCACACCCGTTCTCCCAAACGCGCCACCCCAAAAGCCAATGGCCCCACTCACAGCACTGAGGACTTCTGGCCCCTCATTTCCGCCCCTAAGCCCCCCCCCCTTCTGATTTTCTCCCGCTCCGACCTCCACCTGCCACAGTCCCGGCTTCCCATCCAAATCATGACTTTCCCAAAAGTCCAATCCTGATGTTTGAGTGTTGAACACAAGTTTTTACATTAAAAACCTGGACCCGCTGTGCCCAGTCCCATATCTCCACCACCATCGCCCGTTCCTCCCCCTCCCGGTGCCCCCAGTGCCACCCAGTCCCCCCCCAATAACTGGGTGCGGCTGCTTTCTGGAGGTGATTAAATCTTTTCTGTGTGAACTGCAGCCCAGTCTGATTAATCTTTTTCCTGAGGAGAGGGACCCAGGATGGGGGGGGGTGTGTGTGTGGGGGGGGTATTTACTGTGCAGAGAAGGGAAATATGCCATTTGGGGCTGGGGGCTTAAGGAGCCCATACCATGTTGGAGGGTTGTCCAAAGGGTGTGGGGGAGGGGTGCTTCACTTCATTTTAATGTGCGCCATTGATTGATGTATCAAATCCACTACGTATGTTTTCGGCGTAATCTGGCACCCCGAGCGACATGCAGCGTCAGATGTGCAGCAGAAAGTCCCCCCCCCCACCCAAAAAAGTGTTATGTGTCAGGAACATGATTGGCAAACCTGCTTTGTTTTTTCAGTGGATCATTCAGCTGCTTTTAAACTGATCCACTGATTAAAATCAGTTTGCCTATTTCCAGAGAGTGATATAGTTGCCTTTCTGAAGGAAATGGGAATTCAAGGCTAAATTCGTGTTCAAGAAGTTAACAGGATCCTCAGGCCAACCCAACACCTTTTCTTTCCCTTCTTCAGTGTAATGCCCTGGAGCTGAATCATCAGGTTGTATCCCTGATGATTAAAATCTAGCTGCCCCATTCTTAAAACTACCAGAGTTTTTGCTGGCGATGCTGCTGATGAAGACTGCAGTCCCTTTGCAATGACTTATAAAGGGTTGTAACCAATGATTGTGTTACTGTTGTTCAAATCGTTGCTTCGTGCCAGAGGTATATTGCATCTTTTGTGCAATTGTAAAATTGTGTAATTTCACACTTTAGTCTATGTGGGTGAATTGCACAACTTTGGAAAATACGCAGATTGATTTGTGCAATTTTCGCATTCGTGCGAATCGAACGGGGACGGCAAACGACTGGCACCCAAGAGGAGAAGAACGTGCTGCTGATGTCGGCGGCGCAGAGAATCAGGGCAGCCAGGGACACGGCTAGTTCGTCAGTGCCCCCATCACCTCCGGCCCGCACAGCCGTCCGGATGTGGTGGCTGGGGGCAACGCGCCGGGGGTGGGGGGCAACCAGGCTGGTGGAGGCCGTTGTGCAGAAGGAGAATGGATTGCATCTTTGACGGGGGGGGGGCTTATGATCAGGGATTGCGAACGCTCATCAGCTCAGCTCAAGGTTTCCGGCCCCACTCCCAGAGCCATGAGCCGATCGGGGCAGCCACTCTTCCCCGGACTGCGCACTCCCCGAGATGTCGCGGTGCTCCGCTTCGAATCCCTTTTGAATTTGCGCTTTTATTCTGCTTCCCTCCCTTGCACCTGTTGCAGATTACTGTGGGCCAAGGGGTGAGCTGGATTTATGAGTGAACAGATGCATAAATGGCGTGGAAAGATATTAAACTGTCCATCACCAGAAAACGGCTTTTACTGGCTCTCGGGGTCTCCATTTGTGGAGGGTTCGGGGAGCCGCGAACGTGTCCGGTTTGGTGCCTCTCAGAAGCAGCTTCCAGGTGGGGAAGCAGGAGACTCCAGGGTCTCCGGAACGCCTGACCTGTGGCTCCTTTTCTTTTCAGCTTTATGGGGGCTGCCCACCAAACAGATGGGCAGCATCTATAAAACCCAAAGGTTTTGGGATGAGATCCCAGAGAGATGGGGACCCTCCCCCCCGCTCTGCCTTCAGCACCACTTTTTTGGAGAGGGGTTAAATAATGTTTTCATGAGCCCAGCCAAGTAGGATTCCCTTGGCCAGCACAAAAATGCCAAGGTGCCCCATAGCCATGACGCCAATTCGGAGTGAGGGCGAAGGGAAGCGTTTCGGCACAAACCCTGAAGGAGGCTCCCGCTTGGAGGGGGCAGATTCTCCTCTGCTCGCCAAACGCGGAAGGATTCAGCAGGCCGTCCGTGAATCTCACCACGGCACCGGCCTGTCCTCACCCTCCCGCTTCTCCCCCCACACCCGCACTCCAGTCTCCCCGCATTGCTGGCATTTAGTCATTAGAAGAGCTGCTAATTGCCCTCCGATTGCCTTTGATTGCCTTTTCCTGCTGGCGCTGCAGCTTCTTTCAAATGAGGTTCTGCATCATCCGAATGGCGCGGCGGAGCGGAGCGCGCAGCTCCCCGGAAGGGAGGCGCCCGGTGGCCTGGCTTGGCGCTGGCCGGGGCCGGGGGCGCGGGGCGCCGCCTCTCTGGTTGCGCCCCGGGGCTTCTTCGCTCCCCGGTCCATGCTCGCCGGGGCAAGCGCCGCCGCCGCCGCCGCATCGGTCGCGGAAGCTGAGCTGCAGAGGCAGGTCAGCGCCTCACCTTTGCACCTGCTGACGGGCCGCGCAGGCGAGGAGCTGGCGGGAGGGGCAAGCGGGAAGAGACGGGGGCGCCTCTTTCCCCGCGGCACGCATTTGGGGCGGGTTTTTTCTCCTCCCTGCCCGTCCAGCAGCCCAGCCCAGTGGAGGGCAGCTTGGGTGCCACTGCAGGAGGAAGGCGGGCTCTGTGCCCCCTCCCAGTGGCCCCCCAGCAGGGCTGGGCTGGCCACATCCGCAGCCACGGCCACGGCCGGAAAAGGAGCCGACCATCAGCCCAGCCCGCTGGGCCCGGGCTCCGTCATGGCAGAAAGGAGCTTCCAGAACCGCAGCTGAAGACCCGGTGTAACCGCAGGGGGCTCCAGGCGACTGGGCTACTCCAACTGGGGGCTCCCCGGGGAGAGCTGGTGGCACCCTGCGGGCCAGCCCGAGCTGATGGGGACTCTCCAGGGGGCACGGCCTCTGTGCCCCACCCTCCAGAGAAGGGGTGGCCCGTGGAACGACTCAGCCGCTGGGGGTGGCCTCTGGCTGCTCCCTCCGGGATGACCTCATGGACACATCCCATCCGGCCCGCCCCAAGACGGCGCTCCATGCTCTCTGTGCCGGACGGCTGGTTTCGTTTCTGCCTTCTAATGGGCACATGCTCTCGGAACGGTTTACAGACATTAAAAATTCTGACAAATGCAAGAGTGAAAATATCAACATATTTAAAATATTAAAGAACCTGCTGTGAAGTACATCAGAGGAGCAGATTAGGAATAAAATGCCTGCTGGAAGAGGAAGGGCTCAGTCTGCCGTCTCGGCACAGACACCGGCGCCAGGCCGATCTCCCTGGAAGGACGTTCCGTGGCAGACGGGGGGCATCAAGAGGAGGCTCCCCCCGGCGGCCACCCAGCCAACGTCGTGGGTGGCAGAACCTGGCGAAAGGGCCCTGAGGGTGACCGGCAAAGGGCAGGAGCACATGGGGAAGGCCCTCTTCAGAAGAGGCTCCTTGAGGTTGGGTGGCCACGCATCCAACGGACACAGTCCTGCACCGGAAGGGCTGTCAGAGGCCGGTCCTCTGGCTGGCGCGTCGGCTGGCCTGAGCCTCAGCTGCTGGGCAGCAGGCTGGAGATACTTGTGGGTTTCAGGAAACCTGATTGGGGGACCAAAAGGAAGGAGAAACAGTAGCCTTCCCAGGACTGGAGTCCCCCCAGTGCTGGGGCATTTAAGGAGGTGGTTGGTGGACGCAACCCCAGAGAGAGGCAGGCGAGCGGGGCCGTCAGGCTGCAGGTGCAGACTCGGGTTTCTTTGGCCTTCCAGCTGGTGCCACGATCTGAGTGAGGAAAATGGCGAATTGCGCAGGCTTGCTGTTTCTTGGTCTGGTCTTGTTTGTTGTACTGCAATTAGTGCTGGAAACACTGTGGCGTGTCACACAGAGCATCGGAGCCGTTGGAGCCGGGGCGGTGGCGCGGGGGTCAGAGAAGGCAAGGCGAGCTGCAGTGTGTGAGGTCTTCGGAAGGGCGTCCCCACAGGGCTGTTCCCATCCAGGGTCTAAAATTCACTAGCGGCACCCTGGACTGGGGACACGCAGGAGTTCTTAAATCCGTTCTCTCTGCATTTTGTGGATTGTCAGGCATCTTTTGCTCAATAACAGAATCAGATTCTTTTTCAAGATTTAGGAGGATTTCATTCTGCTTGTGCTAATGCGCATTAGCATAAATCCCCCCTCCCAGGTTCTTTACAAAAACAGTCTGCGAGTCTGTGGAAACTGCGCGACTTGGATTAAGCTGGTTGGCTGTCGAATCCGCAGGCTGGACTCATGGAAACCGGCACCCAACTGATGCCCCAGAGTATTCTGCATATCAGGTGCATGTGTGTTCTGTGTGCAGGATAACAGAGAAACAGAGAAACAGAGCGAGTCAGAGGGGGCCTCCCGGGCCATCTAGTCTGACCTCCGGCACCAGCCGGCTCCACTCACGACATGCCCACCATGTGCACATCCAGCCTATCCTTGAACACCCGCACTGATGGAGCCTCAACCACCTCCCGTGGAAGCCCAGTCCACACCCTCGGGGTCCTGACTGTCAGGAAGTGCTTCCTGGCACCCAAACTGAACCTTGGCTCCCTGAGCTTGGCTCCATTAAAAGGTGCTTCTTAAAGCTCTGAGGGTGTCGCTTTGCCATACTCCAAAGCATCGCCTCACTCTGCACATGATGGACATTTGGGGGGGGGGGGAGACGTGCAGCAGAGGAAGATTTCTGAAGATTCAAACAAGCAGTATTTAGGGAACGGTGTGCAATGGCACTTTTTCAGTGGTGTGTGTGTGAGAGAGAGAGAGCGAGAGAGCAAAAATGCATCAATACAGAATGTATTCTATGGATGTACTGTGTCAATATGGAACGGATTGTGTTTGATTGCCAGGCTGCTCTTTTTGGAAAATGATTCATCCTGAAGCAAATAGGAACAAGTGCAACATTTGTTCTAATTCTTGAAGTAACCGGACCCAAACCAGCGAGGGGTTAAACATCAAGGCCAGCCCTGCAAAGGGGTCCAGGAATGCTCCATAGCTTTGTCGCTGGGTCGAAGGAGGCACCGCCTCATCTGACAGGGATCTCTTTTGCCAGCTGAAACTCCTGAACTGCCTCTAAAAGCAGTTCAGCAGATTAGCTTTAATCTTGTTAGCATCTCTTGACTGCCTCTGGCAGGTATCAGGACTGAAATCCTGTAGCTGTCAAATGCTAAATGCCGTTGCGTATGGCCTATCAGATCCCGGGTATCAAATATTAAAATCAAGCATCCAAGGTCAGACAGAGATGCTACATTCTCCAGAAAGACGATTGTCCCAAAGCTATTTGACATCAGAAATTGCAGAAGAAAAGTGTTCATCTTGTGTTGTGCAGCTGCGTACAGGTACCGGAGGCACTCGGCACAGACTCAGAGGCACTCCACCCTTCGGCTGCCTAGCAGGGCTTGGTAGTCTGTCCCCCTGGAACAGGTGGTGCAGATGCACAGCATAAATCCACCCGTCCATGAGGGCTGTTCTGCTTGTTCCGCTTAGTACCTGCTGCCTGGCTGCAGGTGGGTCGGACCTCGGGCTCCATGGACACTGCCCCCCCTTCATGCAGGCCGGCTGGCTGGGGTACGCTGGAAGCGCCATATCCTTCGGCATGTGCGTCAGCTCGCAGCCTGAACGGAAGCAAGGCGGGGGCACGGGTGGGTGGATTCCTCGCTCGTGGGAAAACCATAATCGAGACATCCTTCTTGGGGGTTGCACATCGATCGGAGGGCGAGCTCCGTGGGAAAAGGCTCGGAAGCACGGGGCTGGTTAGGGTTAGGAGAAGGGAGGAATGAGTGGGGACACCCTGACACTCCCCGGATACCTGAAGAGCCGGTGCACGGAAGAGGACAAAGGTTTTCCTGGCTTCCCCAGAGGGCAAGGGCAGACGTGATGGCTTTAAGGTACCCGGAGGGCAGGTTCCAGGTGACCTTTTGGAGAAACTTCATAATGACAAGACCACTTTCAGGGGGCAACCAACGGCCCGGGAGGGTGAAGGGGAGCTCTGCCTCCTTTAAGCAGATGCTGGACAGCCCTCTGTGGGGGACATGCGCCCCCAGGTTTGGCCGCATAAAGCAGGAGAGTCGATGGCCTACCTGACCTCCCTCCAGCTCGAGGTTCTAGCTCAGCAGATGGAGGGATTCCTATGGGAACGGTTCGTCAGGAGAGCCATGATGGGTTGGAGCAACCTGGCGAGAGCCTGTGTCTCCTCTAGGGAAAACTAGAGACAATCGGAAGGGTTACCTGGTCCAGTTTCAGCTTAAAGATGAGGGACCGACAGAACGGATGCCCAGGAACCGCTCCTGGCACCAGGCGTGGAAAGCAAGGCACCTGGCCAGGGGTCACAGGGGTCAGGCTGAGATGCCACAGTCCCAGTTCCATTCAAATCATAACAACTGGTTCTGCATTTGCACCTACATAAATAAATTAGCATATGCACATTTTATGCAAATCCATGTCCCTTTTTAACCATTTTTGTGATGCACTTCCTCTTCTTTTGGCACTTCATAATGGAATGGGACGACCTAAAGTCTCAGAGAATCTGTTCAAAGCTTTCCTCAGATGGTTCCTTTTTTCATTTTTTAGCTTGCTGGTATGGGAAAAGTGCATGGTCAGAACAATAAAAGCACAGACTTTGCCCCATTAACTAAAGCATGAAATGCTTAAAAAAACAAGTCACCATTAAAAAAAAAAAAAAACAGCATGACTGCAAATTTGGAATCTGCAGTCATTGCTCCTCAAAAGCACTCCCACTGGTGCTTGGGATTGCGAACGAGACTTGGCTGTGGGCAGAAACCCATCCCTGCTTCCGAACGGCCACTGAACTAGACAGCCCTTCCGATTCATCCACCATGGTTCTTCTCCAGTTCTTATTTTTTAATTCTCTTATTTTAAAGGACTTGATCTCCCAAAGGCTCCCAGAGTGACCTCCACGGGAGCAAAACACGACAGCCCCAGCCGGCAGCTTGCGCTCCACACGGGGGCATGGGGCCCCTTGTGGTTGAGGGCCGACGCCGCTTCAGGAATGCTCTGGGGCCCCTCGGAGCACGCTTTGGCATTTGCAGCCGAAGCAGCTTTGGGCAGGTGCCCCCGCCTCCCACCCACCGTGTCAGCTCAGACGTTGGACATCGCTTTGCAGTGAGAACCCCGGGGCTGCAAGGCAGAGACGGCGGCTGGGAAGCGCAGGCCCGGCTTTTCCCCAGGGGTGCAGGCACCTGCCCTGTCTGGCAGAGCGGAACGCCGACACGGCCAAGGACGCTCCCGCTGCGTGCGGCGGACGTGCCGGCGGGGCGACGTGCAGCTCAGCAGCCCGAGCGTGGCACATCGCGCAGGTGTGCAAGCGGGGGGCTGCCACTCAGGTGAGGCCTCCGCACAGCACTCGCTCCCACCTCTGCCGCCGCAGAGTGGCGGTCTGGTCTGCAGCAGGCAGGCTGGACGGAGCCAGCCCTGCCGCTGGGCGGGAGAGGGAGGCCCGGCCGCAGCGTTCGCTGCCCCCTGGGGAAGGCCTGGGCTTCGCTCACTCTCAGCCCGCCAGCAGCACGCAGTGCATTCGGAGCGGAGCAAGTCAGCCGGTGTGGCCCCAGAGCTCGACCCGCCCGTCCTCATGTAGACAAGCTGTAGCTGGCGAGTTGCTGCTGCTGTTCTTGTGAGCTTTATGCTGTCGGAAGCCTTGCGTCTTTGAATTTTTTCCAGAAAGAGGAATCTGTGCCCACGCACACCCTCCTCTCCCCTTGAAAAGGGTCTGTTAGCAGTGGCAAAGCTGATGGAATGAGTGGGGAGGGCTTTGCTGAGCAACTGGGGTGTGACGGGCACCAGCCGAGTGCACCCTGCTGCTGCCGCGAGCACATGGCTTGGGGGCGCGTCCTTGGAAGTCGCCCCAGCCCGGCCTGAACCGTGCCCGGGGCGGCCGTCACTCTGGAAGGGAATCCAGGGCCAAGGGCCAAGAAGAAAGCCGGGCAGGGCCACCCAAGCTGGGCAGGGCCACCCAAGCCGGGCAGGGCCACCCAAGCCGGGGAGGGCCAGGGGGGGCTCTCCCGGTGCCCGCAGGCGATCAGCAGCCATGCTTGGCTCCCACCTGTTTGCCGCAGGTTCCTCAGCCGGGCACCTTTCCGAGGCACCGGGCTCAACTCACATCCCCCCAGCTAGCCTGGACATGGGGAGGCAAGGGGATGGGAGCTGAAGACCCTCCCCCCCCCATTTCTCCTGCCTGACATGCAGCCCCTCCCCAGAAGCCCTCCCAGGCGTGGAGAGCAAGCGAGGGGCAGGCAGACACCTGTGCCACTGCCCAAGCAGAGTTTCCGGTGCTGTCACCGGCAGTCGGACTCGCCTGGCGCTTGATTCCACGCGAATTTTCTGCACGCACCGCACACAGCCAGCGGCCTTGTCTGGGGTGAACGGGAACAGCAGGAGAGGCGGCGGCGGCCTTCAAAGTGCACAGGGGCTGCTTTCTTTTGGCTTACAACATAAGCCTCTGCTGCTACCAAGGCAGCACTTTCCATTCTGGTGTGAATCTAGTGCTTAACAGAGCCAATTTCCTATTTTTAATCAATCGGACTACATATTTAGCCCCCTGCTAAAAATGGAACTGCAGATGCAAACATCTGCTCAGCTCTGAGCATGCGAGTCGCTCGGGATGGGGGCATGCAGGGGCGCCCCTAGAAACCCCCTCGAACGAGTCGCGCTCGGCCTTTCTTGCCTGTGGCCTCGGAGCGAGCGCCTTTGCGTGGGCCACCACTTTCCTTTGCGTGGCTCGGGTGGCTTTTCCAAGGCCCGTTGAATACTGAAGAGCCGGGACTGCAGGATCCAACGTCAGGTTTTGTTTGCCTGTCGATAGAGGTCTCTCTGCCCCCCACTCAAATTTTGAGCAGGTTAGACAGAATCCAGGGTGTCTCCAGCACCTTTCGAAGAACATTTCTTCCTTGGAGCATCATTTTCTTCTGCTGAAACAACAACTAACAAATGGCAAGGGGAGGGAACACGCCAGTCTCGCGGAAAACCCACCTTTATTACGAATATCGAGTCCCTTTTCAGACAGCCGCAACTTCGGCGGCCTCTTCACACGTTTGGTCTCAGAACTCCAAGGCACAATCTTTGTTAAGAAAAATTAAAATTTCAGGTGAGAAGACACTCTGGCATGCAAATGAGCTAATTGGGATGCTAATAAGGCCTCATAATGAGCTCATTGTCGTGACAATGTGCTTATTGTTATGCTAATGAGCTGGCAAAGAAGGAGCCCCTTGTCGTGGCAATTAGCTTGTTGTGGCAAGAGAGTCGTTATTATGCTAATAACGCAACGTGGCAATTAACTCGTTATGCTAACAAGCTTTTTATTATAAGTATTATGACTTATCATCATCCTCATCATCAGCATCCTCGTTTTAGTCTACCACCGCTGATGCTGCTCGCCCGCATTCGGGGGCTGCTGGGTTTGGGGATCCCGCCTCGGCGCGCATCTCCTGCCCGAGCCCCGCCCGGGACGCTGCCCGCCCCCCGCCGGCCCCCGGGGCGCTGGGGGGGGGGGGGCGCCGCGCTGGAGCGGCCCCGGGCACGGCCCACAGGGGGCACCTTCTCTCCGGAAAGGCGCCGCTCCTGGCCGCGCCGCCGCCCTGCCGCGCCGCCGCCTTGCCGAGGCCGAGCGTTGCCCGCGCCTCCCCGCTGCTCGAGGCGGGTGGCGGCGCCCCGTGCGCCGGGGCAGCCCGCGGACCCCGCGCCCCGGAGGCGCCCCGGTTTGCATCGCGCGCTGGTTGCGGGGGGGGGGGGGGCGGGCCGGCGGCTGGCGCTTCTCCCGCGCCCCTCGCTCGAAGAGGCCCCCGGCGGGGGGCGCGGGGGGTCCCGGGCAGGCGCCGGTGTCTGCGCCGTCCACATTTGAGCGGGCCCCCCCCCCCCCGGCCCCCGCCCCGGCCCCCGTGCCCCCGCTTCGGGCTTTTAAAGAGCTCGCCTCTCGCTCTCGCCTCGCCAGTCCTTACACTGGCCTTCTGCTGGGTGTGCCGGGGCACATGGGACAGGGTGGACGCCCTCTCTGTGGGAGAGTGGGGAGGAAGCGCTCTGCACCTGCTCAGAAGGCACTCGTGCATGTAGTTGTGCTGACCTCGTGCGGGTCAGGCCTGCCGCATGCACTGAAATTCTCTGAATCCGCCTTCTCCGTTGCCCTCCAGAAGGGCTGGTCTGGAGCACAATCCCGGGGAGTTATCTCCAGCTCACGATGACGGTATCGAATTTATCACCTCCCCAGGAGGACGATTTCTGTGGTCTTGCTTGCCCTGCTATGTCCCTGCTCAGGAAAGTTCGGGGGCCAAGAGGCCTCGGCACTGGCCCTCCATCATCTCGGCTCCCGGGGAGGCCCGGCCGTGGCCCAGCTGGCCGTGCCGTTTCAAACCCCTAATCCGATCTTCACGTTCCTGAAGGCTGGGAACGTCTCGCACCCCAAAAGGACAAAACAGAATTCTGCAGTGGGGTGAGACTGCCACCCCTGTGCCCCTCCAAGACCCACAGCCGGTGCCTGCCCCACTGCCACCCTCCTTGGCCGAAGAGGCATGGGGAGCGATGGTCTACCTCTGTGCTTGCGCAGAGGGCCTTTTGCACTGTGTCTTTCTGGCAGTTCATCAGAAAGTAGCACATCCCCTGGCGGGGACCCCTCCCCACTGGGACAGCCCCTCCGCTGGCGCCTCTGGGAGCTGGCGCTCCACCCTGGCCCCCAAGGGAGCCTCCCGGGCGGTGGGCTTCAAGGAGTTCCATGGCCGGCCAGGCTCCCTTCCCCTCCACCCTGGGTCCTGGCACAAGTCGCGGTTCTGCTGCAGCTCCTCCCAGACTTCAGCAGATTTCAGTTTTGACTCAGCGGATGGTGTCAGGGAACAGGAGGGAAAACAAGAGGGCGGGTGTGCAGGGGTGGGGGGGCGCAGTGGCGCCTTCAAAGGACTAAGTCAATATATTTACTGTCAATACTCAACAAGTGTGGAGAAGATTCTTTGGGGAGGCAGGAATTGAAGCAGCTGGTGGCCAGAGCTGGAGACTGCAGCAGGAGGGGCCCCTCCACCCCCCCATTCCTGAACGCTCTCTTCATGTCTCCCCTAAATCTGCCCCCCTTTCTGCATGCGTGCATTTGCTGCCTCTGCACCCCACCTTTCCTCCCAGCACCTGATGCTGCGGGCACCATCTCCCTGCTCTGGATTTTATCCTGATGATCACTGTGTGGGGTGGGCTTGGCTCAGGGCTGGCGACTGGCCCAAAATCAGCCAGGGAGCTTCATGAAACCCCAGAAGCACCCTGGTGCTAATCCCAGCCTCTTACCTTAAAGACCCTTCAGGGACTGGAAGAGGCAGTGTGGTCTAGTGGTTAGAGCACTCCGTGGCGACTCAGGAGATCTGGGTTCTAGTCCCCATTAGGCCATAAAGCTCACTGGGAGTCAGTGATTCTCCACTCAGCCAACCTCACAGGGCTGTTGGGAGGACAGAATGGGCTCGAGGAGGACTGTGGCAGCCCCCTTTGGGCCTTCACTGGATGGGAACAAAAAGCTTCAAGTGCAGCAATCAATCAGCGAGCGAGCGAGCAAGCATCTGATCGCATCTGTCCTGCGGGGCCCACTCCCAAAGTCAGAGGGACCCGAGTGGCCGAGGGGGCCACCTCACAGACCGTGCCGGCCCTGCAGTGGCTCTGGCAAAGTAAGTACCCTCCTTTGTTGGCTTCCTGCTCATCCTCCCTCTGCCCCCCCCCCCCAGAAACACACTGATTCACCGAAGACCTTAGTTTGGGGAGATGGAGGAACAGAACTTAGCTTTGTGCTGGAGGGAGAAGGCACTGAGGGAGAAAAATTCTATAGACGCTCTGCCCTTTTGAATCCAAACGAGAGTCTCTTTTTCATGAGATTAATTTCTGAGACTCCCTTAATCATCTTTGAGGGCGTATCTGGAAATGGCTTTTCAGAGCTACTCAGGAAACCAGCCAAGGGGTGTGTGGCGAGGGGGGGTGGCCTGTCGAAACAAAAAATAGAATCCATCCTTATTTTGAATCTTCTTTTTTAAGAGAGAGAGAGAGAGAGAGAGAGAGAGAGAGCCACCGCCAGTTCTCCGGGGAAAGCTGGGGCTTATTCCACCGCAGATCAGGAGAGAAAGCCACACGGCTCCAACACGGAGCATAGACGGGGGCTCCTGGTGGGGGGGGGGGTTTGTTGCACAGTGCTGGAAAGATCCGCCAGTCCAGCTGGCTCCCCAGGAAGAATGCGGGGTCTTGGCAGCTCCCTGGGCCTGCCTGGCGAGCAAACTGAAGCCAAGTGAAGGACTGCCCGGGGGGGGGGGGCAGCAGGGCCCCTTCCAGGACGTGGCAGGCCGTGGGGGTCATCCCCCAGGAGGCAGAGCAGCAGCCAGGAAGCCACGCAGGAAAGAGGAGCAGCCTGGGGAGACTTATCCGTGGGCCCCTGCTGGGTGGGGGCCCTTGGCAGGTGCCCAACTAATCTGCCTGCCACCGGCTCTGCCCCTCGTGTAGGTCACCCGGCCCTAGGGCTCCTGGCAGGGGGAGAAGCAGTGATGCTGCAGGCAGGGACCCCCACTTTCTTAAGCAAATGGCATGCAAACGCCTCCGTTTGGGGGCCCCTCTCCACTGTTTTGGCAACTTGGTGGGGCAAGTTTGCCGGGGTCCCAGGAACCCCCCGGCAGCCCTCATGCCGAGATGCCCCTCCTGCCGCTCAGTTAATGAGCATTTCTCATGGGGTTCAGCACAGCTCGTCTTCTGAGGAGGACCCTGCAGTCGGCTCACCAACTCGCCCTTCCGAAATTCCACCGGGCAAGTCCTGCTATTCGTGCAAGGAGACTGCCAACAGTAACGGAATAAAAAGGACAGAAAAATCCAAAAAGAGCCTTTTCCGGCACAGCCCCTGAAAACCTGTAATTTAAAAATTATTGCAGCTCGTTTTCTTGTCTTGGCAAGCCTGGGTGTTTGTATATCAGGTCCTTTCTCTCTTAAATACAGTTATTAGCCAGGCTGGGTGAAAATGAGAAATCCTCCTTCCCCCAGTGAAGACGGAAATGATGGCCGGCCAACTGACTCTGCGCTTTTCTTCCCAGCTTCCTCTCCTGCCTCCAAGGGCCGCCGCTTTCCCTGCCCCGCAGTGTCTGATCTGTGCGAGGTCTCAATGCTCGGCACTCGCTCTGCATGGGCTTCGCAGCGCTCAGCACCATCGGGCAGCAAGACGGAGCTCAAGGCAAGGGCCACATCTGCCCCCCGGACTCTTGAGTCTGGTCCTCCGAGGTGCCGCTACTGATTGCTGGCTTATTTCTAATGCTTTTCCACCACTCGGAGCACTATCCTAGGGCCTCCCGGCATCGCCTGGGGTCGTTCTGCGACGGCATCACAGGATGATTCAGAGTCGTGCTTCGGAGACCCTGCGATCTATGCCAAACCCTGAATCTTCACAGCCAGTGGCTGCCACCCCAAGGCTGTGAGGAGGAGGAAAGGGGCAGGGGAAGAAAGGGGCGTGTGGGGGGCAGGGAGGAGAGGCTGGCTGCCCCACACCCAGGCGGGGAGCAGGGGGGCTCTGGCCCAGTCTAGGAGGCGCTCAGCTGGACAGGTCGCCTTTGAGGTCAGTCCAGAAGACATATTTGGACCTTGCCCTTGCGTCTCCACGGCGCCCAGTGACCCCCCGGCTTTCATGCCGTTCACCCCCTGCTCCATTCTAAAGCTTCGCCACCGGCAGTAAGCCCACTGCGCTGGCAGAGGGTGGCACTGGCTGCTAGGATCCTGCCCCTTTGCCCGCAGCCCTGCCCACAGGGCGACGTGGCCCCCGAGCCACCACCACGAGGGCTGCGCCACACGCTCGGCCTGCAAGCAGCTGCTCGCGGAGGGCCGGCGCTTTGCTTCCGCGTTCCCGCCATGTCTCCTCGCAGCCTGGTTGCCTCTGCTGCACCGGCTCGCTCAGGACGAAAGTCCCCATGGCAGGTCCCTCAAGGGCGGGCCGAAGACGAGGGAAGGCTGGGGGGATCTGGTGGTGGAAAGCATCCGGAGCTGCAGCCCAAAGGAGGGGAGGGCAGGGCAGCCCCCCCCAGACACGCTCGGAGCACCAGCAAGGCAGGCCCTGAGGGGATGCGCACCGCGGTCCCGGGGCAGCGGAGAGAAGGCACTTGTCCCCTGCACCCGCCTCCTCCCATCGTCTCCCAGTCTGCACTGGTGCTGCGTCCTCCTGGCCCCTTCCCTTTCCCCATCTGGCGGTGCTTTGGCGTCACGTCACAAGCTCCAGCCGTTACCAGAATAGCAAGCAGCCCTTTCTAATCCCCCAGACACCTCATACTCCACATCTTCTCAGCGCCGAAAACGATTCTTCTCCCTTTCCCACCTCGGCAAGCAGCAGGTCTCGAAATAACACGCGGGGGGGAGAGCGGGCGGCCTGTGGCGGGTCGGCCATCCGGCGTGGCTGTGCCAACACGCTTGCCTCCACGCACGGCACCCCGGACTCTGTCCCGGGAACGGAGCAGGCCCTCCGCAAGCCAGAACGGGCAGCCGACGTGGCCCCTAGGAAAGAAGATGGGCTGGAGAGCTGCAGTCAGGGAGGGCCGAAACAGGACACGGCCGTTCTCCAGTCGCTCAGCAGTAACGGCCACAACTGACCGGACGGGTCAGCCGGGAAACGGCCCTTCCAGGCACCCCCAGCGGCACTGGCAAGCTTTTCACCTGCCTCCCGCCCCCTGCGCCCCCGCTGCTGGAAGAAAGAGGCCAGAGGCCTCCCCAGCAGAGGCTGGAGTCGCTTCTGCCTCTGTGTTAAGAGAAACGGGTCCCCCACTGTGTCTTGCATCTCCTGCGCAACATTTCCTGGGGGGACGAGAGACTGAGAAAAACGCCACAGCGCCCGAGTGCATTTCAGCCGCCATGTGGCTGCGTGGGATGCCCGGCCCGGCGATCAGGCCGCGCCGGAGTGGGCCCATCCCCATGCGCTTGGCGGCGAAAGGAAGCCCCGCAGCTTGCAAGAGGAGCAGCTCGCGGCTTGGGGCGGCTGTCGGGTGCCGGAGCACCAACCGCTCCTGCGCCTTGGACAGAAAACGCGTGCCGGGTTGCATTCCAGGGTTTCGCTGGACTTTTAATGCGTGCTCCTTGGGGAACGGGGGGGGGGGGGGGCGTTCGGTGGCGTGTGCTGCTGCCCAGGGCCCAGAGGGCCTTCTGGGCGTGCGTGCCGAATCGACCGGGACAGGTGACAGCAGGGGGAGGGCTTTCCAGTCGTGGCACGCCAGCTCGCTTGTGTGAGGGTCTCCCCAGATGCCACGGCGGCCCCTTCGCTATTCTTCAGCCCCACCGGAAGCCCCATCCGTGTGCTCACAGTCTTGATGCAGAGGATGAAAAGGCAAGATAGGAGAGACGGCCGAACGGAAGGAAACCTCCACCTGAGCCAGAATTTGGCATCCTGCCGGTGCCCCCCAGTGGCTCCAGGAAGCTCCACAGTGCGCGGTGGACAATGGAAGCGTGGGGAGTGCAGGTACGCCGTGGGGCACCGCAGGCTCCTCCTGGGGCTTGGGCACCCACCTGCAGGCTCCAGGAGCCCCAGCCAACTGGGCAGCCCTCTGCCTCTCCCCACGAGCATTGCCTGCAATCGCTCGCAAGGGGATCTGTCCTGGGGGACCCGCAGAGGAAGCCCCTGGCAGAATCGATCACGCACTTGGACGCGTCCTGTTCCACTCAGGTCTAACCAGGCCTGACACCCCCTTGCCCAGGAGACCGCCGTTGCCCCAGCCTGAACTGGGGCGCTCCGAGGAACTGGCTCGCGCTAACGTGATGCAATCGCGCTGCCCAGTGGAAGCTCGGGCTGACGGACCCTCGCCAGCCTGGCCGCCCTCCCCCGCGGAGTGGGACGGAGGCCACTTTGTGTGGAGAGCAATCCGATCGGATCAGGGTCAGGAGCTGGGCGAGGGGAAGGGACGGGCCCCTCCGGGGGACGTGGCGCCAGGACCGGGTGCGGCTTTCTGAAGGCCATGCGCGTCTCCGAGTCGCTTTGAGCCGAAGCGATGGGGCATGCGGCGACACACCGGCCATCCAGCGCCAGCCCGTTGGACTAATCCTTTGGGAGCACGTCGGCCGCTTTTTTAATAAAGAATCCCCCGCATCCACTCCAGAGAGGAGGGAGCTGCCAAAGGAAATCCATCAGGCCAGGAGAGCGCTCCTAGAACTGAAAGCAGGAGGCCTTTCGAGCAGAAAGCGACTCTCGGTGCCTAGTTTGGAGTGTGACCAGCCTCAGCAAGGTCGACCTCAAAATGAGCCGGAAAGTTCGGGGAAAACCGGGCAGAGCCGCCCGTGCCAAGCAGTCGTGAAGGCCTCTTCTGCAGCCCACCCGCCCACCCACCCCGAAATCCACGCAGCCCAGGCAAATCTGGTCTGCCGCGCCTGGAGTCAGGATGACAGGCTAGCTGAGCCCACACTGCGCTGAAGCCACACAGCCTTTCCCAAGCTGGCCTCCTCCAGCTGATTTGACTACAACTCCCATCAGCCCCAGTCAACCATGTTGGGAGTTGTGGCCCAGCACCCCTGGAGGACGCTAGGTTGGTGAAGACTGGCCTGACATCTGCCTAGGGTGGCCTACTTAGCAGAGGACAGTCCCCTCTTTAGAGGCTGCCTGGGTGGTGTCTGTTTTAAAGAGCCAGAACTCTAGAAAGTGGGGAGATGAAGGGCCTTGGAGCTGATGGGGGAGCCTGGAGGGGGGAGCCTTTTGCTCTGGTCCAGCACAGGTGCTCTTATAACTGCCTACATACATGCTGGGAACTGCTAACAAACGGAGCAGCCTTCCCCAGCCCAAGCCCAGGTCCGCAGAGCTGTGCCTATTCTTTAGAAAAGGGTTTGTGAGCAAAACACACCCAGGTGTTTTCAGCCCTGGTACACAATTATGATCACTAAGCTGATCTGATTTGGCTCCATGACATTGTCACAAAGCCGGTTCGGAGCAAGAGCCAAACATCCTGCCTTCCCTCTGAACTGGCTTTATGACAATGCCATAGAGCCCGCCTCAGGTATGAGAAGAGCCGTCGCTCAGTACTGGAGGACACGCTGATCAGAGATAGCAGACTTACCTCCTCTGGGCAAGGAATCAGGACCAAGGTATACCGGGGTACAAGCTGCATCCCCCCTCAACCCCACATACAGTGGATTTGGACATCTCTCAGCCCCGTAAGCTCCGAGTCTGAAATGAGGAAGAAATTTACAGTGCCTAAGATGCGAGGCTGCAGAATGGACAGTCACGCAGGTGCCCGATGCAGACAAGCAGCGGTGTGAAAAAGTGGCGCGCTGCTCAGAGACCGAGCTGCATTCAAATGGCGCGGCTGGATCTGGCAAGGGGGCCTGCCATGCGCCTCTTGGACGGCCCACTGCCAGTCCGCTGCCTCCCCACAGCCCCCCGGCTGCGCTGATCCATTCGCACCAGCCCAGAGGACGGGAAAACCGATCGCCCTGCTTAGGAAGGCGGCAGGAACGCCCAGTGGCAGGAGGAGATCTGCCCCACTGCGAGAGGTCGGGAGGCAGCTCGGCGGGGAGGATGCGAGCACACTAAGCGATGCTCAGGCAAGTGGTTAATGTGAAGGGCGAGACTCGCGGAGCAGAAAATGGAGCTGCTCTCCCAGCGATGCGGACTGCAGGTTCCCAGCGCTGGCAGGAGAGACGCTTCCGCGACGAGCGAGAGGCGCAGCAGGACGGAGCAGGTGCCTGCCCGACTTCCTTGCCAACGGGCTGGGGGGCCGTGCCGGAACCGCGGCCGAGTCCTTGCATGGATGAGCTTACCTCTGCAGCTCACCTGGCTGCACGATGCGGGCAGCTCACGTCATCCTCGCCCATCAAAGTTGTGCGCACCATAATCCAGGGTGGAGGGGAGAGGGTGACCCAGTGCGCGTCACACTTGTGTGTGGAATGGGATCTTGGCCTCTCCAGCCCCAGTCCCCATTCTGGGCACCACCCCTTGCTCTCCGCTTGCCGTCGGGGCCGCTTCTTGTACACCATCTGCCACGCAAGCACAAATTCCTTCTTAAATTAGTTTATTCATTGAGCGATCACACAGTGCTTGGGAGAACCAGCACGATAGCCTCCAAACACTTCCATGCACGTAGCCCATCAAATGACAAGGTCGCCAAGCCAGTTCAGGGTGAGAGCACTGCTTCACGCCCTCCCTCTGAATTGGCTTTATGGCAGCCTCGTGAAACCAACTTCATGTATGGGAAGGGCCACAGTCTGGAGGCCAAGAGCATGCCTCGCCTCAAGGAAATTCAGTCCATGTCATCTGCAGGTAAAAGGATCTCAGACTGAGAAAAACCATTTGCTCTGCCAGTTAAAAAGTCAGTTCCAGCCTAGACGGACCATCCCCCTTATATCAAATATATATTTTTTATTTTGTATGTATTTAAAATTTTTCTGTATTCATTAAAAATCTCATGACGGTGTACAAAATTTAAAAAATCAACAATTAAATTAAAAACTGAGTGCCAATACCGGATGCTAAAACAGTTAAAATGTCGTTTAACAGTTAAAAAATTGGGTACTTAAAAGGGTTTTGGCCTGGTGCTGGAACGAATAAGGTGTCAGCATGGGGTGCGCCTCTCTGGGGAGTGAGTTCCATAATTGGGGTGCAGCCCCCTCACAGCAGCCCCCCCACCCCTTTCCGGGAGGGCTCTTGGAGGAGGCCATAGTTCCGCAAGTTCCAGGCAGGCTCACCCAGGTTCTCTTAGATAACCAGGCCCTAAACGGTTTCGGGCTTGATGTTATCATTAGCACCTTAAATTGGGCACAGACTTCACCTGGCAGCCAGTGGCACTGAGAGGGGACCGGCCTGATACGCCCTCACCTCCCAGTCCCGGTTAGCAGTCTGGCGGCTCTGTTTTGAACCACTTCGTATGCTCAGCTTTAGCTACCTGGTATCAAAAAGCCAATTAAATGTGAGGGCGGGTAGTGCTGCCACGGGTGTGTGTGTGTGTGGGGGGGGAGCTGAAGGACATTTGCAGCCCTGCCAAGCACCAGCGGCAGCACCGAGAGCGGGTGACCTCCGTTCTCCAAAGCCCCTCCTTGGAACACGCGAGTCCGGGGCTGCTCAGGGGCTTTGGGACTTACTCCCAAGCAGGGATGCATCAGACTGCAAGATGCGGCGCAGTCTTAACACAACCAGGCCTACAGCCGCACACCGACACCTTTCCCAGGGAAGGTGCAGCGTTGCAATACCGAACTCGCCAGGATCTTAATGACTGGAGCAGGAGAGTCCCGCTTGCCGCCCAGACGATGCGTCCGTCTCCCCAGGACTACCGATGCTGATGGCAGGGGCTCAGGCAGAAAGGGGGTGCCTTCCCTGCGCCTGGAGCCCCTCCCCTGAGAGATGCGGGGCCCCCAACCCAGGATTTCTTGCAAGCAGGGCGCGTGTCCCACCACCGAGCACAGTCCCCCCCTCCCCAGGGGCCGCCTGTGCCGTGCGATACGTCTTCCCAGAACTACTTACGCACGTAGGCAATTGACATTTCTCAAACACATTTCAAATGAAACTGCATTTTTAAAATTCCAATCCAACATTTTTAATTTGGAGATTTCCATTTTAATCATCCGTCTCCAGGAAGGCCGTGACTGGAAAGCGATCCCCGGCAGGGCCTCATTGGTATGCGCAGGCGCTGCGGAGCGCGGATCCTTCCCCTGCTCACGGAGGCACCTGCTGGAGGCGCCGCAGGCTCTGCCCTGGCTCAGCACTGCCCGGCTCTCAGCCCTGGGCTTGGGGGGCCCTGCCAGCGCCCCAGGAGTTCTGGCGGCCCTCTCTCCTCTCACCTGGCCACGGGCCCAGGCTGGCCGGGACGAGGGAGCCGCCATCACCCCGCATCTGGGGACCACGAGTGGCCCCCCTGGGCGGGTGGAGAGAACACGGAGAGGGCAGCTGCTTTCCGCAGTTCTGCGGGGGCAAACGAATCGCCTTTGCCCACACGCCTGACTGGGAGCGACCCCCTTCCAGCCGGAGCGCCGGATCAAGCGTAGGAGACGCTCCCGGGGCCAAGGCAAAGGGCTCGGCCGACCGCAGGAGCGCACCTGGGCGGGGGGCAACTTGGCTCTGGGCAGGTGTGGGGGCTGGAGAGGGGCGCACGCCAACGGGAGCCTCCAAGGGAGCTCGGCTGGGGCTTGGGGGGTGCACCTGGGCTCAGACCCATGTGGAGGGCACCAGGTCGGGGGAGGCCGCCCAGCCCTCCCTTTCCCACCCCACAATCCCTTCACCTCCGCTCCTCAGCCCGGGTCTGGCACCTGGTTCTCCTCCAGGCAGCAGTCGCCCCAAGACCTCGGTGCGAACCCAGAGCAATCCAAAAGCGATTGTCAGGAAGAAGGAACCTGCGACCCCCACTCTGGAAACAGGCCCCCGGGCACATTTTGGCCCTCATCCTTCAGGGGTCTGGCTCGAGTGTCACCTGACTCATCAAGTGGAGGCCAGATTTCGGGTAATCCCATTGTTCCTTGGATCTGCCTCACCCCCACCCCACCAGCTCCCCTCCTCTCTCTCCCTCCCTCCCTCCCTCTCCCTCTCTCTCTCGCTCATTAATTCTAACAAGCTTCCCAGCACCACGGTGCTCCAGGGACGGCTGAATCATTTGGTGTCTCTTAACACTCTATTTAAAAATTACTTCACTGTCAACGCAATCCAAGCCCTGAAATATTCCCAGGGCATGGGGGAATTTCAGGAAGAGGCAAAGGCTGGCTGCAGGGTCGCCGGCAAGGGGAAGCAATAATAATAATAATAATAATAATAATAATAATAATAATAATAATAATAATAATAATAATAATAGATGGAATAGGCAATGGGAAGAGGAAGGAGGACATCATCTAGCTATTTGGCTGGAGCAGCCCGGTGCATCGCATGGCTGCTCCTCGTGCTTCCTGCCGCCGGGAGCACAGGGCGGCCGCTCCACCAGGACCAGCCACTCCATGACACCCGGCCGGGGGACCAGTCCTGCACGCCGAGGTCCCACCCCTCTCCAGCGCCGCTGAGGCAGAAGAAAGGCAAACGCTGCTTTGGCGGAGACGCAGGAGAGGCGGCCGACGTGCGGAGGAGCCCCCGGCAGGGTCGGCGCAGCCCCTGCCAAGCCTCCAGCCCCTCGCCCGTCTGCAGGCCTGCGCTGCCCTGAGGAGGCCGCCTCAGCGACCGGTGCCAGGGTGGCCACGGGGCTGGCGGGGAGGACTGTGGCGCGCGGCCAGCCCCGCACCCCGCCCTGCCCATTTCCTCCAGCGGGGGGCAGAAGCGGTCCCCCCCGCATGCCGCCTGGGGAGGCGTGGGGCAAATCCGCCCCGTGGCGCGACCTTGCCGGAGCTCTGGGGCTGAGCGGCACCCACGTCTCGGGGAAACCGGGCTCTGGGCGAGCGGGACCAGGCTCGGGGGGCAATCGACGGGCGACCGCAGCAGCCTGGCCCTTCTCCGGCCGGAACGATGGCGTCCCGCCCCCCACGCCCCCCACCGCCCATGCACGGCCGCGGGGAGCCATCACCGGGCCTAATTAATTATTGATTTGTTCCAGCAAAAATAGCCGGGCGATCGATTGCGTGAGAAGCAGGGAAATTAAAGGATTTTAACTTCCTCTTCCTTTTTTCCTCCTCCGCCCCTTCTCCACAAAGTGTTTCAAAAATAACGATGAAAACATGGGGCGCGGTTCTCCTTTGCCGAGCACGCGGGTCAATCGCCCATCTCTGGGTCCTGTCCGGTCCAGTCAGCAGCACCATCACGTCCCCCCGGCTTTTGGGGGATTTAATTCAATGCCCCCATCTCCTGAGATGGAAAGGAAGGGGGGGATAATTAACTGCAGCACCGACTTAAATTCTGCCTACCTGTTCCAGGTGCAGCAGGTCTGTTACCTCAGCAAAGCCAGCAAGTGCCCTGCCAGATGTGGCAGCCGCG
The DNA here is from genome assembly GCF_004798865.1 of Varanus komodoensis. Lineage (NCBI taxonomy): Eukaryota > Metazoa > Chordata > Lepidosauria > Squamata > Varanidae > Varanus > Varanus komodoensis. The sequence continues at coordinate 1,244,645 of NW_025335760.1, forward strand.
GCATGAACACCCGCCAAGGTGGGGAAGGAGCGGAGGCCAAGCTGGGGGCGGCTTGCTGTGTGGGGAGGGGGGGTGCTTCTGCTCACTGCCCACCCCCAGGATTGCCCCTGGAGAGGAAGCCAGAGTCCAGTGGGGGCTGCCTTCAGTGCCCAGATGCCACCACCCAGGTCATGCGTGACCACCGTGGCAGATGGGCTCTTTCAGGGATGCACTTTGGCCCGACTGATCTGGACACGTACGGATCTGAACCGTTCTCCTCCTCCTCCTCCTCTGAAGAATCTTTTGCAGTCAAATTTCAAAGCCCCGATTTGAAAATCGTCAAAACCAGAGGCGATCTGGAGTGCACGGTTTACAAAATGCGGGAGACAGGAAAACCGGCAGCCCCACTTGCAGGTCTGAAACTCACTGCAAAACTCCGTTTCAACCCTCTTCCCTGCCCTGGGGTAAAAACCCAGGAAACCCACCACTCCCTGCCCCACGTGCGGGCAAACACACACGTGTTCTAACCACTAGCCCTCGTTTTCCTCCCAGAGTTCAGGAGACCACCCAAGTCCTGCTCGACTTCAACCAAGAAATAATATCTAGCGCAATTTTGCCCTGCATTGGAACCAGGCGCTGCTGAGAACCTCTGTTCCCCAAAAATCTCCCGGGACCCTGCAGGTTATTAGAGCGGCTCCAGCCTCACACCCCCAAACCCATTTTTCTCGCAGCCCCAAAGAGGCGCACGGGCGAGCCGCTCCAGAGAAACCGGCGCTTCAGAATTAAAAGCCGTAATTTGTGTTTGCTTTTTTAAAAAATTAATTAACCTGTGGCACTAATGGAGGGAGAAATTCATCTGGGGCTCCATTTAATTTGAAAGGGGCTTTCCTTTAAGATCCTGGGTGGAGAGAGGAGAGGGGAATGTGGGCGAAAAGAATGGGGGGCTGAGGGCTGCCTTCCAGCATGAGCGGCAGCGGCAGCGGCAGCCCTGGAGACAGAAGGTAAGGCCTTCCAGTCTGCCCATGCCCAGAGGGTGCCTGGGCCTGTGCACAGGGCCTTCCCCTGGCCACTCCAAACCACAGTGGCTAGGGGAAGGCCCTCTGCGCATGCCCAGGCGCCCTCTGCACTTGTTTCTAGCGCTGCTCTTTACCGCTGCACCTGGTCCAGGGCCAGGAACTGGAAACAGGTTCCAGGAACGCGCCGGGCTGCCTAAGGGGGCGGACCGAAACATCGGGGGCGGGGGGGGGGGCTCGGGCAGCGCACGCGGCTTGTGCAGGTGCCGGGAGGCTACCGGGAGGTATTTGCTCCGTCCTCGAGGACGCGGCCAGGCCGGCCGGAGTTCGCCGGCCCGTTAAAGCGGCGGGCGGTGCGGGGGGCACCGTCGCCCAGCGCCCCCCCCGATCGCTTGCGGAGCCCCCGCCCCCAAGGCCAGCCAGGCCAGATCGCCGGTCCCGCAGCGCCCTCTGGCGGCCGACAGCGGGGAGGCGAGGCGGCGACGCGCTGCTGGCCGAGCCGCCTCCTGCGCGGGGGGGAGAGCGCGGCGGGGCGGCGGCGAAACCCCGGGGGCCCCGGCTGGGCCGCCCACGCCCCGCGGGCCCCGGGACCGCAGCCCCCGCCGCCCGCGCGGGGCACGGCCGATCCAGGCTCGCCTTCCGGCGGCGTCCGGGCGCTGCCTCGCCGGCCCCATCCCGAGGTTCGGCAGACGGACCCCCCCCGCACCCGGCGGCCGCGAGGGGGTCCCGCGCCAAGAGCCTCGGTTTCGCCAGGGGCGACTTCGGGGCTGGGGGGGGGGCCCTCCTGGCTGCCCGTTTCCAGACAGAGTGGGAAACCCCCCTGGCCTATCGCCCGTGGCGAGCGACTGTGCGCGCCCCCTGGTGGCGGCCGGCGGCCGGCCGGGCTCCCCCAGCCCCCTTCACGGAGAGACCGGGAGCAGGGGTCCCTGGGCACGTCCAGAGTGCTCCTCCCTCCCCGTGGAGCATCCACCATCTTGGACACACCTGGGAGAAATTTAGGACACCAGTGTAAATTGAAAGAGCTTTGCAAAAGTCCTACCTAAGGCTGAGAGGCTGAAAGCCGCTTTCCAGGGCGGGCAAGCAGGATGGGCGAGGTGGAGGAAAGACCCCTGGCCTGTGCTTGTTCGTCCATGTGCCAAAATCCCCATTCGAGCCTCTACACCTCTGTGCTCACTCGCCCTTTCCAAAGCTGGAAGCGGTGCCAGAAGGTGCCCTCCTGAGGTGGGGCAGGGGACCCACTCCCGGCTGGCTTTTCTCCACAGCCCCTCGCAGATGGGCTCCATCCATCTCCCCCGCCTAATCAAATCAGACAGCCCCGAACCCTCGGGATGCAGAGTTTCTGACGGCCGCCAATCAATCAGAGAGCAGCGTGAAGCGCTTGCACGTGCCGGCTGCTCCAGTCATCCGCCAATCGATGGCACCGTAATTAAGACACCGTGTCATCCATCTTCATCGCCCCCACCACCTGACGTGCTGCCAGAGAAACCCTCGTTAACGGCTCCTGGCCTTCAGGGCTTAATTTGCCGCGAGAGATGGCCTGGCCGGAGACATCTGCCCCGCAGCTCCTTTCGTGGTCCCAGGTCAGCCCCGCCTGCCCCTTTCGCAGGCAGTGGGAGGGGCTGGGGGGCTGGCTTCCCTCCCTGATCGCCCCACACTGGCTGGCCCTTCCAGAGGGGAATGCTGCAGGCCGAGGCTGCTGCCGTCCCCTCCTCAGGGGCAGGGAACAAGGGACACCCCGGGGCACAGAGGGTGCTAGTCTTGCTCAGAGGAGAACCCAGGCCCGGTCTGCTGCCCCAGCTCCCTGGGATAAATTCAGCGCCCCGGTGGGAGCCTGGACTGGAGGTGCAGGTCTGGCCAACGAGCCGGTTTTCCAAGCAAGCTGGCACACCACACCTGTGTGCTGAAGGAAGCGACCCCAGGCCGGACGGTTCTGGACTTCACCGCGGGCGACAGACTTCAGTGCAGAAGGAAGGAGTGCTGCACTCCCCAGAGGGCCGCCCGGGAACTCAGCCGGACTGGCACATTTTGCTGGCAGAATTCCTCTTTCCATCCCAGCTGGGAGGCGGGGTTGCTTTGCTAGGCAATTCCTCACCCACCTGCTGCTGGGAAAGGCACAGGCACCTGTGTGAAAGCAAGGAGCAGGAGAAAGGAGAGAATGATGGATCGGCGGCCTTTAAGCATACACAGAGTGATTTAGCTTCCGCAGTAACAACTGCATCTGACTGGGAGCTCCATATTGCAACATTTGGTGTGTTTTGAAGCATTCGGGAAGGTAGAATCCAGGAATGTTCCAGAATCCCAGAAGATGCCAAAAGAAAGTATTTGAAATAAAACGAAGAACCGCAGCGGCATCTTCCGCCTCTTGACCTGGCGGGGAGCTACGCAGAGCTTTTCCGTTTATCAAGGAGTGTGGCTGAGGAATTTCTGCAAAATGCATTGGTCCCGGTGGAGCGCCTGCTAAGAAACTGTCTTGAAAGGTGACCGTGTGTCCCACACCAAAGCAGGGCAGGGGCAGGAGCCGCTGGGAGGGGGAGCCCCGCGGGGAAGTGGGTCTTCGAGGAAGATGGCGGTTTTGACCCATTCGGCTGGACACAAGTGTGAGGGAGCGGAGAACACCTTTTCTTTATGTTAAAGTAAATAAAAACGGACAGCTCCTACTCTCTCATGAAAAATCGTGAAAGAATGGGGAGAGAAGAAGGGGGGGGGGCTGCCTGTTGCCAGCCTCCCATGGGGCTGAGTCAGGGGGATCGGTTCCCCACTCCGCGCACCCAAAGCAATCCCGGGGGGAAGGGCAGCCCCCCTCCTGGGCCAGCTTTCCCAAGAGGAAATGGCTCCGAAGAAAAGATGATGCGATTTCCTCCCGAGTAGTCATGCCTATCAGCCAGGCATCATGTGGCTTGGACGTGTTCCTAGCAGGAATTGTCCCCCCCCCCCCCCCCGGCCCCACAGCAAAGCAGCATCCTCCAGTGATGGGAGTTAAGGGAAGAGCGAGGGAGGATGTGCCGGATGCAATTCCCGCCTGCCCACAGCCTAGGAGTGATGCCAGTCATAGCATCACAGAAGAGTTGGAAGGGGTCCTGAAGGCCATCCAGTCCACCCCCTGCTGTTGCCGGACACCAAGTCGCAGCATCCCTCTCAGGGGGCCGCCCAGTTCCTTCTTGAGTGTCTCCCGTGTGGGAGAGCCCCCCCCCCCCACCGGGCAGCAGGTCCCACTGCTGCGGCGCTCTAGTCCACGACGCATCCCCACACCCTCCCTTGCCCTGTTCAGTCTGAGTGGGCCAGTAAATGCTGGGGCGCCCCACGGCAGGTGCCGGCACGCCCTCCTCTTCCTCAGGATCTGGGCTCGGCGCCGCGAGGGAAGGGGCGGGTGTGTGGAGCGTGGAGCGGGGTCTGACGCAAGCGTGGTCGGGGCACCGTGGGCTTCTGTCCTGAAAGCTAATGGAGTGTTAACCAGCTTGCCTTTGATAAAGATTAATTCCTTGGCATCCATCCTCATTATGCACCATGTATTTGGGAATGTAAATGAGCCAATGCGGCTTCATGCCTCTTCTTGTGCCCGGATCTTTCCCTACCCAGCACCACCCGTCCAGGTCAGGCTTCTGCAGCTGGGCAGGGGGGGAAGTGACCCCCCCCGGCCAGAGAGCGGCCCCCCACGCACACAGGGGCGCCCCTTTCCCAGCCCCCGCCTCACGCAGCCCTCTTCTTGGCGAACCCCAGGCCACCGCTGTCTGCAGAAGGAATATTTTGCCCTTCTTGGGGTGGGGTGGGGAAGCCGCACGGCAGGGGGAGGGCAGCCGTGGGGCCTGGCGCCGCGACTCGATTTGGGTCAGCCCAGAGGAGTGCGTGCCTGTCCCGGGACTGCTGGAAAAAGCAACCCAATTTCTTCCCCGGGAGGCTGCAGAGAGCCGCCGCAGCAGGCAGGTCTCCGTGGGGAGGGTCCGGCTCGGGGTGACTGCTGGGGCCCCAGGCTTGGGGGGCGCCGGACTCGGGGGCATCTCCCGGGGACTGTCGCCGAGCGTTTCCGTCCCTGCCGTGGGCCCCCGTCCTCGTTCGCTCCCCGAGAGTGGAAGGCAGCAGCTCCTCCTCGGCCACAGCCGCCCAACTCAAACCGCCGGCCCCACCACGAGACGGTGCTTCTGGGCACGTGCAGAGCCCCTTTCCGCTGCAACCCCAGCAGGACTGGTGGGCCGTGTGGACGACGTGGCTTTGGCCGGCCTGGCTCCCGCCGGCCCCCCTCCCGGGAGACCTGGGGCGCTGCCCGGGGCACGGGCTCCCTGCCCAAGCGAGTTCCTGCGAGCGGACGAGCGAGCGTGAGTGAGGGGGGGGGGGGGCAGCTCCCGGATATTTTTATCGGGATCGCCATGGCAACGGCAGTTCACATCTTACATGACATTACCCTTTCTTTCTTTCTTTCTTTCTTTCTTTCTTTCTTTCTTTCTTTCTTTCTTTCTTTCTTTCTTTCTTTCTTTCTTTCTTTCTTTCTTTCTCTTTCTTTCTTTTCCTTCCTTCCTTCCTTCCTTCCTTCCTTCCTTCCTTCCTTCCTTCGTGCAGAGGTCTGGCTGAGAGGGATGGGAAGGGGCCAGGAGAGCACAGCGTCGAGGACCACTGGGCGCCTCCTCCTCGCCAGCCGCCACGGAGGGGCCTGAGCGGCAGCGCACCCTGTCCAGGAGAGCCCTTCCTTCCTCCCTCCCTGGCTCAGAGGAAAGAGGGCAGGCTGGGCCGATGGGGGTCTGGGCTCAGGAGCTCGCTCGCTGCAGCATCCCCGGAAGAGCTCAGCCGACATTTCCCTTCCCACCCCCGCTGGACCGACTCCTTGGCTAATAAGCCATCCCAACTTTCCACCACTACTAAGACAGGAAGAGTAAACATGGCAAAAAAGAACCATATTCTACCGAAACAAGAACCGTAGGGAATCCAGCTTTGCAGGTCTGACTCTATTTGTTGGCTTTGCTCTCATTCACACTGTTTTAATTGTGATATATTTTGTTGTGAACCACCCCGTTGTTTACAGAGCATTAAACAAACTCGGGGCGGTGAATCAATTTGTGCCGTGCAACCTTTATGGATGCTGTTCTTTGCCCCAGACTTGGAGCTAAAGCAGGATACAAAGGGAGAAAGGTCTGCCTGTCCATTCGTCCGTCTGGCCATCTGCCTGCCCGCCCGCCCGCCCATGTACGGCCACTCAAAAGCATCAGGCGCAGCTCAACAGGCCTCGCCCGAGACCCCTGGGAAGCGGTGGTGCAAAAGACACGGGTTCCGCGAAATGGGCTCCGGGAGCTGCCGAGGTTCAGTGGCATTTGCTCGTGTGTCCCGTGTGTACGCATGTGCCCCCACGTGCAGGGTCTCTCCCCGTGAGCAACTGCCAAAGTACAGAAATCAAGCAGGGGGTGATGGAAGCTACCATTTTGGGGCAACAGGGCCCTGCCGTTAGTCTCCGTCTGTCCCGGCCACGCTCCGCTACCCGGCCCCCTCACATTTCGAGTGGCGCTTGCAGGTCCGAGGGGAGCCGCTGCGGAGCCTGGATAACTGTGGCAGCAGCAGCCACACTAAGCAGCTTTCTCGGCACTGAAAAATGCCTCCCCTGATGGGCAGCAGTGGGGGGAGGCCATGCAACGCCTCGCCAGCTCCACAACTCCGTGCCCGCGGCTCCACTCGGGCTCGCTTGCTTCGCCGGCCCAGATCTGAATTCTCTGCATCCCCCACCTCTCTCCCCCTCGCTCTCTCTCTCTCTCTCACAGCCTTCAGGAGTCTGTTATTATGCACTTCGCTCCCAAATGCAAGTGCTGATTTATTTAAACATACGTCCATTTTAAAATGGTGCGCTCAGACGAACTTTGAAGCTCGGCTGAACAGAAAAGTATGCCAAACGTACATTTATATATCTGTTTTGCAAAATCGGGCTCGGCAAGCCTTTGGGGTGCTGTTGCTGAGCAACGGAACGAAACATGAGGCCAGAAGGGGAAACGTGCTTTTGTCTGCTTGCCCCCAATAAAACCAGAATGAGCAGCAAAGGAGAGGTCAGGTGTGCAGCCTGACATCTTTGGTAGCTGGCGGTTATTGCCTGCTGGAGCCCGGGCGTCCGCGAATTGCCATAAGCTCCCCCTCAGCTCTGGCTCTGCGGCTGAGATGCGCTGGAATGTTGCTGAGCATTCCAGCTGCTCAGGAAGTTTGCATTTTTGCCCATGGAATCATCTGCATCCAAGATGCAGGCGGAAGAACCGGGCCTGCCGGTCGGAGCAGTTCAGCAGAGACGGGAGCAGACGAGCGCGGTCATCGTGGGACCCTCGGGAGCTTTGGCTTCTTGTACTATGACAGACAAGCGCAGCCTCACACCCGAACAGAGAGGAAACTCAGGTGCTCGAACTTCCTGGCCGGTGGGGAAGCGGAAGGCAGCCTGGCACTGTCCCCCTGGGTGGCGGTGGGCAGCAGTGAGTCATTTTGCCCCGCTCGGTTCCAGCATTGCTCCAGGCATATGCTCGGCATTGCCTTCCACGCCTCTCCCAGAATTTAATTCCAGAACTGCCGTTTTACGGCAGCCTGCAGTTCCTGCCATTCCTGGCATCTCGCCCTGCCTCACCCCCCCTTTCTAGTTTATTTAAAGTATTTCTTAGTTGTCATTCACGGCAGGAGCTCAAGGCAAGAAAAGTCATATATGAACACCCCATGCGTCTTTGGCGTGCTGTCACTGCACACGGAGGAGCCGGGGTGGGGACGAACACACAAGTGAACTGACATAGTCCCCCCCCCCAACTGGACGCCCGCCGGATTGGGGACTACAACTCCCATCATCCCCACCCAGCACAGCTGTTTGGGGTGGCTGAACTGATGGGGTTTGGGGTCCCTGGGCCTCCCCACGCAGCGTGCCAGGGGTCCGAGCATCTTCCATCCAGGCGCAGCTTGAGCTTGACCCCCTGCGCCCCGCGTTCCTTGCGGCGATTCCTGCTGGATCGTGTCCACTTCATCCTTTCCACACCCGCAGCCCCCCCCCCCCCCCCCGGTGAAGGCATCGCCCTCTTCACCGCCTGCCAACCTCCAGGAAAAAGCAGATGCCCCGTTCAGTAAACGGTTGTAAATTTCCGTACATTTCTTAAACGCCATAAAATCTGTGCTAGTAAATTTACCAGTCCTGGAGTTTATTGACGCTCACCTTTTTTTCCTTTCAACGGCAATAAATCATATTGACAGCAGAATAATAAACAGTTGAGCAGCTATTGATGCCTGACGGATAATTATTTGGTACAAAATTGCTGTGACAACTGCTCGCTGGTTTTGCTTTGCTTGTTTAAAGGAAGGGGGTCAATCGGCTCTCTTTTCTTTGGTGAAGGAACAAGAGGCGGTCTGGGGTCTTTGCTCCTTTAAAGGGGGTGGGGTGCAAAGGCGGCGGGAAACAGGCCAGGGCCAAGGAGCAGACGAGGGAGCGAAGGCACGCACGGCGCGTCCACCAGGTTCACATTTTCTAAGTGCCTGAGGAGTGCAAATCCAACTCATTGGAGTAGCGTGAAAGCTGAGCCAGGATTTGCCCCGCACTCGCACCGGGGAACATGGGAGGCTGCCCCGAGTGGAGCCAGAGGGGCCTAAGGGCCAGCACAGGCTGGCAGCAGCTTCCTTCGCGGGGGATTTCAGGAAAAGCTCTTCAAGCCCTGCCCGGAGCGCCAGCTTGAGCCTTCCTGCCTGCAGACCACCCATCCTGCCAGCTTGCCGCAACCGCTTCCAGCCCCGGCAGCAGCCCTCCGCGTGGGTCGCGGCGTCCCTGAACAACCCGGCTACCTGGCTGCTGCGGGGCACCACGGCCTGCACGGTCCTGTGGACCCCCCACCCCCCCCATGTGGAAATTGGGTCCGGAACGCTCCAGCGCCCCTTCCTGCTGCTCCTTCTGGATCTCTCTTCGAGTGCCGTCCTTCAGTGCCTGGGCAGCAGGATGAGGGGGGGATCGGGCCGGGGGTCCGCCGGGAAGGCAGCAGCGCTCCGACGCAGCCCTCCCCAAGGCCCCATCCCACCAGGCCACACGCAGGGCAGAGAGGATGAGCTGTGCAGAACACGGTACTCAAGGAAGGGTTTGCAGAATTGCCCTCTTTTCAATGGAACTTTAGCCCTATATTAGGGTTGGGGGTGTGCAGCAGGGTAGGGTTAGGGTTAGGAAAACGAGGTGTCCTGGCAGGGTTTTGATGGTTGGAATGTGTTTAGAATGGGCAGAAATGATGGGCAGCACAGAAAAAGCTACTCAAGGAGGG
>NW_025335760.1:1253967-1254080 GCF_004798865.1 Varanus komodoensis
GTTTAGAATGGGCAGAAATGATGAGCAGCACAGAAAAAGCTACTCAAGGAGGGCTTTTTCAAAATCGCCCTATTTCCAATGCTATTTCAGCCCTATATTAGGGTTAGGGGTGT
>NW_025335760.1:1254180-1280399 GCF_004798865.1 Varanus komodoensis
TTCGCCAGGCTCCGGGCGCCACTCGGAGGGACAGGAGATGCGTTCTGTTGCCTGGGGAGCTGCATGCGCATCCACCAAGGAGCAGCTGTGGCAGCAGGAAGCAGTGTGAGAGCGCCAGGGGGACGTGGGGGTGGCTCAGCCTCCCTCGCCCTGCATCTCTGGCCCTCGAGTCCGCGAGGGAGACTGTGAACTCCGGGCGGCAGCGCATGCGACTCACCTTCCATCTCCGTGCCAGAATCTGCTCCCAGCAAAGTGCGAATCGGCAGTTTCTTCAAGGGGAGAATAGATCCTCCACAGGCAGCAGCAGTGTATCTTTGCATCCTGGATGCAAAGGGCATCCACAGAGAGAAGATCCTTCCCTTCCCTGCTGCTTGTCAGCTCCTCAGAGGTGTCTTTCTGGGTGTTCTTAAATACAGAAGACTGGCCTCTAGTGCAAGGCAGAGCCTGGTCTTCAGAACCCCTCCCAGGGCGACGAAGGGGATGAATCAGAAGAATCCCCCCACCGTGCATTGCGCAGACAGTGCAGGGGCCCAGCTTCAGTCGCTGTGAATCTAGGAATGTTTCTGAGCATGCACGAAGTGCTTCTCTCCTATCGTGCACAACCACAACCAACCTCAGATCTGGGATGTGAGGGAGGGGAGCTTCTGTGCAGGACTCCTGGCTTCCTCCCCCCCCCCCCGTTAGCCGGGCGCCCTGCATCTTGGCAGGGCAGTTGTGCTAAGCCGAAAGAGCCCTGTGGCTCTGCCCCGAATGGGAGCCCGAGCTGTGCAGGCCGGAGCCACGATGCTTCCGGGGGGGCGGGGGGGGGGCGGTGTTGTTTAGCTGCACCGGAGCAAAGGCCTTCGCAGCTGATCCATCTTTCCCCCCTCCGTGGATTTCCCTTGCCAAGAGAAAGGACGGGAGGAGGAGTGGAAAGACGGGAGGGTTGAAACTGGGAGATGCCCTGATCTGGTCTCCATGTACGGCGCCGTGGCCGAGGCAGCGGACCCTCATCAGGCAGCACCTTCCCCTGGCAAAGGCGGCTTCTGTCTGCAGGTGCCGGGGCCACGACGGGTCTGCGCACCTTCCAGATGCCCCAGGGCCCGCTGCGGGTCTCGCTCCGGGCTCGGCTGGGGCTCCTCCGCAGATCTGTGCCCTGCCTCTTACCTGCCCGCGGGAGGGTGCGGCTGGGCGATTTAGGGCTTTCAGTCGTTTCTCTTGCCAGTCGGCTTGTGCTTCTGACAGCTTTCGACTGCTTGTCGGTCCACTGCTCTGCACACGTTTGTGGAAAATCAGATTCTACATATTTAAAACATAAATCAACAAGGATGCTTCCAACGCACCGCCTGCCACCGCCGCTCCTCGCGTTGCTGCCAGCTTTCGGCAGCCAAGCTCGGCCCCGGCGGGCAGCAGGGAGGCTTCTGCGTGGCAGCCGTCCCCGCTTGCCTAGTGCCGCCTTGCGGGATGCCGGCTTTGCCCTGCGCTGCCCTGCGCCTTCAGGACGGGCGCCCAAAGAAAACGGATGGCGGGCGGATGCATTCGCTCCCGGTGCAGGAGGATGCTGCGGGGGGGGGGGGGCTGAAATGGGAGCGCGGCGCACCAGAGGCACTCGGCCCCTTCCCTGCCGCTGCACACGGCTTGTGGCTCCAAGTGGAGCTAATTCATCCAGACTGGCAGCATTTCACAACCTTCCGAGCTGCTGCCTCGAGGGGCGAGCGCAGCTTCTCCGGCTCCCGGCTGCCCCGGGTGGGCTCCACCTGCCACTTGGCTTTTGCTGCAGCTCAGTCTGCAGCTCGGGAAAGCCCCCCCGCCCCGCACACACACACAAAATACAAGGGCAAGGGACCCCTCCCGGGTTTGGGCCGCCCCTGCTCGTTCTGCTCTCGTGGGGCCCAGGCGCCTGCCCCAGAGTGGGGCTCTCTGCTGTCCACACCTGGTCCTTGCTTCTCAGGCGCCCCCCCCCCCCCCCCCGTGAGCATCATGAAGACAAAGCTGCGGACTCCCTCCCAAGAAAGCCATCCTCCTGCCCAAACAGAAGCCCCTTCTCTCCCGAGGAAAGCCAAGTGGAGTGTGGACCGCAGGCTCCCGGCTCAGCTGGCCCCCCCGGTGCAGCCCTCGTGCCCCCCGGGGGTCCACACGCCTCTGCCTGGCCGCTTGGCACCAGGCACCAGTCCTTCAGTGGCTTTCTGCCCACTGGGCACTAGCCTCCCCACTCCGAGGCCGGAATGCCTCCCGCGAGGGCTTGCTCTGGGGCAGCGCGCGAGGCCCCGCAAGCTTCTCTGCAGCGGAAGGTGGCCCTTGGGCGGAAAGAGATCCGGCAACCCCGCTGCGAACGCAGTGCCCCTCCCCTCCCCTCCCCTCCCCTCCCCCTTGTGCTTCGTCTGCTCTGCCTCCAATAGTCTGGGGGAGGCGGCAAAACTGCAAGGAGCCTTTTCTCAACGGGGGGGGGGTCCCTGTGCCCCGTGGCCTGGCCCACCCCCCCGGGGACCGCTGCTTCCAGCCCTTGGATGGGGCTGAGCCCCCCTTGGATCCAGACAACGCCTTCCCTTCTGACATCTTTTGTTCGGGGTCCGCCCTGCCCCATTTCGGCATGAACTGGCTGAGAGGAGCTGCCCGCGAGGAGAGGAAGAGGAAGAGGGCGAGGGCGAGGAGAGGAGAGCCACCACCCTCCACGGATTTCCAACTCCGTTTATTAGAAAACTGCAGACTTGGTTTAGAAAATCCGAAAGAGCTCCATAGAAAACGGGGCCACGAGGGAGTCCAGTAGAAACCGTGGCAGGGAGAAGGGGGGAGGCTCCCCGCAGACCGGACGTCCTCCCCCAGGCAAGGCCTGGGTTTACCAGCCTGCCCTTCCCTGTGATTGGCAGCACCATGGCGGTGAGCGGGCGGAGGCACGGTGCAGGGCCCGGCGATTCCACCTGCAGAGGAGAGGAGAGGAGAGGAGAGGAGAGGAGAGGAGAGGCAGCTTTAGACTCCTCGGAGCTCCGGAATTCAAGGTCCCAGCGGACCCGCCGACCTAAGGAGCTGAGGGGGGCGGTTTTCGCCACCTCTGAGCCGGGGCCGGCAGGCCAGGCCTCTGGGTGCAAGTGCAAAGGGCCGGCTGCAGCCGCGGGCTGGGGAGGGACCGGCGCCCAGTGCGGTATCCGGTGGTCCGTGTAGGACGAAAACAAGACCTCGCAGAGCCCCGACGGGCTGGAGCGGCTTCTACCGCGACCGTCCCGGAGGCCGTCTCGGCAGGAAGCTAACGCTAACAGCGGGCAGCACCCGAGGGCTAGGCCTCGTGGCGCTCTGCGCGTGCCCAGGGGCCCCTGCTGGAGGACTCCGAACTCTCCTCACAGGCCTTGCAAGCGGGAACTGCGATCCCCCCCACCCCACGTTCCCCCCCAACGGCGCCGCGTCCCTTGCCTGGCTGACCGGGAGGGGACGCCTCCCTCGCGGCCGCCCGCCAGGCCCTGCCAGCCTACAGGCCGCCTTGGCAGCGGTTGCCATCTCATCCCCTGCTCCCTGCCCCTGTGCCGATCTGGCGCCGGGAAGTCCAGCTGGTGAGGCTTTTCCGCCTCATTTCCCCTCGTTGGGCTGCTGCTAACGAGCACGGCCAGAAGCGCCACTGGCAACTCCGGTCACATGCCGTTAGCCGCAGGCTGCCGGGCGGCCCTTCAGGGAGGGGGGATGCGCCTGTTGGCGGCTTTTGTGCTTCCTGGCATGGCGACGCAACCAGTTCTCCAACCGTACACCCTGCGCCAGCCCCATGCTCGCCTCCCCCACCCAGGACACGTGGCGGGAGCCTTCGCTGCCCGCGAACCCCTCGCTCCGCCACAGCCCTTCTTCTGCTGTTTCCAACGCCAGGAGGGGGATCGGTCGGGGGCTTGGTACGTACCAGGGGGAGTGATTGTCCCGGGGTACATTATCAGTGGCGCAGAGCATGTCTCCGCAGCTCTGCATGACACCGTCGGCTTTGCTCGCGGCCGCGCATGTACCTGCAGGCGCGCTACAGCCAAGACGCCAACATTCCCCACTCAAAAATTTAGCTTCCAGGGATCCTGCGGAGGCAGCGCAGCCGCAGCCCATGGCCAGCACGACCCGCTCAGCCAGGTGCCACTTTGAACGGCGCTTCCGGAAGGCCAATCCCCAGCGGGCGCAAGGGACCGTGCGTTCCCACACCTGTGAAGCGCTCCTGGTGCAGGGCGGCATCGGGGACGCGCGGGAGAGATGGGGGCGGGCGGGGGCATCAGCGCCCGGCTCCTGCACAGCAGGCTGCTTCCCGGAGGCCTGGAGACGCCGTGCGCTGCGGGGCGATGCGTCTGGGGGCGCAACACTGGGAAGGAGCCAGGGTGGCGTGGTGGCTAAGAGCACGGGATGGGGACTCCGACGACCGGGGTGCGAGTCCCCGCTCGGCCATGGAGCCAGCTGGGTGCCTTTGGGCCAGTCACAGAGACTCAGCCCAGCCTGCCTCACAGGGTTGTTGTGGTGGGGATAAGGTGGAGGAGGAGAATGAGGTAAGCTGCCTTGAGCCCTTTGCAGGAAACAGGCAGGATACAAATCGGGAAAAAAAAATAGAATAAGGAGCCTGCCAAGAGGGGCCCTCAAAGAAGTCCCCCTGAAGAGGAAAAGGGCCCCCGCCACGCTTCTGCCCCCCGGGAGGGCAAGAGGCCTCGCACCTCCGGCTTCCAGCCTTGCCTCGCGCTGTTCCCACCGTGGGGGGCTCCACCGCACTCAGATCTTGACGTCCGTCCATTCGCTGCCATTCTTCCTCTCGCCAGCAGGTGGCATCAACTGAGGATCTGCACAGAGCCAGACAATGGGGGTGGGGTGGGGGGAGGATGAGGAAGGTTAGGGGAGGCCGGAGGACGCAGGTCCTTCCTCCCCTCGCCCCTCAGAGGATGCTCCAGTTCTGCACTACGAGGGATGCAACAGATGTGCTCACTCATAAAGGAAACAGCGACACTCGCTCAATCCCTCCTTCCTTTATAGCTGCTAAAGACACGGGACTTTTCTTCCATCCAGCAAGCAGTTCGGCCTGTGCTATGTACACCTCCACATCAAGTTTCTAGTCCTTAAGGACCTTCACTTTTCCGCTCCTGGCACTAGATTCTCCCTGCTTTCTCCCCACCCAAGCAGTTACAAGCCCCTTTCCCACCCCGCCTGCCTCTGCCGATTCCACATTACGATAATTTCAGTCAAGGCTAATTTCCTTTACGCTGGAATCGCCGCTGCTCCTCTCCACAGGTACAGCGGCATTGCTTCCAAAGTGCAGGCCAAAGGCAAGATTTCCGTAAACACCTTAATCCAATTTCCAGCCCCAGGAGAAGCAGTGGGAGGGGCAGTCTCCCTTCCAGCGGAAATGAAAATATTTGGAATTCCACCCCCACATCAGAAACCCGGCATCCAGCTTTGAATGTCGAATTCCTTTGGGAATTTTAAACCCACAAGCCACAGGACGTTTGGATGGGTCCGACTCAGACATCACTGCAGTAGGCTGATTTTCCCGGGCGTCCGAGACATTTCAGGGGTTGTCGATACTGAAACTTGGCGCAGCACACCGGCCACCAAAAGCTCCAGCGCATCGAGGCACGGACTCCCCCGGCCTGGGCAGCCGAGGCAGGCGCATGCTCTGGAGAGCCACGGCCGGGGTGCCCGCAGCAGAGCGCCACTGCAGGAGGGGGCCACCGCGGCGACGAGCCCTGCGGGGCACGGGCTCCCTCCTTCACCCGGGGGGCCTGCCGGCACACAGCAGCTGCCAAGGAGCGCGGGCGGGAGGGGCCTCGCACCCACCCTGCCGCAGGGACCCCGGGGGCGGCCGGCTGCCGCCGTGCGTACGGAGTGCCAGGCCGCACGGGCCTCTGGCCTGATCCAGCAGGCTGCCCCGCTTCCTCCTCCGCGCGCTTCAAGTCCTTTGCTGTGCCCTGCGTGGCCAGCCCCGGGGGAAAGCCGTGAGAGGGCCGGCTGAGTGGAAGGCCCGGCCCCCGGCCCCCAGCCCGCCTTCTCCCGGCCCCAAGCCTGCCGCGAGCGAGCGAGCGAGCGAGCGGGCGGGCGGGCGGCTGACAGAAGGCAAGGGACTCCAGGCGAGCCGTGAGGACGCCTTGGGTACACGGCACCCGCTTCCCGCCCGCCTGCTGCCACCGCGGCTCAGGGGCATCGCGTGCTTTGGCCGAGCGGCTCGGCCTGCGTGCCCAGGCACCCGGGGGGGGGCTCGCTTTTGGCTCGGCTCGCTCCCTGGCCCGGCCAAGCACAGGAGAGGTCCGGCAGAGGGAGCCGGCTCTGGCCGGATCGTCACAGCCGTGAGGGCCACGAGAGGCGGCCCCTAGCCGTGCGCGCACGCCCCTCTGAATGAGGCCGGGTGCCCATCCTCTGCTGGGGAGAGCGGCTCCCCAGCCCGTGACCCTTTGGGAGCCGTGCGGCGCGCCCCTTCCCCGCCTTACCTTGCTCCTCCGCTCTGGGGTCCTCGCCCGCCGGCCCGCAAGAGCTGCCATGGAGGTCCAGGCTAGTCCGTGACCACCTCCTCCTTCGGGGAGAAGGGGCCTGCTCGGAGGGGTGGGAGCGCAAGCCCTTCTCGCAGTCCTTGCCCAGGGCCGGGACGCTGCGGTCCCGCCCCAGCCGGGGCGCCGCCGAGCCCTCCACGGCCCACCCCTCCGGTTTCGAGGCCGAGCAGGGCACGGAGCGGGCGGGGGGCGCCTGGCCGCCGTTAGTCTGCGAGTAGACGTTGCTGACTCTGGCTTTCTTGTGCTCCTCCTGGCCGCCGTAGACCTTGTAGCGGATCATGAGGATGATGATGAAGACCAGGACGGAGGCCACGATGATGCCGCCGATGATGATGATCATGGTGCCGCCCAGGAACTGGGTGTGCAGCGCGTGGCACTGCGGGGCGTCCTGCGGGGTGCGGAACTGGACGCAGCCCAGGCTGCGCGTGGCCGTGAGCGCCGTCACGCCGTCGTCGTAGACGGCCAGCACGCACAGGTGGTAGTCCCGCCCGGAGGCCAAGTCCTTCACCAGAAAGGCTTTGCTGGACGGGGGGATCATCCTGGCGGGAAGGGAAGGGAAGGGGAGGGAAGGGGAGGGAAGGGAAGGGAAGGGGGGACACGGCGGATCACTGGAACAGCCTGCTGCCAAGCCCTCCGCCGGGGCTCGCTTCCCCGCCTTTCGCTGGGGGCCGAATTCAAGTCCAGAGACGCTCCCTGCACTCCAAATGGATTCCCTCGCAAAAGCGAACACCACAAAATCACACACACCACGCACGAACGAACGCGGGCACACAGCACCAAAGCCAGGCGGAAACCGCCCGCTGCTTTATTTTGCAGGACTGCCTTGGGGCAGAGAGGCAGGCTAGGAAAGCATTAATTAATTTATATAGAGATAACTGTTTCAGTGAAAACAAGATGTCGCCTTTTATCAAATTGGCAGGAAGCCTGGCAGGCCCCACAGAGGATCTGATTGCCTGGGCACCACAGTGGGGCAAACCCACCGGGAAGAGGTGTCTGGAGCACGGCTCACTTCCCCCATGGGATCAAACGGGCTCCCTGGCCCCAGCCCGGGGCCCTCCAGCCACAGCAGATCCCCATTCCCATCATCCCCAGCCTGCACACACACCGTCCCCATCTCCTGCTGTGCACCGGCCCGCACAGATGCACAAGCACAAGCGCACGCGAGGGCCGTGCTTGGATTCCGCACCGTAAGTAGGTCACTTAGCATTAGCTGCTTCTTTCCGGCCAACCAGGCAGGCAGGCAGGCTAGTTCTGGGCCAGCTGCCAGGGCGTGGGGGCAACCCGAGGGACTCGTCCCAACAGCCTCGCTGCATCTTTGCGATTCAGCAGCTCCGAGCAGGGGGCGTGGAGGAAGAGCTCAGCAGAAGGGAATGCAGCCGAGGAGCGGAAGGGCGGGCAGAAGATGTGCCGGAGTCTGCGCCAAGATCTTGGCATCGCCCGGCCTCTGCAAGGCTGCTGGATTCTCTCCACCGGAACTGCCTTCCTGCGGTCTTTCCATCGAGCGAGCGGGGATTGCAAGCTCCCTGGGGCAGAGACTGTGACTTGTCTGTGGCATCTGGAGACCGCCCCTCATCAAAGTCTGTTTACAGAGACATTCAGGGAAACCTCAACACGCAATTCGCATTAACACAGAACAGAGGCAGAAGCAGCGACCACACACCAGTACAAAGCGCAGGTCGCTCGGATGCCTCAGCCTGGCACTCTCCTGGCACGCAGGACTGCAACTCCCGGGGGCTGGGCATGATGGGAGTTGCAGTCCATGCACCTGGAGGGGGCCAAGTTGCAGGAGGCAGCTTCACACCCTCCAAAAGGGACCCAAAGAACGCCGGACGGGCAGTTCAGGACTTGTTACGTCCTCCCCGTTGCGTCTCCTGGGTTGTCAGGTGGCCTCAGTTCCGTCAACTGGACTTGTTTCCCTGGGAAAGAAGGCTTTTGTGCACGTGAGCCCTTTGGAAATGCGCGCACGCACAAATCCCGCCCCCCCCCGCAAAAAAACCAACGCTTCGGCCTGCCCTGGGAAAGGCGCCTCTTTCCTTCGTTCCCAGCCCTTCCATGGTTGCAATGTGGCAGAATCCAGGACGGTCAGCAGAATCCGCATGGCTCAGGCGGGCTAAGCTGGTCTGGCACGGGACCCCCGGGCAGATTCACAGAGAGTGGCACCCATCTGTATCGGGGCAGACTCCTCGGGCATCGCCCGGACGCATGAGCGATTGTACGGAAAAGGTGGCCCAAGCAGCGGAGCCGAGCCAGAGGGCTGGAGTGCCCAGCAACCCGACTCCGGGAGCAGAGGTCCCCGTGCACGGCGGCCCTGCGTGGGAGCGCTCTCTCGTCCCCCCGAAAGCCCCCGCAGCCACCGCCCTGTGGCCAGTGGATGCGAGCGGGCTGGCCACAGAGAAAGGGGCACCCCACTGCGCCCACAGGCATGCCTCGTGGGTTGCAGTGGGGCTCTGTCCCCGGAGGTGCCCTCCCCCCCCGACCTGCACCAGCTGTGGTCCGGAAGACAGAGGGACCTCTTCGGGGTGGCTGGGAGTGTTCCAGGGGCCGAGGGGGGTCCTGACACACTGCCAGCTGCCCCCGAACCCAGGCGGTGCCCCAGGCCCTCCTCCTCGTGGGGTTGGCAGCCGCCAGCGTTCCTCGAGGCCACCCTCCCCTCTGCACACCCCCTGCCCTCCACGAGCTTTCAGGCAGCTGCATAGGAGGGTGCCCCCAGTTGCTGGCCACCACCCCCCATGGCCGGGGGTAGCGAGTCCGTGGCTGGATAATGCGCTGCGGGAGGAACGCCCCTTTCCACCGCCTTCACACTTTCCGAGGCGCTTTCCCGTGCGTGTCACCTCCAAACGGATGCGGCGTCGCTTCAGAGGCCACCGATAAGCGCAGCCCATTTCAATTAGTTTGGGCGCCGCTGCTGCCGAAACAGATCCTGGCTTCTCTTATCTCGACTTTGATATACTTCTCTCCACTGTCTTCGTTCCTTGTAGTGCAGTGCATTTATTACCCTTAATTTGTACTCTGCCGACATTTTTCGCGTCCTCGCCACGCAACCCATGAATCTTTGTCAGGAGGGCTGCTTGCAGTCTGGTGGCAAGCCCATCATCCCCAGTTAGGCTGAGGTGAGGAGAGTTGCGGTAGAACAGGTGCGAGGGTGCCAGGTTCTGGAATGCTGGCTGGGGGCTGTGTGGGGTGGGGGTGCCGTCCCTTCCGGACCATCCCAGAGGGAAGGGCGCCGAATGACAGGCTCAGGATCCCAGCTGGGCATTGGGAGACGGCTGGAGCAGCACAGCGGAGCCAGTGACCTGGGGAGATGGAGGGGCCGCCCAGCCTGGGGGCATTCAAGAGGCAGCCGGGTAGCCCCCCGAGAGGATGCTTGGGCCTGCGCTGAGCAGGGGGTGGTCCTTGGCCCCCCCACTTTGCTGTGCTCTGAGTTTACGATTCTGTGGCCAGGACCGTGTGCATACTAAGCATGCAATGAGGCTGCTGCTAAGAATAACAACCGTAAGAACAGCCGTCCACATCCCATGCCAAGCCACCCGAAGTCCAGCGCACGAAGCAGCCAGGTATGGCGACCTCACAGGATCGCGCAGCACGCCGGCCTGGCTCTTTTGTTTCTGCGCCAGTGAACTTTCCGCCTTCCACCCATGTGCGAATGATGCCGCTTCTTGGGGAGCGAGGCAGGACAGGAGGCACGGCTTCTGGGATGCCACAGTCAAGCACCTCTAGGCAGCCCGAAGGCCCAGAGCCCTTCTTCTGAAAGAAAACGAGGTTCGCCGGAAACGAACGGCCTGCCCAGGCCGTGTCTGGCGGCTGGCTGCCTCGTGTACTCCTGGGCAGCCGGCCGAAGCCGAGCCGGCACCCTGCCTTCCGCCCAGCCCGTCTCCTTCGGCAAGGAGAAAGCAGCGGGACACGAGATGCGTTCGAGATGAAAAGGACCCGGGCCCCGCACCGTCGCCACGTGCCCACTGATCGCGGCAGGACTCCGGGGCTCGGGCGGCCCATAAATTATTCTCCTGCTGTCTCCAGAGGGGAGGATTTCAGAAGGTAAAACGGCAACTTTATCTGAGGCCTACTTCAAAAGGCCAGGAGCCGAGCGTCTGCAGTATTATGGGTAATCGGCACTCGTTCGCGGGGCTGCCTGCGCAGTCAAGGTGAAATTGCACTGTGAGGAGGGGACAAACCCCGGCCTTCTGGAGCCGATCCTGGGATGCGCCAGCCCCCACAAGCACAGCCCGAGTCCCATCTCCAGCGGTCACGTGTGGCCACTACAGAGGGCAGTCCTCTGTTTGAAAGGCTGCCCAAGCTCAGGCAGGTTTAAGGAAAAGGAGAAGGCTTGAAGTTGCTCATCCACCACCAGCATCCGGGCGAGCAGGAGGCCAAGAGGGCCTACCTTGCATCCAGGGACTAATTCCGGTGCCTGGCAGCAATCCTGTGTCCTCACTCACTTCCCAGCCGGAATCTCCGGACTTTCTACCCGCACCCCATATTCCGTTCCAATCTCCCCCAACCTGGACTCCTCCAGTTGTACTGGGCTACAGAATCACTGGCTGGGGATACTGGGAGTTGCAGCCCCACACATCTGCTGCGTGAGACCACTGTGATTCGTGCACAGGGTCTGACTGGTCGCGGGCTCAAGGGCCGAGAGCTGAGTGGGCTCAGCGGCCGCCACTCTGCAAAAGCAGGAGGGCGCGCGAGTCCGCCGGTCTTGCTCCACAGCTCCTGACGACTGAATTAAGCCAGGCTGAACTCCGAGACTCAGCCCCTGCTTAGCTTTATTAATAAAATAAAGGTGGAGGTAGGGCAGATTCCCACTTTTCCCCCTAAAATGGAACTCAAGAGGGAGGGAAACAATTTAAGAGCAGCAACATTTGAAATCTGGCGATTTTTAAGTTGTTTAACATGCCACAAGGGCTGGTAAATGTGCCAACCAACGTCATCCTCCAGGAGCCGCATCTTCAGCTTGCTCAGAACAGGGACTCGTCGGTGCCTGAGGGGCCTCTGGGGGCACGAGCAGGTGCTGGCACTGAGACAGCTTTCAGCCGGGGGCACCACGGGATACCTTGGAATGGAGGTGCAGAGGCAGATCGGAAGTGACAGCTGCCCCGGCCAGGCCTGCCCCGGGGAGGCACCACAAGGGCCGGGAGCAGCTCTTCCCACGAAGGGGGGCCCACGACCGTGCGGGACCCGGCGGCCCCAGCAAGCGTTCGCCTTGCAACAGGGAGAGCGCGGAGGTCGCGGCGGAGCAAATTCATCCCCTCCGGCCCACAAGTGCCAGGGAGCAGCGCAGCCGCGCTGGGTGGGGGGGCACGGGCGGAAGCAGGCAGGTCGTGGCAGCCCCTGCTCATCCCAGCCCACTCGGCTCGAGTCCCTGCGGCTCCATCCAGCTCACAGCCACGCATGGAGCCCCCCACATGCGGGGGCTAAGGGGCCCTGCCGGAAGAGAAGCAGCGCCCTAAACCGAGCGCCGCCACGCCTCCCCTTTCAGCCCCAGGCTGGCTGGGCTGGGGAAGGAAGCGCCCGAGACCGATGGCGGGGCAACGGCGCCGAACAGGGCCGGGCTTGGCGGGGCCAGCTGGGCGGCACAGCGCTTTAACCTTCCCGCCAGGCGCACGTGAAGCCAAGCAGCAAGGAACAGGCGGAGCGGGACCACCGGCCACGATGGAAAAGTGCTGCCTGCCTCCAGCCCTCTTACTATGGCGGTTTCAGCGCAGGCGCTGCTGCGTGGACGTCACAGAGCCACGGAAGAGCAGTCGGAGGGGCCAGGAGGGCTGTCGGCCCGCCCCACCCAGCGCAGGACCCCACACTAAGCCCGCCCTCCCAGGCGGCTGGCCAGCTGCCTCCTCAATGGCTCCCGAGCGGGAGAGCCCCCCCCCCGGGCCTGGGTCCCATTGTTGCTCGGCTCTGACCCTGATCCTCAGCCGGAACCTGCCGGCTGGAGCCCGTTATTCCGTGTCCTGCACACAGAAGAGATCCTGGCCTTCCTCTTTGCGGCGGCCCTCCAGTTACCGAAGAGCGCGATCCCCTCTCCCTCAGTCTTCCCTTCCCCAGGCGAGACATGCCCAGTCCTTCCGTCTCCTCACGGGGCTCGTTTCCAGTGCCCGGATCCTCCCGGCTGCCCTCCTCTGAGCCCTTCCGGCTGGCCTGTATCTCCCTTCAGCTGGGGTGCCCACAACCAGGCACAGGGCTCCGGACGAGGCCCGGCCAGCGCTGAGCGAAGGGGAACCAGGACGTCGCGGGATTTGGAAGTGCTACTTCCATTAGCACAGCCTAATCACTAGATGTAGCCCGCCTTCCTTGCTTGCAGGGGGAGTTCAGGCTGCCCTGAGGGCGGCTGGAGCAGCACAGAAGCAAGCGCGGCTGTCCGTCTGGCAATCGCCCACTGATCCTTGGAACCGCCTCCAGGAGTTCGCAGAACACCCAGGCCCCTTCTGAGACCGAAAGCAGAAGCAAAACATGAAAAGGTTTTCTCTCTGCAAAGCTGGAGGTTTGCCTTAGGTGACCAAGTGTCCTGCTTTACAGAGGACAGTCCTTCCTTCTGGGGAGCTGTCGGAGGGGGGTCCTCTCTTTGAAGAGGCATCTATTCCGACTCCGATTCCAAGTCTGTGGGTAGGAAGGAGGGCAACCGGTCTGGCCCTGAGGTTGCCCCCCCGCAGCCGGCCCTGGGCGTGTGGTCAGCCCCCCCTCGACACTGAGCGGGCCTGCACTGCGGACTAAAGGGTGCTTATTCCTCCCGCCCCTGAAGCTCGACATACAGAATCGCACACGCGAACGTCATGAGAACTGGGCTGGTCTTAAATCCTCTCCTTTGGCCACACCCAAGTGGCTCCCATAGGAGTGAAAGGGGGTGGCACTCAATGCCCCATTTGAGAAGGGGTCCATTCAAGGACAGCCGCGAAGCCCCCCGGACTCCAGCCCCTTGGCCAAAGACCCAGAAGGCCCCTCCTGGATGGCCACCCGCAACCGAGGGACACTCACCTGTACACCAAGGTGTCATCGGAGGAACTGTTGTACTGGATCTGGTACATCCGGATGCCGGGGACGTGCCACTGCGGGTGCCAGTGGATCAGCACCGAGGAGGAAGAGGCCTCAGAGGCCACCACGCCCTTGTCCTGGGGGGGGGCCGTCTCATTGGCACCCGCGGGGAGGCTGGCCTTGGCTGAGGTAAGGATGTCGGACGGGCCGGCGGCCTCAGGCACCTTGGGGGCCGTGCCGTTGGAGAGGTGGGGCAGGGGGTGGACCACCAGCTCGATGGAGGTGGTGGCTTCTCCGGCAGCGTTGGAGGCGATGCAGGTAAAGGCCCCGGTGTCCTGGACGGTCGCGATGAGGATCTCCAGGGTGCCGTTGTCGAAGGAGGTGGTCCGGGACGTGTTCGCCACCACCTTGCCTTCTGGGGAGACCCAGTGGATTGAGGGCTCGGGGTCGCCCACTCCGCGGCAGCGGAGGACCGCCCCCTCGCCCTCCGTCACCAGCAGCCGCCCCGAGTGGCGCGTGATGACCGGGGGCTCGCAGATGAACTCCTCCTCGGGGATGGTCCAGAAGTACTTCCCCAGGAGGTCCTGCGGGGAGGCGCAGGTCTCCAGGTCGTCCTCGCGCGTGAGCCTGCGCAGCCACAGGAGCTCGCAGTTGCAGTGCAGCGGGTTGCCCCCGAAGCCGAGGACCAGCGACGACGGCGGGGACCCTTTGGACTTGGCGTAGACGGGGATGCGGAGGAAGAGCGGGTCGGGGGGGATCTTCTTCAGCCTGTTGGACGTCATGTCCAGGCGGGCCAGCTTGAGCAGGTTGCTGAAGACCCCCTCTGGGACGAGCTCGATCAGGTTGTGGTCGAGGCTGAGGGAGTTGACGTTCCCCAGGCGGCGGATGGCCTCCCACGGGACCCGCGCCAGGTTGTTGTAGGAGAGGTCCAGGTCCTCCAGGGTGCCGACGAAGTCGTCGAAAGCCCCGGGGGAGATGTCCTGCAGCTGGTTGTTGCTGAGGATGAGGTGGCGCAGGTTGGGCAGCCCCCTCAGCTGCTCGCCGGTGATCAGCAGCAGCCGGTTGTTGTCCAGGTGCAGCGCCCGCAGGCCACGCAGGTCGGCGAAGGCGAAGGGCAGGATCTGGCTGATGGTGTTGCGGGAGAGCGTGAGGTGCACCAGGCTGGTCATGTTGGAGAAGTCCTTGCGCCGGATGACGGTGATGAAGTTGTCGGTCAGGCGCAGCTCCACCGTGCGCCGGTCGATCACCGTGGGCACGAAGAGGAGGCCCGTCTTGGTGCAGAGGATGGCCAGCGAGGGCGAGAGGTTCTGGCACATGCAGCGCTTAGGGCAGACCTGGGCCTGGGCCCAGCGGCCGAGCGCCAGCAGCACCCACAGCAGGAGGCCCTCCATGGCGCCGTCAGGAGCAGGCGCTGCAAAGCAAGGGACGGGGCGGTGAGCAAGGCCCAGCCTCGAGCGGGGGCACGGGGAGCCCCGCCAGGCCAAGACACCCCCTCCTGCCGCCAAAGGCCTTCCGCACCCGGGCCGCTCGCAAGCAGAGCGCAGCACCCGCTCCGGCCCCCGGGATCCCGAGCTTACAGCCCCCGGACACGGAGGTCCATCAGACCAGGGCGGAAGGCCCCACGCGGGGTCAGATTCCCGCCTGCTCCCTGCAGCTGGATGCTGGTTGCCCCAGCCTTCCTCAGCCGAGTCTCCTCCAGGCACCCGGACAACGCCATCAGCTGGGGATTGTGGGAGCTGCAGTCCAAGCCTTCCCGGCGTTGAGGAAGGCTGTCCTGCGTGATCCAGAACGTTCCCCCAGCCCTTCCCCCCACCTGGAGATGCCTGGGCTGAGCTGGGGCCCTTCCGCTCGAACGAGACCCCTGCCCTGGCATCGCATCCCTTTCCTTCGTGAACGATCATGCTTAATCATGCTTAATCTCCACGCACAGATCTCTCCTCCTCCGCGAATTCCTGTAATCCTCTGCTCAATCTAGTGAAGCAAGGGCCATCCACACATCTTGTCAAAATGGAATTCCATCAGTTAATTATGTGCTGCATGAAGAAATAGTTCTTTTTGTCTGCCCTGAACCCACGGTCACCTCCACTTAATAGGCTCACCGCCCCCAGGCTCCATGATCATGAAAGAGGAGGAGAGAATTCCCTCTCCGCACCATTTCTATAATATCACGAACCCAACCTCTCCCACACCCGGCTTCAGACATTCCCTCCCCGCCCCCAAGCCACTCTCGGCTGAATCACAAACTGGATTCCAAGCGCCACACCTGCCGGCAGCGCTTTCCATGCAAAGCCTTTCCCTCCTCTGCGCTGCCATTTCTGTCTCCCACACCCAGGGAGTCCTGGCACTGCCACACACGCCCTCAAAGGATGCCGGTAATCAGGTGTGGCCGATGGAGACGCCACACCTCGCGGGTATTGTGCTCCCGCTGATGTGCCCGCTCGGGGCCACGTGTTCGGCCGCCGCCAGTCAAATGCAGCCTTCCTCATCCCGCTGCCCTCCGCCCCCCCCCCCCCAGCCACCAAGGATATGGCACTCGTGCTGAGAAACCGAGCCATCTGCGTTTTGCCCGTGGTCAAGCATCTGCCACTCCATCATCTGCTCATTGACAAAATCCGTTTGTTTTGGGGTTTTTTCAAGAATGAAGATGAGTTCGATTCTGCTTGCACAAGTGCGTGTTCTCACTCGTGGATTAGCACAAGCGGGCACTTGTGCAAATCCCTCCGAGATGGAGCAGGACGAAGAGCACGTCTGCAGACACTGCAGGCTCAGGAAGACCCTGTGGAATGCACAGGTGGGCTCACTGGACTCCGCTGCAGGTTTTTCCGCCTGGAGGCTGCCAGGTTGGGCAAGGCTGACGCAACCGCTGAGAGCATACATGCCATGCTGGGCCTGGCCACGGGCCCTTCTAGTCCGGCATGCGGTCCCCACGGAAATGGCTCCCTCGGTCCTATCCCAGACCTGCCCTGGCCATCCAGAATAAACCCAGAGCCGCAGGGATGTTCCCTAGCAGCGAAGCGGTGGCCAGCCGTGGCTCCACCTGTTTCTCGACCGCGTCCACATCCCGGCTGTCCTCTGGGGAGGCCAAGGCAGCACCCATGTGCAGAACCCGCAAGGCGTCGCTCGCCCACCCACGTCCTGGCCAGCCTCAGACCTGCCTGGCTTCAGCCCCTCGCCTGAATCCTCACTCCTGCAGACGAGATGTGCCTGCTTCTCCGCAGCAAAGCCTCGCTCTCACCGGTGGCCCTTCCAGACGCTCCCAGCCTTCACCCCAGTTCTTCCTCCCTTCGTTGGGTCTGCCTGAGCTGGGGAGACCCCCGGCACGCCCCAAGTGTTCCTGCGGAGACGCAAGATCTGTGCTCCCATGGGACTCCTGCTTTGCCTCCTTCCGCAAGAGCAAAGCGGACGATGCGAGCCTGGCCCTGGCTTCACAAAGAGGCCACACGCACAGCCCAAGGAAACGGGGAAGGGAGGCCTCAGCTGCACCTGCTGCGGGGCTGCACTCAGGCCGGCCCCAGGCTGAGGGGGCCGGTGCCAGCGCAAAGGGGTGCGTCGCAGGCCTGCTCGGAAGCAGCTCGGCGAGAGGCCGCAGGGCCCCAGCTTCGCAGGCCAAAGGTGTGCGGCTCACCTGGCCCCACCTCCAGGTACGGCCGGAAGGACCCCGGCCTGAAACCCCGAGAGCGGGGGCGGCTGGCCCATCTCCGCCAGCGCGGGCACGGGAAGGCCGCTCCTCCAGTTCGCGGCCTCTGACCCCTATCCCCGGTCTCTGTTTGGCGGCACGACGTCACAAGTCAGACCGGCGGGCTTTGCAACAGCTCCAAGTGCCCCGTCAAAGAGGCACAGGGCCCCGGAAGGGCCGGTCCCCAGCCATGGCGACCGTTAAAAACCAAAAAACCCATCGCACGGAATAACAAGCATCAAACCAGCTCGCATCAAGCGAGATGAATATTTCATGATCAAATACTGAGTCAACAAAATATGAGAGGAGGAATGTAGTAAACATCTATTATCAACTTAATTAATCTTAAATGGCCAAATCTCAAATATTGCATTTTAGTCAGAACCAGAGTTAGCCAGACCCCAGAGGAGGGAGGCAAGCAGGCGGCCCCGCCTCGCTTCCGCCACCTCATCCGTCCTGCTCCTCCCCTGCCCCAGCTTGGCACCCTCCAGAAGAGCTGGACTACAACTCCCATCCATCCTTTTCAACGCATCTCTTCCTGCTGGATGATGAGAGCTGTTGGCCAGCATTTCTTGCCGTCCACAAATCCCGGTCAGCACGCAAGTGGCCGTGCTTCACCCACGCTTCGACAACGCACACTCCACCAGGACTCTGCCTTGTGCTGTGTGAACCCGTGGCGTTGTGCAAATGGCTGTTGCGAGGGGAGGATGAGCTGGGGAGGACGAGCGAATGCATTCCAGCGCTAGCACAGCAAAGCAACCAATCCAGGGTCCAAATCCTCAGCAGTCCCACAGGGTGACGGGGGGCTTGGACTGCTACCCGCTGGGACGAGGCCTGCCCATGATAGGTGGGCTGTGCACAGGCACAGCAGACAAAAGATGCAAAACAGAACCAAATAGAAAGAAGCAAAAGCCGCCTGGGTCCCTGCTGCTAGGAGCCTACAGTTGAATTTAGCTCCGAGGCAGAACAGATCAGCAAAGGGAACGAGAGCTGAAAGCAAGCAAAGCAGAGAAGATGCCTTTAGTTTCCATGGAGGCTGGAGAAGAAAGAAAGACCAGAGACGTACGGAGAGAGGGGGGCGGGAGGACTTGGCCATGATGCGTCCAACAGTGACGGGCACATTCCCCCCCCACGACACCTGCCTCTCCCCGTCTCCCCTTCCCACCAAAGCATCCGTCCCTGTTCGCAGCTCCCGAAATGCCTCCTTCCTCCCGGCTGCCTTTGACCAAAGCGGTGCTGCCTTTCCACGGCTGTCAGCGTCCCCGTCACGACTGACAGCGCAGCACCGCCACGAAGAAAAGCGGCGTGCGGGGAGCAAGAGAGGTCATGGAACAAAACAATAACGCAACAAGACTCCAAGGCCGGCGCTGCTTGCAAACGCGTGCGTGCTCAAGCCACGCCGGGCGGCAAAATTACACAACTGCACACGGCCCCTGGCTTCGGAGGACGTGGCGGACTGCAGGGGGACGGGGCCCGGCACGCAGCTGCAAAAGGCCCCAGAAAGCGAATTCGGCACGTAATCTAAGTTTCGCACATGGAGTCAATTTTTAACATTGGTGCGATATTTGCATAATGTATTCCGCTTCCCGAAATCTGAAGGAAAATGCCAAAATGTTCGCCTTCCCTCCCTGGGCCATCTTCTGAGACAGACAGATAGCTCAAGCATCGACAAGCCTAATTCTGCATTCGTAAGGACCAGGAGCTTGATTTTATTTCCCGTCCTCCTCCTCTTCAACGAAGTTGCAATTCTCAGGACGTGGCATCCTCCAAGCATCAGCAAAAAGGTGTGGCCAGATGGCTCGCCCGACATTAAACTGCTGCGACGGGGCCACAAGTCTCCGGGGAAGAGGCCACAGGGCGTCTCTGTGCCGGGCACCGGCAAGGGGCTCCTCTCCGTCTGGGACCTGGCAGCGATCTGTTTCCCTGCCGGGCTGCGCTTGGCACCATCGCGAGGGGATGTGACACAATGAGTGACGAGCACGAGCCACAGAGGGGCAGGGAAAGCGCGGAGAGGGAGCTGCGGGGCGGGGAAAGCGCCAGACACGGCCAGGAACACCCACCCACGGGGCCCGGCTCCCCTGCTTCGATTCGGATCCGCGGGGCGGATACGGGCAAAGCGAGTGCCCGGGTTTAATGGCAGCTGTGCTTTCAGCCCTGAACCGACTTCAGCAGCAGGGCTGTGCCCCCGGAAGGATAAAACCATCCACGGAGCAAGTCATGTGCAGCCAACAGCTATCTAAACACTTCCGCAGGGTCCCCAACAGCCCCTCTTCTGGCACATCCCCAAAACTCAATACAGATATCGAAGGCCCTGTTAACGGCAAGGGCTAGCACCAGCGTCGAGAGGGCTGGCCGGCTATAAAATACTCTCCGGTGTTATTCCAGACTGCAGTGACAGGCCAAAAAAATACAACACACGCAATTAAAGGGCCAGCCAACATTTCTCCTCTCTGGACATGGCGGATTAATCAACTCAAGTGACCACTGATGAACAATTAAAAGCTGCAGCCCAGTTCATACATCAGCAGGCATTTTCTTACATCCTCAGACAGCTCCGTATCCTCATTATATCCACAGCCTTTACAGCAATTCCATAATACTGACAAGACGTGAGATCCTGTACTGCTTGACAAGGGGAGAGGAGGGCTGCGGGGGCTCGAGCGAAGCAATACAAACATCTCGTGAGACATTCAGACCAAGAGCCACTTCTCTTAGCCCCTGCACTACAGAGGCCCACAAAGAATAGAAATGTGGGGGCTTCTGAGCACATCCAGAGTGTCTCGGCTGAACAACCAGGTGCCTTTCCACGATAAAGGGGCCCAGAATGCTTAAGGGGCCAAAACAACACTTTTCTGGTTCTCCTGAGCTTCTTCAAAAATACTTAAGTTAAGGTCCCACCCACCCAAAGATGGGATCTGGAACCAGGATTGGCCGTGGCACATATATTGGAATTTTGATTTTTTTGAAGGAGGAGGAAGAGGAGGGGAACAGGTTTCATCTTGTCTGCATCCATACCTTAAAACAGGGTCCCTGAACCTGGAATAAACAGGAAGGGGAAGGGTCTAAAAAGAAAGGTGCTGGAGCCCTGCCTTCAAAACTCAGGTTTGTAAATTAGACAGCAATTAGGATTTGATACATGATTATGTATCCTCTCATCCATATCATTAAATGCGCTTCCAGGACAAAACCCTGGCATTCACACAACACAGCAAGGAAACCAGAGGGTTACGGGGCTCCGTTAGCCGAGCGCTGAGCTCCCCTCCAGTAAGAAGAGGGAGAACGAGGCCAGGGGCGTTCCTGGGGCTTGAGGGGCTTCCACAGCCGCGTCTCAGCTCGGGTTGTTATGGACATCTTGGCTCGCCGTCCCAGTGTGCAAAACTGGCTCCCAGATGTACAAACTCCCCTTGATGCCAGTGCAGACGAGCCGAATTAGGAGGGCCGAGCCTGGCTGAGCATCCAAGGAGTAAGAGAGAATGCTTAGTGGAAGGGGAGGAACCCTGGCACTATTCTTCCACATAGTTTGTTACAATTAGGAGCTACGAGAATTAAATCTGGGAATTAAATCTGGGGGTGGATGGCAAGCTACCTCCAGCCATCACCAGCTAATTAATAAATGAAGAGCATAATTAGGAGCTATTTTGCTTTCGCTGACGGCATGAGAATCCGTGGGCCCCCTAAGTTCAATAGAAGTTCAAGCAAGAGGCAGTTTTTCCCTTTCTTGAATAGACTTGCTTCCTACACATGCACAGACATTTCCCCCCTTTTCCTAAATGGAAAATAAATGAACGAACACAGAACTGTTCGTTCGATTAAGTACAGTCACATATTTTAAAATAATGTGGAGGTTTGGACTCTGGGGAAATTGCCAGACAAGAAAATCAGGCAATCTCAAGGCGGAGTGGCTTGCTGGGGCGGGAAGCTTGCTTTGACGATCAAAACCAGCACTTTAGCTAGTCTCCCAGCTGTGCGGGGCCTGGCCGTCCAGATGTTTGGCCTGCAGTCGCCCTAATTCTCCTCCGCTGGCCTTGCTGCCCTGGGCTGATGGGAACTGTGTAGGCACATGGGTTGTCCTGGGCCTGCTCTCTGCCCCGTTCTGCCCTCGCGGAGCTGGGTGTGACCAGGTCAGTCTGCAGTGGTGAGGCTTGGGGGGGGGCGGGATTCACAGCTGGCACAGAACCCCCCCCCAAGCATGAACCTCAACCGGGACCTGCTGCCTCAGCCCTTCCCTGCAGATCTGGTAAGCCTGGGTTGGGGACCAGCAGCTCCCCAAATACTGCTGGTTCCCGACTCCCATCATCTTGGCCGCCACTGATGATGGGCACAGGAGATGGGTGCTCCACTCCAAGAGCAACTGGGAGGCCGCAGCCTCCCCACCTCTGTGGCCAGTGCAGGGCGAGGCCCTCCCAGGCAGAAGGATGGGAGGAACGGGTGGCCGTGGATTCGACGGAGGAGAAATTGCGGCGGAGAAGAAAGGGGGACGGGATGGCCCAGCCGGACAACAGCTGCTGTTCAGACCCGACTTACGTGGACTTATTCAGGCACCCCCATTATGCTCCCCCGCCGCGCACACACACACATGCGCGCGCGCGCGCGCGCGCACACACACACACACACAGACACCTTTCCTTGTGTCTCCTGTCCTTTCAGAGCCCTCTTGCAGATGGAAGTCTTTGGACTGAAGAGCGGGATATAAACACAACCAAGAACAAACACAACCAAGAACAAACACAACCACATCGCAGGCACGCAGGTGAAGAGGCCTGGGGTGGGGGCCGGGGGAGAGCCGCCCCTTCCAAGGGCAGGGGCAGCCCAGCGCGTGGGGCCGCAGCCACGGCCAGGTGCAAAGCGGCGGGGCAGTTTCTGGACCCCTCGCCGGGACCCAGAGCAGGCTTCCAACAGGGAAGGTGCAGGCTGGCAAACGGCCCCAGCCCCGGGAACAAATCCTCTGGCCGAGCAGCGAGCCACCGGCGCGAGGCAAGGCGAGGCAGAAGTGGCAGGCGAGCCGAGCAGCTTGCGGCCGCCTCTGAGCCGGGCACGGGTCCGGAGTGGCCGCTCCCACCCTGGGGCCCTCCAGGCACACGGGCCCTCAGCTCCCAGCCCTGCAGGGTGGGGGCGCCCCCTAGGAGCGGCTGGGCCTGCGTGAGGAGCCGCGCCGAGTCCGGGTGCACGGAGGGCTTCTCCCACACTCCCTCGGCAACAAATAACATCTCCAGCCAGCCGGCTTGCTCAGCATGCCGGACGCGCGTGCCCTCTCTCCCACCCCCACCCGCTGGCATTAATTTCAGAGGCAGTCGGCATCTGGGTGGGCAGTGCCGTCAGCTCCATCCCCGTCATTACAAGGACTTGCCGGATCAGGGCTGGGGGTGGAGGGGGGGCTCCAAGCAGCCTGGCTGGGCTCCGAGAGGGAGGGGCCGCTCCTCTCGCCGCCTGGCAAGGAATCCATCACACAGCGGGGCAGCGGAGTGAGGAAGGGAAGATCCAGACAAGCGATGCATCCTGCTCCCCCCCCCCCAATAACCCTCCTCTGCCAGAGAAAGCCACCCCCGTTTCTGGAAGCTGGCTCTTTCCCAGCTTTTCAAGGAAGTGCTTTCTGGGGTGAGCCTGGATTACGAATGGATTACGAATGCACTGGATGCTGGGGAAGAAGTGACTGGATTTGCTGTTCGCGGAGGTGCCTGAGGCCGGGACAGGCCCGGGTGCGAAACGCCGGGTCTCCATCTGCTCGGTCTCTGCTGTGAAGCAGTGAAGCTCACTCCATAAAGAGCCCTCCAAGCGGCCGGACACTCTCCGCTCACCGCGGTGAATTTGCTGCTCCGGGCCTGCCTCCCATGGGCAAACTGAGGCATGGAGCTCACGCCACCCCATGAAAATGAGGCCCCCAAGAAATGCCCGAGATTCAAGACGCGCACACCGTTTCTGCCGACAGATGAGAATCCTGGGCAAGTTCAGATTTCCGGTACTCCAACTAATTTATGCAAATTGGCATGCAGTTACACAATTTGCATGATACATTAATATTGCAAACCTTTGGGCTTGTTTGTTTGTTTGCAACTCGATGCATTTAGAACACACGGGCGAGCAAAACAAGGACACGGAAGAAAGGGGAATGCGAGCTTCCAGCAAGCGCAGGGAGTGATTCAGAAACGCTCGCTCTGCTACCAGCCAAAGTCTGCCGCCGCCGCCAACAGAATGGCTGTTTTTGGCACTGAGCCAGGACTGGGCAATGGGAAGGGGCAATTTTGTGAGAACACCTGCACAGTGTCAACTGCATGCTAAATGCTGGGTACACAAAACACATCATTCTGGCCAACTGTCTTCACTGGTCCATGTCTTTGGGCAGTATTCACTGTGCAGGTGATTGAGGATTTCTTGCTTTAATTTCTCTCCTCCTCTCTGAGGACTAGCGACTTGAAGAGTACAAAAAGGAGGGTCACAAAGAAGGTCTTTCTTACCCCCTCTCCTGAGACATTATATCCGAAACAGGGCTTGCTGCATGAAGCAAGGATGCCAGGATTTTACCCCATGCCCCTGCCCCTTCATGGGGGGAAGAAGCAGGTCAGCCCCTTCCTATAATCTGACTGCTCAACAACACGTGTTCCCAGATATTTACCATCAGGCTCACGCTCTCAGCTTGGAGGGACTGGCTGTTAGGCAATACGGAGATGTAATAAACAATTCGCTGTGGGATTAATATTCCAGAAACATCCAGAGCATTTATTGCTATTATTAGCAGCAGCATTTTGGCTTGTCCCCATCTTTTCCTCCAGAGAGCCTAAGGCAGCACACACAGTCTTCTTATCTCTGTTCAGTCCTCACAACAGCCCTGCGAGGGAGTCCACGGCAGGCCCAAAGTCACCCAGTGAGCGTAACGGCTGAGTGGGGACACAACTCGGCTCTCCTGAGTCCCAGTGCGGTACTCTAACCACTAGGCCACGCTGGCTGAAATGAAACACTCACACGCTGTGGCAGGCCAGCAGCAGGAGCCTACAAGGGCCATCCGGGCACATCTAGCACACCCCGCTTGTGGGCGGACGGACGGACGGGCAGCGCCCCAGTGGCTTCCCCACCTTGGCTCCGCTGGCAAATGTAAGAGGGGCCCCCATGTGCCCAGGGGTGCCAGCTGCCTCTGAGGACTCTGCGGCGCACCTCCCACGTGGCCCAAGGGCAGGTGCCTGGGGCCCCCCTCCGGCAGCACTGCCCACCCGGAGAGGGGCTGGGCCTGTTCGACGGGGAGGGGGGCACAGTGCACTCCTCCACCACGCTAAGGAGCAGGGAAAGCTCCCCGGAGGGACCTCGCCACAGGATCCTTCCTCACCCGAGGGGCTCTGGCGGGCGCTTCCCCAACAGCCCTCGAGGCCAGCCGGCCGGCCAGGAGGGGCTCCCTCTCGCTGCTGGGGGCCCCCGAACCATCTGAGCTGTCCCCCCTTGTTAAGGGGGGAACCGCCGCCGGCCACCTGGCAAGCCCGGCACAGCACCGCGGCTCCCCGGCTGCCCAGCCTCACGCCATCCTCGCCCCCCCTTCCCCCACCTGTCTTCTTCCTGCCTGCCTGCCTGCCTGCGCTCCCCCCTCCAGGCCGGTCTAGAAGGATTCAGGCTGATCTTGGAAAGGGAGGGGAGGGGGGGAGGCTGTGCAAGGTGGGACTGAGGGGGGGCAGCAAGTGGAGACGGGGGGGAGCGGGGGGCCCCCACACTTTCCGCTCCCCTTTTTTATTATGCAGTGCTCCAGCCTTATCTGTCTGAAATGCAGAGTGGAGATTATGGTGACGCTGCATGGCTGGCAGGCAGGCGATTGGGGCTCCTGGCCTGCGTGGGACTCCAATCAATCAGTCAGTCAATCGATCAATGAAACGAGCACGGGACCCCCTGACCTGGAAACTGTCCGTGCCGCCCTGCACAGTGGGATGTGGCCGTGGCTACTCAGCTCTGACAGAGGAAACGCTCTGCACATGGTCAGGGACACCCTCCATCCCTTCTTCACTCCCTCCAGTCAAACCCCGAAATTTCTAAGCCGCCCGCGGGGCACAGCATCTCCGTAACTGGGGAAGACCCTCCAGGCCCCCTCTCCGCGCCTCCCTTCGGAGCCCAGCCCCCCCGCTCTTTCCGCCGGGGGCTTTGGATCGGGCGCTCCGGAGCTGCACGGATCTCTCCGCGGAAGATGCTCGTCGGGCGGCACGGCGCGCGATCAATGTCACGCAACCCGCTGCGATCGCTTTCGGAGACAGGGAGACGGCGCGCAGCCTCGCAGCCGGGAGACGCGCACCCCCCCCCGATCCTAGCCGAGGGCCCAGCCCGGGCTCGCCCCCCGCGCCGCCGCCTCCACGCCCGCACCTACCGTGTTCCGCAGCGCCGGGGCCCCATCGGGGGGCAACTTCACTCCCGCTGCCGGCGCCCGGCTCCCGCGGAAGCCCCGCCGCCCATGCTTCGCCCGAGTCCCGAGGAGCGGCAGCCCGGCTACCATAGGGCGGGCCGAGGGGCTGGCTCAGGCGAGGTGCCGGCCGGCGCAGGGCGGGCGAGGCGGAGCGGCGGCGGCGGCCCCGATCCTGCGCTCCGGCGCGGCGGTGCCAGGCCACGCTCCCGCTGCAGCTCCGAGCGGAACGCGGCCCCGGCGGCCCCCGGCGGGGGCTGTCTTCGCCTCCCCGGAGGACGCCGAAGCGGGCGAGGGCGAGGAAGCAGCCGGCGCGTCTTCTGGTCCCGAACCAGCCAACAAAGGATTCTTCCGCCTCCCGCCGGCTGGTCCCGGTGGGGCGGGGGCGCCACCCACTTCCCACGAGGGCGCGGAGGCTGCAGAATCAGCCGGCGCGCTCGGATCTCCTTCCTGGAAAGCGGCGGCCCGCCGCGGGGCCTTTCCTGGGCGGCGGGGCGGCGAGCGGCGCGCCCGGCCGAGGGCGGGGAGGGAGCCCGGGCGCGCAACGCCGTCGCCCCGCCGGGCCCATGAGCTCCTCGCCCCGCGCTCCGCCCGCCGGCTCCGGCGGCGGTGCAAGAGTTAACGGCGCAGGGGTTCCCCGGGGGGCTCTCCCACCCTCCCCCTCCCGGCGCCCCTCGCCTGTCTTTCGGGTCCCCCCTTGGATCTAGCGGGGCGGGAGCGCGAGGCGCCCCGTTCCCCGGGAGCGGTCCGTCCTCTG